>NC_138779.1:210731507-211179007 GCF_965119305.1 Pelophylax lessonae | reverse complement strand
TTTTGGAGTGGCATCCTTCATTTTAAATTGGCCTCCCTCCGCTGTAAAACCATGCCAAAGAAGCTCATGTACTAAATTTTGGCACCAAGCCAGGCACATTTGGCATTGCATTTTGTAGCACAACAATCGTGGCAAAATCTCACCACGTTTGGGGTGCCATTAAGAAATATGTCCTGCGTTTTGCTGTGATTCCAGTAATCTTAGGTGTGAACAGGGCCTTCAGCCTCATGCACAGACAGGCTGAGGTGGCCCTGGCATTTTTGGGTGCCTGGGAGTCACACATAGGCATGTGCCAGATATGCCTGGGCACACCCTAATCAACCCCTGTGCATACTTGCCATCAGTCACTCTTTTGAATGAATTGTCCTGAGGTTGCTCTGTCCTAAGTGAGCTTTGCCCTGAGATTGTAGGGTGTAGCTCTGTAGTTTTGCTGATCATTTTCAATTCCTCCGCAGTAAGGGCTCTTTCACACTAGGGAATCTGTCGGCGGACTCCATTTTTCTCAGCGGGGGATCGATCCGCCAATCCCCCGCTGAGCAGGAGGATGACAGCTTTGTCTCCGCTCTGTGTGCGGACACACAGCTGTCAGGTCCCCATGCATCTCTATGGGGGAATCGGATGGGAGCGGACCGTCTGTACGTTCTCATCCGATCCGCTGGACGGATGGAAAATAGGGTTTCCATCAGTCCAGATTTGACGGATCGGATTGGGTGTCAGCGGACGTGTCTCCGATGACATCCGATGCCCCATAGGGATGCATTGGGGGACCGTTCAGATCCACCAAAAAAACGGACAGGCGGATCTGAAAGGTCCGCCTGTGTGAAAGGGGCCTAAGACCTCAGGCGATTTAAACTTTGGGATGCACACCCTAATGCAACAGGCTGCAAATTAGTTACAGGTGCACCGTTCAGTGGCCTGTCAAAATATACGGCATCTGGACACTGTACTGAGTGGTACTCTTGTTTAGGGCCACATGCATTGGATGCAAAGTATTTTTCATGGAAGGAGAGTCCTCCAGCAGTGCAGAATGGTTTAGTCCAGTGGTCCTCAACCCTGGTCCTCAGGGCCCACTAACAGGCCAGGTTTGCAAGATAACTGAAATCCATCCCAGGTGATATTATTTGCTGCTCAATGATTGCATCTCCCCAAGGTACTACTTAAAATCTGGCCTGTTAGTGGGCCTTGAGGACCGGAGTTGAGGACCACTGGTTAGTCCATCAGCATCAGATCCCAGTCTTTTCAGGTGCACAGATGCAGCCCCAGTGCAAGCAGCCTGTCAAAATCAATGACAGGCCTAAATATGAGGTGGCTGGATGCTGTGCTAAGTGGTTTAGCCCTGTATACCCCAAACATGGGAATTCTGCGTCCAAAAAATAGGAGGGGCAGTCAGTAGAGCGCCCAGCCGCCACATAGTTCAACGGGCTGCTGGAAGCTGCAACCTGTGACTCCCAGCCACCCAAAAATGACAGGACTTGGGACTGGCCACCAAAGCCGAATCATCCGTGTGCATAAGGTGTAAGGCAGTTCTAGCCATATTATTACATTGGTAAAAAAAGAAACCAGCAGAGTATGATGTATTGATCTTTTTTGCTCACTTTACCCCCCCCCCCCCCTCCTATCACTCTCTTGTAACTATCACAGCTTCTTATCCTACTTGTGGAAATTTACAAATTGGTTACTTTGACGCGCTCACAGAGAAAAAAAATATTTATATATATATATATCCTGCAGCAACTTAACTGAACTAGAACAAGCCTATAAAATATACAACAATGTAAAGAGTCAGTGCTGGCCTGGAGCTATAAATAGTATGTAAGTAGAGCATTGTATGTTGTGTCTTTGCCTATATCAGACAATGCATTGAGTTATTTATGCTTAAAGGGTTACTAAAATTAGAACTTAAAATAACAATCATGTTATAAACTCACCTGCTCTGTGCAGCGGTATTGCACACAGAGTGGCCCCGATCCTCCTCTTCCCAGGTGGCAATCTTGGCTCCTCCTCTTTTTCTGTCCCCATAGCAAGGCGTTAACTATGGGGACACCCGGTGCCTGCGCGATCCCGACCTGTGTGTCTATGGAGCCGTGCTCCAAAGGATTTAGGCCTCCCCCCCCCCCCACACACACACACACACACACTTCCTCTTCTCTGCATTTGATTGACAACAGCAAGAGCCAATGGCACCTGCTGCTCCTTGAATGGTGTGTGAAGGGGAGAATAGATGCAGCCATGCACAGCGCTGATCAATTCTCCCCTCTCTTCCTCTTCATACGGGGAAACTGAAAATGTTTTTTATACTAATGCAAACAATGCATTAAGGCAGGGGTTTAATTGCGGGCCGCATCAGCATTATGGTTGCCCTCAAAGCGCCGGTTAAATCTGTAAGATTAGATGTCCAGAGCACCCCACGCCCCCTTACATGAGATGTCAAGAGCCCTCCACCATTGTAAGTCAAGAGTCGCCCACCCTTCCTTACATCACAATGCAACCCCCTTACTTTGTGCTACTGCCAGGAAGAAGACGTGGGTGGATCTGGGAAGAAGAGTGTACAAGGTCTGGAGTCAGTTTACAGAGTCTGCTGAGACCAGGGGAGGCAGAGATAAGGTGGTGTGGCTGCACAGAAGAGGTGCAGGATCTGTAGGAGGAGTTCTGCCCTCCTCTCTGCTGCAGACTGCTGAGAAGGGCTGGTGGGCAAAGACGAGCCTTTCTGCAGCAGCACAGGATCTGGCAAAGGAGTTCTGTCCTCTCTGCTGCGACTACTGAGACAAGGTGGGGGCAGAGACGAGGGGGGTGCCGCAACTGCAGGAGAGGTGCGAGAGCCACATGAAATGGCCTGGAGGCCTTGTCTTTGACACCTACCTGTGCATTAAGGTAAAAAAAAGTTTCTCTATCGTTCATCGACAGACGCAGCTTCATATCTTCATGACTCTCATAGGGTTATGCTCCTCCTTCTAGGAATAGGCACTAAATCTGATTTGGCCGCCGCTGCGGAAGCGAGTCACCCTGCTGGGTCTGTCTCCAAACACACTGATTTCTCAGATAGTGAGGATGATTCCTCTGCTCCTGTAGCTGCACATCAAAAAGTGCTGGTGGATGCACTGATTGTATCTGTGCGTGAGACTTTAAAAATGGAGGATACGGCTGATGCCGCATTAAAGGCGTCAGTTCCTTTTGGCATCCTCAAGCCGGCAAGAGCGCTCCCCTTTCCCGCTTACTTTAACAATTTTCGCTCAACAGTTGGGTTGTCTTAAACGTCCCCTTGTGGTCCCTAAGCATTTTGTTATGCGGTACCCTTACGAGGACTCCCTGCTTATAGGTGCTGCCTGCCGCGGCACCGTCTCTCGGAAGTTTGGCCCCCTCCTCCTTCCCCCGCCGCCAATCCAAATGCACAGCACGCTTTGCGCAGTAGAGACCCGCCCGTGAAGCCGTAAGGCTTCACTACCGAGTTCCCTGACTGGCAATGGCGGAGGCAGCACCCGACAGCCAATGGAAACATCGCCACAGATGTACGGCGGCAGGTCGGCTCTCCCAGGCAAAGTCCCGTACATGTTCGGCGCTCGCCTGGGAGGAGCTAGGGGGCGAGCGTGCGCTGCCGGTGGCATGCTTCCGCCCCCGCTTGTCAGTGGGGAAGCCAGTGCGTGTGACCGGCGATCTCCCCCCCCCCCCGCTGACAGAGAAGGACGCGGACGGCTGTCCTTTTCCCGAAGATGATTACAGAGCCCATGTGATCCTTCTATATAGGATCACAGGTCTCTATGGTCATCTCACAAGCCCAACCCCCTAACAGTTAGAATCACTCCCTAGGCTTACATCTAACCCCTTGATCAACAGTACAGTTAACCCCCTTCCCTGCCAATGGCATTATTACAGTGACAGTGCATATTTTTAGCACTGATTACTGTAGTAATGTCACTTGTACCCCCAAAAGTGTAAAAAATGTCAGTAAGGGGTCCGATCTGTCCGCCGCAATGTCGCAGTCCCGCTACAAATTGCAGATCGCTGCCATTACTAGTAAAAAAAAAAAAAAAACAAACAATAAAAATGACATAAATCTTTCCCGTAGTTAGTAAACGCGATAACCTTTACGTGAACCAATCAAAATACACTTTTTGCGATTTTTTTTTTTTTTTTTTTTTTACAAAAATATGTAGCAGAAAACAAATTGGCCTAAAATGTTGAAAAAATTTTGATTTTTAAATGTCTTTTTTTGGGAATGTTATATATCAGAATGTGAAAAATATATATATTTTTTTTTTTTTCAAAATTGTGGCTCTTTTTTTGTTTATAGCGCAAAAAATAAAAAATCGCACAGGTGATGAAATACCACCAAAAGAAAGCTCCATTTGTGGGGGGGAAAAAAAAGATGTCAATTTAATTTGGGTACAGCGCCGCACGACCGCCCAATTTTCCGTCAAAATAACACAGAGCCGAATCGCAAAATATGGCCTGGTCATTAAGCAACAAAATCTTCCAATCTTAAAGTGGTTAAAGAACAATTGTCAAACATTGAAAAAAAAATCTGACTCTGGGACATGAAAGGATAACGCTGCCACACGGTGGTCATCTCCTGAAATTGCACGTTTGTTTCTTTTCGAAGGCTGTGCTGGCTAAAGCAAGCGATTGGTATATTCGTAGATCGTATAGAGATCTATGTTTGTCCCAAGCATGTTTGAAGCCACCCCATCATAAAACTACCATTTATAATAAAAAGAAAAACATTGTTTTTTTTCAAGCCTTTGTTACATCTCAGTGCAGCGGATTTCCTGCCGCCACTTCCCACCTGCCTGCGCTCCGGCAATGGCCGCATTTCCCCAGGACAGGTTTCCTGATGGTGACAGCAGTGGACCATACCTGTATAATGTGCGTTGAAATGTAGTCTCCATTAGAAGCCTGTGTGAGTGGCGGGGGGACACAGGGACAAAGCGTTGTCACCAGACAGTGCCTGAACTAGGACCTTTGTGGCACCGGGGATTCTTTTAATGGAAGCTTCCTGTAGAGTAGGGAAGGGTTTGTTTCTTGCTGGAGTAATTCACCCTATTTGGAC
Organism: Pelophylax lessonae; assembly: GCF_965119305.1. Lineage (NCBI taxonomy): Eukaryota > Metazoa > Chordata > Amphibia > Anura > Ranidae > Pelophylax > Pelophylax lessonae. The sequence continues at coordinate 211,173,963 of NC_138779.1, read as the reverse complement.
TTGTGTCACCAGGATGGAAAGTGAGGGAAAATCTGCAATGTAGTTGTCATTGTAACAAGTATCCCACTGGAAGATTTTTCCTCTGTTCCTGTTCCACTTCTGGACCACAAGGATTTTCCCCCTTAATGACCAGGCCATGCGTTACTTTAGGTGACAATTGCGCGGTCGTGTGACGCTGTACTCAAATAAAATTGATGTTCTTATTTTCCCACAAATAGTTTTCTTTTGGTGGTATTTGATCACCTGTGCGATTTTTATTTTTTGCTCTTTAACCACTTAAGCCCCGGAAGATTTTACCCCCTTCCTGACCAGGGCCTATTTTGCGATTCGGCACTGCTTGACTTTAATGGACAATTGCGCGGTCGTGCGACGCTGTACCTAAACGAATTCAACGTCCTTTTTTTCCCACAAACAGAGCTTTCTTTTGGTGGTATTTGATCACCTGTGCGATTTTTTGATCATGCGCTATAAACAAAAAAAGAGCATCAGTTTTGCAAAAATAACAATATTTTTCACATTTTTTTATATGAAAAAAATGTAAAAATCAAAATTTTTTAACATTTTAGGACAATTTGTTTTCTGTTACATATGTTTGGTAAAAAAAAAAAAATCTCAAAAAGCGTATTTTTATTGGTTTGCGCAAAAGTTATTGCGTTTACTAACAAAGGGAAAGATTTTTGTCATTTTTGTTGTTTTTTTTTAACGCGTAATGGCGGCGATCTGCGATTTTTTTTGCGGTACTGCAACATTGCGGCTGACAGATCCGACCCTTGACTGACATTTTTGACACTTTTGGGGGGACCAGTGACATTACTACAGTAATCAGTGCTATATATATGCACTGTTACTGTAAAATGACACTGGCAGTGAAGGGGTTAACTTTTTTTTAGAGGGAGGGGTTATGTGTGTCCCTAGGGGCGTATTTCTAACTGTGATTGGATGTGGCTTGAGGTGTAGGAACGGTGATCAACGGTCCTACATAGTAGAACCGTATGATCTCCATTCTTACACAGGGGAGAATGACAGGGGGCTGTGTTTACATTAGCCGCCTGCCTTTCTCCTGCTCTAACGGACGATTGCGAGTGACCGGCGGACATCGGGTCCGCCGGGCACATGTGCGGGGGGGGGGGGTCCGTGACCGCGCCTCCAGCGGTGGGCGCTCGCTCCCTAGACCCTCACAGGCTAGTGACGTAGCCCTATGTCGCTTTGCCTGTGAGGGGCTGACCGCCGCAGTAAATAGTCGTGCGGCGGTCGGCAAGCGGTTAAACAAAAAAAGAGCGACAATTCTGAAAAAAAAAAAAGCATTTTTCACATTCTGCTATGAAAACATTCCCCAAAAAAAAATTAAAAATCTATTTTTTTTTCTTTCTTTTAGGCCAATTTGTATTCTACTACATATTTTTGGTAATAAAAAATTGCCAATAAGCGTATTTTGATTGGTTTGCGCAAAGTTATTGCATCTACAAACTAGGGGAAAGATTTATTTTTGTACTAGTAATGGCGGTGATCTGCGATTTTTACTGGGACTGCGACACTGTGGCGGACAGATCGGACCCCTAACTGACATTTTTGACACTTTTGGGAGGACCAGTGACATTACTACAGTAATCAGTGCTAAAAATATGCACTGTTACTGTGATAATGACGCTGGCAGGGAAGGGGTTAATCTAGATGTGATCAAATGGTTAATTGTGAGCCTAGGGGAGTGTTTACTAACTGTGGGGGGGGGGGGACAGTGAATGATCATAGAGACATGTTAAAAAAATTTAAAAAAAAAACAATATTTTTCACATTCTGCTATATAACATTCCCCAAAAAAAAAATGTAAAAAATCAAAATTTTTTAACATTTTAGGCCAATTTGTTTTCTGCCACATATTTTTGGTAAAAAAAAAAAAAAAAAATCACAATAAGCGTATTTTGATTGGTTTGCACAAAAGTTATTGCGTCTACAAACTACGGGAAAGATTTATGTAATTTTTATCGTTTTTTTTTTTTGTTTTACTAGTAATGGCGGCAATCTGCGATTTTTAACGGGACTGCTGCATTGGGGCGGACAGATCGGACCCCTAACTGACATTTTTGACACTTTTGGGAGTACCAGTGACATTACTACAGTAATCAGTGCTAATAATATGCACTGTAACTGTAATAATGACACTGGCAGGGAAGGGGTTAACAGTGTTGGTGATCAAGGGGGTTAAATGGGAGCCTAGGGGAGTGTTTCTAAATGTAAGGGGGTGTGGCTTGTGAAATGATCACAGAGAGATGTGATCCTATATAGAAGGATCACCGGCGCTCTGTGATCATTCCAGAGAGAAGAACGGTCGGCTGTGTTTACAACAGCCGACCGTTCTTCTCTCTCAGCGGGGAACGATCGCGGGTGTCAGGTGCCAATCGGAGCCGCCTCCCCCGTGCATTGGAGTCCCGGCTGCCGAGTGGGGGCGGGAGTGCGCCGCGGGCGGTGCATGCTCGCCCCCTAGCTGCAGGCACGCGACCGACGTATACCTACATCACTTCGCGCAGGAGGGGCTGCCTGCCGCAGTAAAACTGCGGCCGGGAGTCTGGAAGCGGTTAAAAAAAAAACCCCAAAAAAACAGGCATTCAGGAGGTGGCAGTAGCTGTACCTGAACACCTGTCAGCTGCTGCTATACCACAAGAGGGCGGTATGCAGTACCACAAGTCTGAAAGAAGCATTAAATTGTAACTCCACTTTCATGGGGGGAAAAAAATAGCAACTAAAAAAAAAAAAAAATAATATATAGCGTATACAACTTCGACACAAATCATATTGTAATCGAATGTTATTAATAATAATGACCTTTCCTTTTCAATCTGCAGCTGTTGTAATTTTCTGGAAATGCAATGCAATATGGCCGCCTGGAGCTGTTCTGTACACAGAATGTATACTGACCACACCCCCAGACACATCATTTCGAGGAACAAACAATCGCTTCTTCAAAAGTTAGGAATCTGCAACAAAGTTTGTTCCAATCCTTGTAATGTACAGAGATCACCCCGAGGGGAATGTTTTTTTTCCTCAACAAAAGTGGAGTTACACTTTAACCACTTGCCGACCACCCGGCGCAGGATGGCTCGGCTGCGTGAATCAGCGTACCTGTACAGCGATCCGCAGGAGCGCTCCTGGGGGTGGCGCGCTTTCACCCCCACTAGGCTGCGGGGATGCCAATGTATGGGACCGGCAGCACCGTTTGCCACCGGCCATCCGCAATCGCTTACCGCTGAGAGAGAACGACAGTCGGCAGTTGTAAACACAGCTGACCGCTCTTCTCCCTGAAATCACAGAGCGCCCGTGATCCTTACATTTTATTTTTGGGGAATGTTATATAGCAGAAAGTGAAAAATATTGTTTTTTTTTTAAATTTTTTGTTTATAGCGCAAAAAATAAAAATCGCACAAATACCACCAAAAGAAAGCTCTATTTGTGGGAAAAAAAGGACATCAATTTCATTTGGGTACAGCGTCGCACCACCGCGCAATTGTCCGTTAAAGTCACGCAGTGCCGAATCGCAAAATAGGGCCTGGTCATTGAGCAGCCAAATTCTCCGGGGCTTAAGTGGTTAAGGTGACTTCTAAGGCAGCCTATAGATGGGTCAATTTTTTGTAACGCCATGCTGAATCGCATAATAGGGCCTGGTCATTAAAGGGGCAAATCTTCCAGTCCAGAACTGGTTAATCCAGAGTTTGTTGGACAGAAGTCCATTTGTTGAGTTATTTGTTGCTCAGATGAATCCTGGCTGTGCACAGGTGCTGCGCTTCTTCATTTACCGGTATCCTGTTGGACAATCCTAGAACACCCATATGATTTATATAACAGAGCGGCCCTCCCCTCCCCCAATCTCTATCCACTATAATTATCATTGGAGAGATATGAGCAAAACATTCATTAACATCCACCAGCTGCCCCATTAACAGCCTACAATTACCGCCACTAATGCAAACACATTGCCGCATCTCCCCTTATCTGCTCTGATTGCTGTAATGATTCAATTCTATTATTTGTGGCAATGGCTTCCTGGTGACGGCGGTGCATTATCATTGGTGCGGCGTCTGCCGGGCTGCTGAAATCTATCCCAGCCCCCGGTGATCACCGGGAACACGGATTTCATGTACAAGAAATATCTACAATTCCATCAATCCAATCCTTCCTCTATAACTCTCCTCTCCTGAAATACTCTGCACTGCTGGGAGACTCTGCTCCTTCCTCTATAACTCTCCTCTCCTCTCCTGAAATACTCTGCACTGCTGGAGGACTCTGCTCCTTCCTCTATAACTCTCCTCTCCTGAAATACTCTGCACTGCTGGAGGACTCTGCTCCTTCCTCTATAACTCTCCTCTCCTGAAATACTCTTCACTGCTGGAGGACTCTGCTCCTTCCTCTATAACTCTCCTCTCCTGAAATACTCTGCACTGCTGGGAGACTCTGCTCCTTCCTCTATAACTCTCCTCTCCTGAAATACTCTGCACTGCTGGAGGACTCTGCTCCTTCCTCTATAACTCTCCTGTCCTGAAATACTCTGCACTGCTAGAGGACTCTGCTCCTTCCTCTATAACTCTCCTCTCCTGAAATACTCTGCACTGCTGGGAGACTCTGCTCCTTCCTCTATAACTCTCCTCTCCTCTCCTGAAATACTCTGCACTGCTGGAGGACTTTGCTCCTTCCTCTATAACTCTCCTCTCCTGAAATACTCTGCTCTGCTGGAGGACTCTGCTCCTTCCTCTATAACTCTCCTCTCCTGAAATACTCTGCACTGCTGGAGGACTCTGCTCCTTACTATATAACTCTCCTCTCCTGAAATACTCTGCACTGCTGCAGGGCTCTGCTCCCTCCTCTATAACTCTGCTCTGCTGGAGGACTCTGCTCCTTCCTCTATAACTCTCCTCTCCTGAAATACTCTGCACTGCTGGAGGACTCTGCTCCTTCCTCTATAACTCTCCTCTCCTGAAATACTCTGCACTGCTGGAGGACTCCGCTCCTTCCTCTATAACTCTCCTCTCCTGAAATACTCTGCTCTGCTGGAAGACTCTGCTCCTTCCTCTATAACTCTCCTCTCCAGAAATACTCTGCACTGCTGGAGGACTCTGCTCCTTCCTCTATAACTCTCCTCTCCTGAAATACTCTGCACTGCTGGAGGACTCTGCTCCTTCCTCTATAACTCTCCTCTCCTGAAATACTCTGCTCTGCTGGAGGACTCTGCTCCTTCCTCTATAACTCTCCTCTCCTGAAATACTCTGCACTGCTGGAGGACTCCGCTCCTTCCTCTATCCCACTCTCCTCTCCTGAAATACTCTGCACTGCTGCAGGGCTCTGCTCCCTCCTCTATAACTCTGCTCTGCTGGAGGACTCTGCTCCTTCCTCTATAACTCTCCTCTCCTGAAATACTCTGCACTGCTGGAGGACTCCGCTCCTTCCTCTATAACTCTCCTCTCCTGAAATACTCTGCACTGCTGGAGGACTCTGCTCCTTCCTCTATAACTCTCCTCTCCTGAAATACTCTGCACTGCTGGAGGACTCTGCTGCTTCCTCTATAACTCTCCTCTCCTGAAATACTCTGCACTGCTGGAGGACTCTGCTCCTTCCTCTATAACTCTCCTCTCCTGAAATACTCTGCACTGCTGGAGGACTCTTTTCCTTCCTCTATAACTCTCCTCTCCTGAAATACTCTGCACTGCTGGAGGACTCTGCTCCTTCCTCTATAACTCTCCTGTCCTGAAATACTCTGCACTGCTGGAGGACTCTGCTCCTTCCTCTATAACTCTCCTCTCCTGAAATACTCTGGTCTGCTGGAGGGCTCTGCTCCATGCTCTCCTGAAATACTCTGCTCTGCTGGAGGACTCTGCTCCTTCCTATATAATTCTCCTCTCCTGAAATACTCTGCTCTGCTGGAGGACTCTGCTCCTTCCTCTATAACTCTCCTCTCCTGAAATACTCTGCACTGCTGGAGGACTCTGCTCCTTCCTCTATAACTCTCCTCTCCTGAAATACTCTGCACTGCTGGAGGACTCTGCTCCTTCCTCTATAACTCTCCTCTCCTGAAATACTCTGCTCTGCTGGAGGACTCTGCTCCTTACTATATAACTCTCCTCTCCTGAAATACTCTGCACTGCTGCAGGGCTCTGCTCCCTCCTCTATAACTCTGCTCTGCTGGAGGACTTTGCTCCTTCCTCTATAACTCTCCTCTCCTGAAATACTCTGCTCTGCTGGAGGACTCTGCTCCTTCCTCTATAACTCTCCTCTCCTGAAATACTCTGCACTGCTGGAGGACTCTGCTCCTTACTATATAACTCTCCTCTCCTGAAATACTCTGCACTGCTGCAGGGCTCTGCTCCCTCCTCTATAACTCTGCTCTGCTGGAGGACTCTGCTCCTTCCTATATAACTCTCCTCTCCTGAAATACTCTGCACTGCTGGAGGACTCTGCTCCTTCCTCTATAACTCTCCTCTCCTGAAATACTCTGCACTGCTGGAGGACTCCGCTCCTTCCTCTATAACTCTCCTCTCCTGAAATACTCTGCTCTGCTGGAAGACTCTGCTCCTTCCTCTATAACTCTCCTCTCCAGAAATACTCTGCACTGCTGGAGGACTCTGCTCCTTCCTCTATAACTCTCCTCTCCTGAAATACTCTGCACTGCTGGAGGACTCTGCTCCTTCCTCTATAACTCTCCTCTCCTGAAATACTCTGCTCTGCTGGAGGACTCTGCTCCTTCCTCTATAACTCTCCTCTCCTGAAATACTCTGCACTGCTGGAGGACTCCGCTCCTTCCTCTATCCCACTCTCCTCTCCTGAAATACTCTGCACTGCTGCAGGGCTCTGCTCCCTCCTCTATAACTCTGCTCTGCTGGAGGACTCTGCTCCTTCCTCTATAACTCTCCTCTCCTGAAATACTCTGCACTGCTGGAGGACTCCGCTCCTTCCTCTATAACTCTCCTCTCCTGAAATACTCTGCACTGCTGGAGGACTCTGCTCCTTCCTCTATAACTCTCCTCTCCTGAAATACTCTGCACTGCTGGAGGACTCTGCTGCTTCCTCTATAACTCTCCTCTCCTGAAATACTCTGCACTGCTGGAGGACTCTGCTCCTTCCTCTATAACTCTCCTCTCCTGAAATACTCTGCACTGCTGGAGGACTCTTTTCCTTCCTCTATAACTCTCCTCTCCTGAAATACTCTGCACTGCTGGAGGACTCTGCTCCTTCCTCTATAACTCTCCTGTCCTGAAATAATCTGCACTGCTGGAGGACTCTGCTCCTTCCTCTATAACTCTCCTCTCCTGAAATACTCTGGTCTGCTGGAGGGCTCTGCTCCATGCTCTCCTGAAATACTCTGCTCTGCTGGAGGACTCTGCTCCTTCCTATATAATTCTCCTCTCCTGAAATACTCTGCTCTGCTGGAGGACTCTGCTCCTTCCTCTATAACTCTCCTCTCCTGAAATACTCTGCACTGCTGGAGGACTCTGCTCCTTCCTCTATAACTCTCCTCTCCTGAAATACTCTGCACTGCTGGAGGACTCTGCTCCTTCCTCTATAACTCTCCTCTCCTGAAATACTCTGGTCTGCTGGAGGGCTCTGCTCCATGCTCTCCTGAAATACTCTGCTCTGCTGGAGGACTCTGCTCCTTACTATATAACTCTCCTCTCCTGAAATACTCTGCACTGCTGCAGGGCTCTGCTCCCTCCTCTATAACTCTGCTCTGCTGGAGGACTCTGCTCCTTCCTCTATAACTCTCCTCTCCTGAAATACTCTGCACTGCTGGAGGACTCTGCTCCTTCCTCTATAACTCTCCTCTCCTGAAATACTCTGGTCTGCTGGAGGGCTCTGCTCCATGCTCTCCTGAAATACTCTGCTCTGCTGGAGGACTCTGCTCCTTACTATATAACTCTCCTCTCCTGAAATACTCTGCACTGCTGCAGGGCTCTGCTCCCTCCTCTATAACTCTGCTCTGCTGGAGGACTCCGCTCCTTCCTCTATAACTCTCCTCTCCTGAAATACTCTGCTCTGCTGGAAGACTCTGCTCCTTCCTCTATAACTCTCCTCTCCTGAAATACTCTGCTCTGCTGGAGGACTCTGCTCCTTCCTCTATAACTCTCCTCTCCTGAAATACTCTGCACTGCTGGAGGACTCTGCTCCTTCCTCTATAACTCTCCTCTCCTGAAATACTCTGCACTGCTGGAGGACTCTGCTCCTTCCTCTATAACTCTCCTCTCCTGAAATACTCTGCTCTGCTGGAGGACTCTGCTCCTTCCTCTATAACTCTCCTCTCCTGAAATACTCTGCACTGCTGGAGGACTCTGCTCCTTACTATATAACTCTCCTCTCCTGAAATACTCTGCACTGCTGCAGGGCTCTGCTCCCTCCTCTATAACTCTGCTCTGCTGGAGGACTCTGCTCCTTCCTATATAACTCTCCTCTCCTGAAATACTCTGCACTGCTGGAGGACTCTGCTCCTTCCTCTATAACTCTCCTCTCCTGAAATACTCTGCACTGCTGGAGGACTCCGCTCCTTCCTCTATAACTCTCCTCTCCTGAAATACTCTGCTCTGCTGGAAGACTCTGCTCCTTCCTCTATAACTCTCCTCTCCAGAAATACTCTGCACTGCTGGAGGACTCTGCTCCTTCCTCTATAACTCTCCTCTCCTGAAATACTCTGCACTGCTGGAGGACTCTGCTCCTTCCTCTATAACTCTCCTCTCCTGAAATACTCTGCTCTGCTGGAGGACTCTGCTCCTTCCTCTATAACTCTCCTCTCCTGAAATACTCTGCACTGCTGGAGGACTCCGCTCCTTCCTCTATCCCACTCTCCTCTCCTGAAATACTCTGCACTGCTGCAGGGCTCTGCTCCCTCCTCTATAACTCTGCTCTGCTGGAGGACTCTGCTCCTTCCTCTATAACTCTCCTCTCCTGAAATACTCTGCACTGCTGGAGGACTCCGCTCCTTCCTCTATAACTCTCCTCTCCTGAAATACTCTGCACTGCTGGAGGACTCTGCTCCTTCCTCTATAACTCTCCTCTCCTGAAATACTCTGCACTGCTGGAGGACTCTGCTGCTTCCTCTATAACTCTCCTCTCCTGAAATACTCTGCACTGCTGGAGGACTCTGCTCCTTCCTCTATAACTCTCCTCTCCTGAAATACTCTGCACTGCTGGAGGACTCTTTTCCTTCCTCTATAACTCTCCTCTCCTGAAATACTCTGCACTGCTGGAGGACTCTGCTCCTTCCTCTATAACTCTCCTGTCCTGAAATACTCTGCACTGCTGGAGGACTCTGCTCCTTCCTCTATAACTCTCCTCTCCTGAAATACTCTGGTCTGCTGGAGGGCTCTGCTCCATGCTCTCCTGAAATACTCTGCTCTGCTGGAGGACTCTGCTCCTTCCTATATAATTCTCCTCTCCTGAAATACTCTGCTCTGCTGGAGGACTCTGCTCCTTCCTCTATAACTCTCCTCTCCTGAAATACTCTGCACTGCTGGAGGACTCTGCTCCTTCCTCTATAACTCTCCTCTCCTGAAATACTCTGCACTGCTGGAGGACTCTGCTCCTTCCTCTATAACTCTCCTCTCCTGAAATACTCTGCTCTGCTGGAGGACTCTGCTCCTTACTATATAACTCTCCTCTCCTGAAATACTCTGCACTGCTGCAGGGCTCTGCTCCCTCCTCTATAACTCTGCTCTGCTGGAGGACTCTGCTCCTTCCTATATAACTCTCCTCTCCTGAAATACTCTGCACTGCTGGAGGACTCCGCTCCTTCCTCTATAACTCTCCTCTCCTGAAATACTCTGCTCTGCTGGAAGACTCTGCTCCTTCCTCTATAACTCTCCTCTCCTGAAATACTCTGCACTGCTGGAGGACTCTGCTCCTTACTATATAACTCTCCTCTCCTGAAATACTCTGCACTGCTGGGAGACTCTGCTCCTTCCTCTATAACTCTCCTCTCCTCTCCTGAAATACTCTGCACTGCTGGAGGACTTTGCTCCTTCCTCTATAACTCTCCTCTCCTGAAATACTCTGCTCTGCTGGAGGACTCTGCTCCTTCCTCTATAACTCTCCTCTCCTGAAATACTCTGCACTGCTGGAGGACTCTGCTCCTTACTATATAACTCTCCTCTCCTGAAATACTCTGCACTGCTGCAGGGCTCTGCTCCCTCCTCTATAACTCTGCTCTGCTGGAGGACTCTGCTCCTTCCTATATAACTCTCCTCTCCTGAAATACTCTGCACTGCTGGAGGACTCTGCTCCTTCCTCTATAACTCTCCTCTCCTGAAATACTCTGCACTGCTGGAGGACTCCGCTCCTTCCTCTATAACTCTCCTCTCCTGAAATACTCTGCTCTGCTGGAAGACTCTGCTCCTTCCTCTATAACTCTCCTCTCCAGAAATACTCTGCACTGCTGGAGGACTCTGCTCCTTCCTCTATAACTCTCCTCTCCTGAAATACTCTGCACTGCTGGAGGACTCTGCTCCTTCCTCTATAACTCTCCTCTCCTGAAATACTCTGCTCTGCTGGAGGACTCTGCTCCTTCCTCTATAACTCTCCTCTCCTGAAATACTCTGCACTGCTGGAGGACTCCGCTCCTTCCTCTATCCCACTCTCCTCTCCTGAAATACTCTGCACTGCTGCAGGGCTCTGCTCCCTCCTCTATAACTCTGCTCTGCTGGAGGACTCTGCTCCTTCCTCTATAACTCTCCTCTCCTGAAATACTCTGCACTGCTGGAGGACTCCGCTCCTTCCTCTATAACTCTCCTCTCCTGAAATACTCTGCACTGCTGGAGGACTCTGCTCCTTCCTCTATAACTCTCCTCTCCTGAAATACTCTGCACTGCTGGAGGACTCTGCTGCTTCCTCTATAACTCTCCTCTCCTGAAATACTCTGCACTGCTGGAGGACTCTGCTCCTTCCTCTATAACTCTCCTCTCCTGAAATACTCTGCACTGCTGGAGGACTCTTTTCCTTCCTCTATAACTCTCCTCTCCTGAAATACTCTGCACTGCTGGAGGACTCTGCTCCTTCCTCTATAACTCTCCTGTCCTGAAATAATCTGCACTGCTGGAGGACTCTGCTCCTTCCTCTATAACTCTCCTCTCCTGAAATACTCTGGTCTGCTGGAGGGCTCTGCTCCTTCCTCTATAACTCTCCTCTCCTGAAATACTCTGCACTGCTGGAGGACTCTGCTCCTTCCTCTATAACTCTCCTCTCCTGAAATACTCTGCACTGCTGGAGGACTCTGCTCCTTCCTCTATAACTCTCCTCTCCTGAAATACTCTGGTCTGCTGGAGGGCTCTGCTCCATGCTCTCCTGAAATACTCTGCTCTGCTGGAGGACTCTGCTCCTTACTATATAACTCTCCTCTCCTGAAATACTCTGCACTGCTGCAGGGCTCTGCTCCCTCCTCTATAACTCTGCTCTGCTGGAGGACTCTGCTCCTTCCTCTATAACTCTCCTCTCCTGAAATACTCTGCACTGCTGGAGGACTCTGCTCCTTCCTCTATAACTCTCCTCTCCTGAAATACTCTGGTCTGCTGGAGGGCTCTGCTCCATGCTCTCCTGAAATACTCTGCTCTGCTGGAGGACTCTGCTCCTTACTATATAACTCTCCTCTCCTGAAATACTCTGCACTGCTGCAGGGCTCTGCTCCCTCCTCTATAACTCTGCTCTGCTGGAGGACTCCGCTCCTTCCTCTATAACTCTCCTCTCCTGAAATACTCTGCTCTGCTGGAAGACTCTGCTCCTTCCTCTATAACTCTCCTCTCCTGAAATACTCTGCTCTGCTGGAGGACTCTGCTCCTTCCTCTATAACTCTCCTCTCCTGAAATACTCTGCACTGCTGGAGGACTCTGCTCCTTCCTCTATAACTCTCCTCTCCTGAAATACTCTGCACTGCTGGAGGACTCTGCTCCTTCCTCTATAACTCTCCTCTCCTGAAATACTCTGCACTGCTGGAGGACTCTGCTCCTTCCTCTATAACTCTCCTCTCCTGAAATACTCTGCACTGCTGGAGGACTCTGCTCCTTCCTCTATAACTCTCCTCTCCTGAAATACTCTGCACTGCTGGAGGACTTTGCTCCTTCCTCTATAACTCTCCTCTCCTGAAATACTCTGCTCTGCTGGAGGACTCTGCTCCTTCCTCTATAACTCTCCTCTCCTGAAATACTCTGCACTGCTGGAGGACTCCGCTCCTTCCTCTATAACTCTCCTCTCCTGAAATACTCTGCACTGCTGGAGGACTCTGCTCCTTCCTCTATAACTCTCCTCTCCTTAAATACTCTGCTCTGCTGGAGGATTCTGCTCCTTCCTCTATCCCACTCTCCCCTCCTAAAAAACTCTATTCTGCTGGAGGACTCTGCTCCTTCCTCTATAACTCTCCTCTCCTGAAATACTCTGCTCTGCTCTTCTGCTTCTCTCACTTACATCAGAGGGACACTGCAGGGTGGCATCTCACAGTCTGCTCGGATACTTTGGATGGATCACTCAGGCGGATGACAAGTGACTTTTTTGATGCAGCAGGATTACACCTCCCCCGAGCCTCGATTTGTTGGGTTACAAATGATTTATAAATTCCTGGTGGCGATGAACGATCCGTCACCGGCCTTCAGATTGGATTTATCGCCATCATTAGAAGAGCCGTGATTTCAACTTTCAGCTGGAAAGGCAGAAAATCTCTCCGTCATCCCGGCCCGATTCCTGACTGCTGACAACTGTAATTACTTCCTAAAGGAAAATGTAAGCTGCTACTGTTGACCCCCTGTGGAAAATGCTAACTGCCTGGCTGCCTCTAGCTTCAATACTTCAAGGACCCATGCACCCTTATGCATTGTGGAAATGCACGCTAAAATTCATGCTACCGCAACACTGTTGGAATACAAATCATTGATTAAAAAACTGAAAATACCGCACGTGGCCACTAGATGGCGCTATTATAGAAAATTCCTATGATACTTCGCCCCCTCTAGTGGCCAAATTCAGTATTTTCCATTTTAAATCAACCATTTACATCACACCAGCACAGGATACAATCTATCTACATTTGTTCTTTTGCTCAGAATGAATGTACATGAACTTTCACGGGGCAGATTGTTATGTGAATTTTTTTTTTTCATAAATCAACCCCTTTCAGTAATTCTACCCCACAATTTCATTTTCCCTTATTGAAAGGCAAACGTGTGTGTGTGTGTGTGTGTGTGTGTGTGTGTGTGTGTGTGTGTGTGTGTGTGTGTGTGTGTGTGTGTGTGTATATATATATATACATACACACACACATATATACAAAGTATATACACATAAATAAATATATATATACACACACATATATATATATATATATATATATATATACATACATACATATATATGCACGTACACACACTATATTATCAAAAGTATTGGGACGATTAAGGGTGAGCGTGGGGGCCATTCAATGGTATCAATTCCTTCATCCTCCAGGAACTGGCTGCATACTCTCACCACATGAGGCCGGGCATTGTCGTGCACCAGGAGGAACCCAGGACCCACTGTACCAGCGTAGGGTCTGACAATGGGTCCAAGGATTTCATCCCCATACCTAATGGCAGTCAGGGTGCCATTGTCTAGCCTGTAGAGGTCTGTGCGTCCCTCCATGGATTTGCCTCCCCAGACCATCACTGACCCACCACCAAACCAGTCATGCTGAACGATGTTACAGGCAGCATAACGTTCTCCATGGCTTCTCCAGACCCTTTCATGTCTGTCACATGTGCTCAGGGTGAACCTGCTCTCATCTGTGAAAAGCACAGGGTGCCAGTGGTGGAGCTGCCAATTCTGGTGTTCAATGGCAAATGCCAATCGAGCTCCATGGTGCCGGGCAGTGAGCGCAGGGCCCACTAGAGGACGTCAGGCTCTCAGGCCACCCTCATGAAGTCTGTTTTTGATAGTTTGGTCAGAGACATTCACACCAGTTGTCTGCTGGAGGTCATTTTGTAGGGCTCTGGCAGTGCTCATCCTGTTCCTCCTTGCACAAAGGAACAGATACCGGTCCTGCTGATGGGTTAAGGACCTTCTACGTCCCTGTCCATCTCTCCTACAGTAACTGCCTGTCTCCTACAAACTCCTCCATGCTCTTGAGAGACTGTGCTGGGAGACACAGCAAACCTTCAGGCAATGACAAGTATTGATGTGCCATCCTGGAGGAGTTGGACTGCCTGTGGAACCTCTATAGGGTCCAGGTATCTCCTCATGCTACCAGTAGTAGCCAAACGCAAAACTAGTGAAAAACAGTCAGAAAAGATGAGCAGTAAAAAAAATGTCAGTGGCCTCCACCTGTAAAACCATTCCTGTTTTGGAGGTCGTCTCATTGTTGCCCATCTAGTGCACCTCTTAATTTCACGAACACCAAAGCAGCTAAAACTGATTAACAACCCCCTCTGCTACTTAACTGACAAGATCGATATTCCAGGAATTTACTTAACTTGATGCTATACTCTGATTAAAGCCCTGTTCACACCGAACACGGCTTTGAAATCGTGCAACTTCATCTGAACTCGCAAGATTTCAAATTTCGCCGCATTCCGGTCCGACTTCGGGGACAACTTGAAAGACATCTGTGTGGCTTTATGCACAGATGTCTATTAGGTCGCCCCCGAAGTTGCCAAAAGTAGTGCGGGAACTACTTTTGGAAATCGGTGCGGCACCGCAAAGTAGGCATTGCACCATTTGGGACGCTCCCATTGCCGGCAATAGGCTGCGACTCAGGACAATGGCAACTCACATGTGACCAGTGCACATCAGCACTATATGACACAGCATGGGCAAAATAATAATAATACATTAACCAATAGATAATATTAATAAATACTATAAAAATTATTATTAATAATAAAAAAGACATATTATATTATTATTATGGCTCTCTGTATATATCTCTCTCCCTGCCGCCAGTCCACACATTGACATCTAAGCTTAGATTGCAATGCCACCCACCAATGATGCCATTACGCTCCACCTCAACCGACCAGAGTTAACGGTGGAGGGACAGAGCCCTAACATTTTCTGTGCATGTGATGGGAAGGTGACAGAACAATGTAGAGAATGTCCGTTGGGCTTTACGGAAATCCCCACCTTTTATCACCTAGTTGTATTTATTAGATACAGAGGAGGAAGTTAGCGGTTATGGAATCTGATGCCTGGCTCCCACGGGCCAAACAACTATGGCACAATGGCAATAACCATACAAAGCACTCAGCTGTCACTGGAACAGGTGCATCCGAGCTGCTACCTCTTGTGCAACGCCTGGCGAGCCTCAAGAACGCAGCACCCAGCCTGTGAAGTCTCTGTAATCCTCCATGCGATCAATGCAAAAAAAGGAGACAGGCTGGTGCCATGGAAGTTGGCTAAAACATCGTTTTTTTTATAGCATGAGAGCAACAGTCAAAAAAAGCCAACACGTTTCGGCCATCAGGTCTTAACCACTTTAATACAGGGCACTTTCACCCCTTCCTGTCCAGGCCAGAATAAACAAATAAAAAAAGACCAAAAAGTTGGAAAAAAAAAGTTTTTTTCTTTAGGTTATAAAATTTTGTAAATAGATACGTTTTTTCCTGCACGGATTAGCACGGATGAGGCCGCACTGACAGGCACTGATGAGGAGGCACTGATGGGGTGGCACTGATATGCAGCACTGATGGGCACTGATAGGTAGCACTGATAGGCTGCACTGGTGGGCACTTATAGGTGGCACTGATGGGCACTTATAAGCGAGACTGATGGGCACTGATGGGCACTGATAGGTGGCACTGATGGGCAATAATGGGCACCGGTGGGCGGCACTAATAGATTGAAATGATGGGCACTGGTGGGTGGCACTGATAGATGGCAATCATGGGCAGCTCTGATGGTGGAGGGCCCTCAAAGGGTCCCTGAGCTCTGATTGCCATCCCTGGTGCCCACGGGTAGGCATCCCTGGTGGTCATGGGTGGGCATCCCTGGTGGTCATGGGTGGGCATCCCTGGTGGCTCTAATGGCAACCCCCCAAGGGTCTGCACTGGTAATCAATGCTCTGATTACCAGCACAGACCCCCCCCCCCCTGTCAGGAGAGCCGCAGATCGGCTCTCCTCTACTTGTGCCTGTCAGGCACGAACTAAGAAAAGCCGATCAACGGCACTTCCTATTTACTATGTGACCAGCTGTGATTGGACACAGATGGTCACATGGTAAAGGGCCTACATCATTAGGCTCTTTACAGAGATCAGAGATGCGGTTTGTCAGAGCGACATACCGCAGCACCGATCCCCGGGGGCGCGCAGAGTGCTTTATCCTGCTGGACGTCAAATTTTCTCATAGTGTGTATGAGGCTTAACAAGCCAGGACAGTACAAATACCCCCCAAATTACCCCTTTTTGAAAGTTGAAATTCCAAGATATTTAGTAAGAGGCATGGGGAGTTTTTTATCAAGTTGTCATTTTGTTTCCCACAATTCTTTGCAAAATCAAGATTTTTTTTTTTCAAGATTGTCATA
Organism: Pelophylax lessonae; assembly: GCF_965119305.1. Taxonomy (NCBI): domain Eukaryota; kingdom Metazoa; phylum Chordata; class Amphibia; order Anura; family Ranidae; genus Pelophylax; species Pelophylax lessonae. The sequence continues at coordinate 211,157,464 of NC_138779.1, read as the reverse complement.
TTCACAGGTTATATCTCTAACACAGCATATGTATACTTGCAACTACACCCCAAAACACATTCTGCTACTCCTCCGGAGTATGGCGATACCACGTGTGAGACTTTTACACAGCCTGGCCACATACAGAGGCCCAACATCCAAGTAGCACCTTCAGGTGTTCTAGGAGCATAAATCACACACATCATTTCATGACATCCTATCACACTTTTGAAGGCCCTGGAGCACCAGGACAATGGAAACGCCCCCAAAATGATCCCATTTGGAAAAGCAAACACCCCAACGTATATTCTTTGAGGCATTATGAGTCCTTTAAACATGTCCTTTTTTTTCCCACAAGTTTTTGGAAAATGTGGAAAGAAAATGAAAATGCATTTTTTACACATTTTTATGCACTGACGGGCGCTGATGAGGATCCACTGATAAGGTGGCGCTGATGAGCACTTACTGAAGGGAATTGATGAGCACTAATAGGACACTGTAGTGGCACAAATGGGCACTTTAGTGGCACTGATGAGCACTCACTGATGGCATTGTAGAGCACTGACAGGCACTCACTGATGAGCACTGTAGTGGCACTGCTGGGCACTGATGACACTGTAGGGCACTGTTGGCCTCTTGTTTCAATACTCTGTAAGTCACTGACCTGGAACAAGTCTACAGAACAGTAAAGTCAGAAGTCCTTCTCTGTATATTTGTTCAGGGACAGTGATTCGGTAAGAGGGTCGACATGCCAGCCAAGAAAGAAAATAATAATAAAAATATTTCAACTATAATAATAACAACTACTACTGTTATAACTATACTACTACTGTTATTATTAATAGTATTACTATTAATAATAATACTAAGAAGTAATAATTCTTAATATTATTAGCAACAATTATTATTATTAATAATAATAATATTAATAATAATAATAATAATATTATATGCTGCAGTACCACTTTTTGACCATGAGGTGTCAGTGCAGTGATGTGTGTAGCCCACAGTGTCAGTGATGCTGAAACTTTGATCTGTACACTACAAATAATATGTGATGCAGGATCTGACAGTTTTTTATGAAATTGTCATGAGAGAAACACATGGTCTGCCCAGAAGCTGTTTAGCAGGGAATGCCGCGCCTGCACCGGAAGTGACGAGCGGGGCCGGTGCAGGCGCATTGACTCCTGGGAGCGATGACGTTAAGCTCCCAGGAGTCATCGCAAGCCGGAAGAGATGCCGCGGGCCGTGGCCGCAGAGGGAGGAAGTGGAAGGAAAGTGCCGAATCGCAAAAAGTGGCCTGGGCGTAAGACAGCAAAATCCTCCGGTGGTAAAGTGGTTAAGGGGGGATATGATCTCCATGTATAAATACATAAGGGGGGATATGATCTCCATGTATAAATACATAAGGGGGGATATGATCACCATGTATAAATACATAACGGGGGATATGATCTCCATGTATAAATACATAAGGGGGATATGATCACCATGTATAAATACATAAGGGGGGATATGATCTCCATGTATAAATACATAACGGGGGATATGATCTCCATGTATAAATACATAACGGGGGATATGATCTCCATGTATAAATACATAAGGGGGGATATGATCTCCATGTATAAATACATAAGGGGGGATATGATCTCCATGTATAAATACATAAGGGGGGATATGATCTCCATGTATAAATACATAACGGGGGATATGATCACCATGTATAAATACATAAGGGGGGATATGATCACCATGTATAAATACATAAGGGGGGATATGATCGCCATGTATAAATACATAAGGGGGGATATGATCACCATGTATAAATACATAAGGGGGGATATGATCTCCATGTATAAATACATAAGGGGGGATATGATCTCCATGTATAAATACATAAGGGGGGATATGATCTCCATGTATAAATACATAAGGGGGGATATGATCTCCATGTATAAATACATAACGGGGGATATGATCTCCATGTATAAATACATAAGGGGGGATATGATCTCCATGTATAAATACATAAGGGGGGATATGATCTCCATGTATAAATACATAAGGGGGGATATGATCTCCATGTATAAATACATAAGGGGGGATATGATCTCCATGTATAAATACATAAGGAGGGATATGATCTCCATGTATAAATACATAAGGGGGGATATGATCTCCATGTATAAATACATAAGGGGGGATATGATCTCCATGTATAAATACATAAGGGTGGATATGATCTCCATATATAAATACATAAGGGGGGATATGATCTCTATGTATAAATACATAAGGGGGGATAGGATCTCCATGTATAAATACATAAGGGTGGATATGATCTCCATATATAAATACATAAGGGGGGGTATGATCTCTATGTATAAATACATAACGGGGGATATGATCACCATGTATAAATACATAAGGGGGGATATGATCGCCATGTATAAATACAAAAGGGGTCCATATAGTGAACTTGGTGTTGAGTTGTTCACTTTAAGGTCAACACAGAGGACAAGGGGGCACTCTTTAGGAAAACAGATTTTGTTTCCAAATACGGAATGGTTTCTTCACCGTAAGAGCTATGAAAATGTGGAATAGACTCCCTCCAGAGGTGGTTCTGACCAGCTCAGTAGATTGCTTTCAAAAAGGGCTGGATTCTTTCCTGGGTGTACATAATATAAATGGGTACTAAAATTTTTTTTAGGTAAAGTTGATCCAGGGAATATCCGATTGCCTCTAGGGAGATCAGGAAGGAATTTTTTTCCCCTGCTGGAGCAAATTGGATCATACTTTGCTGGGGTTTATTTTTGCCTTCCTCTGGATCAACTGCGGGTATAGGATTGTGTATATGGGATTGTATGGTTGGGTTTTCTTTACTGGTTTTTTTTTTTTTGGTTGAACCAGATGGACTTGTGTCTTTTTTCAACCTGACTAACTATGTAACTCTGTAACTATATATAACTAAATAATATATTGCTCACACATGCCATGGGTAGGTGATCATCCCAAATATGACGGATGAGAAGTGGGAAGAGATTTGCTCTATACATTCGACATTATTGCCGGAAGGATTATATATGATACATCAGATATACCTTAGCCCAAGTACATGGAATGGGGTGCAGGGCCACATCGGATTGTCAGAGATGTCACCAAGCAGGGGCAGATTTCTTACATTCGATGTGGCACTGTGATTTTATTTTAGGGTATTGGAAGCAAGTAACAGAAAGGCTGTAAACTGTATTAGCTAGACCAATTCCATGTACAGCTGAGGTGTGTTTGCTGGGATTATTAGAGGACGAGATATGGCCTAGACCAGGCATGTCCAACCTGTGGCCCGGGAACCCCAGGCAATGCGGCCCACTGCCCCCTGACAATTTTTTTTTTTTTTGCTGGGGAGGAAGGAAAGCGGGTCGGGGGCATGGCCACAGCGACTTCCAACTAACTGTAGGCAGAGGCTGCCTCGGAAGGGATCATCCTCTAGTTGTGTTAAATTAGTGCTGGGGGGGGGCGCGGCAGTGCAGGAAGGGCGCAGTGGCGTTTTATTACTTATATACCTTAACTATAGTATATATTTTATATGCGGCCCAAGAAAATTTCTCTACAATCAATATGGCCCAGAGAAGCCAAAAGGTTGGACACCCATGGCCTAGACCAGGCATGTCCAACCTGCGGCCCGGGGGCCGCATGCGGCCCAGAGCCCCAGGCAATTCGGCCCACTGCCCCGACAATTTTTTTTTTTTTTGATGGGGAAGAAGGAAGTCGGGTCGGGTAAACGGCCACAGCGGCTTCCAACTAACTGTAGGCAGAGGCTGCCTCGGAAGGGATCATCCTCTAGTTGTGTTAAATTAGTGCTTGGGGGGGGGGGGGCAGCAGCGCGGGAAGGGCACAGCGGCGTTTTATTACTTATATACCTTAACTATAGTTTATATTTTATATGCGGCCCGAGAAAATTTCTCTACACTCAATGTGGCCCAGAGAAGCCAAAAGGTTGGACACCCATGGCCTAGACATACTAAGATCTTATTGCAGGAAACAATATTTCTGGCATGGAAACAAACGGAGGTAAAATGGATTAAAGCAGTTAATAAATTATTACCCTATGAAAAGATAATGGGGGGGACGGCCACTTTTTAAAGAAGGGTAACAAATTAACAAGTACAGAAGTAACATTATAAGAAAGCAGTAAAACAACCAGATTTGCAGTAGGTTACACAACATGAATCTTCGTAATAGTGTTATATAAAAAAAAAAAAAAAAAAAAAGCCACGTCACATGGACAGCCATAGAAATGTCAGTATAACCGGATGTGGGATCCAATTGGACGCCCCAAATGGGAACATATTGCGCCAGATGATGGAAGCCACCTCCGCCGTCAAATTAGTAGTACATGTAACCATAAGCTGGTAAGCTGAGATGAAGACAAGACATCGGAGTAAAGTAGAACGTTGGACATCGAGACATAGGAGAACCAAATAGAGAAAAGAAAAACAGAAAAAAAAGGGGGTTTGGGGGGGGACGGAGAATGGCGGCATGTATCTATAGCTTGTTCATGGTGTTAGTTGGAGAAAGGTGAAAAAAAAGTCCTAAAGTCACAATAAGAGACAATTCATTGCGTAGTAGTCTGCAGATTGGTAAAAGAGCCGGTCTGTCGGAAGTGGTCCCAGGCAGCCCAAGTCAGGTTGTATTTAATGTATTTGTCAAATTTCTCTTTGCCAATACGGATCAATTCCTCCATTTGCTAAAAGTTTTGTGTGTTAACGCAAGCGTGTGAAAGCGACAAACAAATGGAAAGCAACTTGCCAAAATATGCACCCTAAAAAACAAGGTCTACAGCTGATATAATAGTGAACAGACTGCGGGGTGGTGTAATGTTTAAAATGAACACTAGATGTCACCGGTAAATTCAGAAAATACAGCCTGTTATATATGTCAACTAAAGAAATAAAACTGATAAAAAAATTATACAGTGATATATAATGGAGCTGGGCTCAACCAATTTCGTGCACTCAATATAAAAGTTGCTCAAACCATACAAAATGTTTTAACGGGTGCAAACCTATTAATGTATATGCTGGAAAACAATTATGTGCATAAATAAATAGATGCAGATTATAGTGCTCTAATCCAGTGCAATATAAAGTGCAATATAAAGGGCACAGTATAATCAATATATAAATCCTAAAAAAAAAAAAAAGGTGGCCCTGATCACTGCCACACCAGTTAGATGATGACGCTGTACTGCACTGGTAACAGTATGTAAAAAAATTAAATAAATACATTTGAAAAAACTTTTTTTTTTTTTTTTGAAGCTGTAATTTTTTGGAAAATGAAGAAAAAAAAGTTTTTTTTTTTTAAATGTCTTTATTTTTTTTTTTACATACCGTCACCAGTCAGTGTCCCTGATCACCGCCACACCAGTTAGATGATGACGCTGTATTGCACTGGTAACAGTATGTAAAAAAATAAAATAAATACATTTGAAAAAACTTTTTTTTTTTTTGAAGCTGTAATTTTTTGGAAAATTAAGAAAAAAAAGGTTTTTTTTTAAATGTCTTTATTTTTTTTTTTACATACCGTCACCAGTCAGTGTCCCTGACCACCGCCACACCAGTTAGATGATGACGCTGTATTGCACTGGTGACCGTATGTAAAAAAAAAATTAAAAAAATATATTTGAAAAAAAACTTTAACTTAATTACAACTTCAAAAAACATGCCATGTCTCTTATGCCTCGTACACACGTACCGATCGTCGGCCGAACGATCGGCCGTCTTTTGTCCCCGGGCTGTCGTGTCTGTTGAAAACTGCAAAAGACTGCACACGAATTTTGTCGGCCAACAACAGCCGACTGCAGAAGTGATGTCATGTGATGGTTAACTTTCCTTGTCTTTTTTCTTTTCTGAGCATGCCCAGTCTTGCTAATCTGCTGTTTGTCGGCCGAATTCTGTACTGACTGGCGAACAATCGGCCGTTCTGGTGTTGGCATACAAAAATTTTAATGCCTGCACGACAGATTCTGTTACGGCCGATGAATATTTACGGCCGACAATCGGTACGTGTGTACGGGGCTTTACTAAACTCCTCCGACTACTTTCCAAAAAGCTCATTTGGGAGATATTTGTATTGTGCTGGTGTTTTCGGATCTTAAGAAATGAGATTGATCGATTTTCAGATACATATCATAGACTGTAACTTTTCCTACAAATAATATACACTGATTTGAGTTATTTTCACCATGAAATGTAGCAGAATATGTTTTGGCCTTAATTTTATGAATAAAGATTATTTATTTGCAAAATTCTATAAAAAAAAGAAAGACAAACACATTTTTTTTTTCAAAGTTTTTGGCCTTTTTTGGTTTATTTAGCAAAAAAAAAAAACCCAGTGGTGATTAAATACGACCAGAAGAAATCTCTAACTGCATAGAAAAAAATTATTAAAAACTCTCAAATGGGTATAGTGTTGCATAACCACGCAATTGTCATTCAAAGTGTGACAGCGCCGAAAGCTATAAATTGGCCTGGGTAGGGAGGGGGGAAAAAGTGCCCGGTACTGAAGGGGTTGAAAAGACCATTAGGTAGGGGTAAAGCTTTTTAATCTTTTTTTTTAAACCACTTTAATAAAAATCTTTATTTCATAAATGAATATTTAATAGATTAAATCCAGGCAGACGCAGACACTCTCCGACTAGCAGGCCGGCACTTAGGTTGATGACACGGCCTCGGCACTCATACGTGGCCTGGGAAAAGAAGAAAGTGCCAGCTTCCATCTGAAGTTTCATTTGCAGGCATTGTATTCCCTTCAGGTGGCTGGATTTATTACCTGGCAGGGAAGGACTTCAATGCTGAACACTTTTTTCTTAGAATCTTCTCCTCGCACCTCTGTGAAAGAGAAGCTTGTGTGGGCCATCTGTGCCGGAATGTATTATTAATGCTCGGAGTCGTGGCGGAGCCCAGGCCCGGTGCACTTGAAAATGTTATTAAACGCCGCGATCAGTGCGGTGCGCCGTGTGATCCGCAGCAGCTAGAGGCGCCTCGCTGTCCTACTACATGTACAACACTGCCATCTGTTTAAAGTACCGCGCTGAGTTCATTGTCTGGGTTGTGATCCTTCATTGACGTAAAACTTCTATGTGCAGATTAAAGCGAACCCATCCCATCTGCTGAAGGAGTCTGCAGAGAACTTCAGCTACAGATATCCTGCTCTGTGCTTAGTGGCAAAAATAATTATTTGATCCAGGGGCGTAACTACAGGGGTTGCAATTGCAACCGGGTCCCATGCTCCAGGGGTCCTGTGCGGCTCCCCTGTACACCTGGATAGGAGGAGGGGCGGCGGGGGCAGTATGTAGCGAAATCACTGTCCTCCTTATTCCTCCTGTAGCTGCAGGAGGAAAATGGAGGAGATTGGTTCCTCTGTATGCTGCCCCCGCCACTCCTCCTATCCAGTTCACTTGTGTTCTGCTGTCTCTGGGCCCCTGTGTGCTCCCCTGGTCCCCCCCCCTACTGTGTTGCCCCCCACCCCACTGTGCTCCTTTCCCTCTTCAGCCGGCTGCTCAATAGAGAACCAGGAAGGGTCGGTAAATATGTAATTTACCAGCTCCTTCCTTTTCTGAATGGACAGAGTCATAGTCAGTGACATTGTAAAAAAAATAAAAATAAAATGATAAAATATAATACAATTAAAGTACCAAATACCAAAAAATAAAAACTACTGACTCCAGTGGGTGAACTTCCAGGATTGCAAAGGTCCCACTTGCGACCGGGCCCTGGCATTCCACCACTATTGGGAGGCCCCAAGATGGCAGGAAGGGGGCCCACTGCAGAACTTGTGAAAGGGCCCCGCAATGAGAATAAAGGGCCCCAGGATCAGTGGGAAGAGCCCCAGGCTTGAAGGGAAGGGCCCCGGCCAGTGTTCCAGGGGGCCTTTCATGGTTTCTTGCACCGGGGCCCTGAAGGTTCTAGTTACGCCTCTGATTTGATCCCCTGCAGATTTTGTGAGCTTGCCCACTTACAAAGAAATTAAGTGTCTATAGTTTTTATCATAGGGGTATTTAAATGATAGAGACAGAATATCAACCAATAATCAAAAAAAAACACGCAGTTCAGTGAGTATAATAAGTATTTGATCTCCTACCAACCAACAATAATTCTGGCTACCACAGACCGGCTACATTATGTCCTCATGTGGTACACAGATTAGTCCTGTCAATGTAAGAAGGTGCTCCTAAGGACAACTCATTATGTGTATAAACGACACCAGTCCACAGAATCTCTTTCTTCCTTTCAAACCTCACCATCATGGGAAAGACCGGCACAAGGCTGGAACGGGCTACAAGACCATCAGCAAGAAGCTTGGGGAGAAGGAGACAACTGTTGCAGTAAAGCCCCGTACACACGTACTGATCGTCGGCCGAACGATCGGCCGTCTTTTGTCCAGGGCTGTCGTGTCTGTTGAAAACTGCAAAAGACTGCACACGAATTTTGTCGGCCAACAACAGCCGACTGCAGAAGTGATGTCATGTGATGGTTAACTTTTCTTGTCTTTTTTCTTTTCTGAGCATGCCCAGTCTTGCTAATCTGCTGTCTGTCGGCTGAAATCTGTACTGACTGGCGAACAATCGGCCGTTCTGGTGACGGCCAACAAAAATTTTAAAGTCTGCACGACAGATTCTGTACGGCCGAAAATGCGCTGTCGGCTGTCGGAAGCATCATACTAACAAGCCTACAATCGGCCGAACGGTCATCGGCCGAATATTTACGGCCGACAATCGGTACGTGTGTACAGGGCTTTATTCGCAAATGGTAGAAATACAAAATAACCATCAATCGCCCTCGGTCTGGAGCTCCATGCAAGGTACTTCATAGAGGAAAGAATGATCATGAGAAAAGTGAGGGATCAGCCCAGAACTACATGGAAGGAGCTTGTGAATGATCTCAAGGCAGTTGAGATCACAGTCACCAAACAAAACTTTTGGTAACACAATACGCCTTTATGGGAAATCCTGCAGCACCTGCAAGATCCCCCTTCTCAAGAAGACACATCTAAAGGCTCATCTGAAGTTTGCCATTGAACATCTAAATTATTCAGAGAGGGATTGGGAGACAGTGCTGTGGTCAGAGAAAACCAAAATTGAGCTGTTTGGCATTAACTCGACTTGCTTGTGTTTAGAGGAAGAAAAATGCTGACTGTGACCCTAAGAACTCCATCCCTACTGTGAAACACGGAGGTGGAAACGTGATGATATGGGACTGTTTCTCTGCTAAAGGTACAGGGCAACTTTGCCGCATTGAGGGGCCAATGGACGGATTTGTGTAATGTAAAATCTTGGATGAGAACCTTCTTCCCAGGGCAACAAAGGAGTGGCTCAAGAAGAAGGACATTAACCACTTTCCGTCTGCTCACATTGCTGCTACTGCGGCAATGTGGCTCGTTATCGTCCAGCGACGTAGTACTACGTCGCTGGACTCCTCCCCTTGTGGGCGCCGCCGGAGGCTCGCTCCCGCTGTGTTCAGCCACAGCGGGAGTCGGGCCAGGGGAGGAGCAGCGCCGACCACCGCTGCTCTTCCCCGATCGTCGGGGAATCGAGTCTGGAGATCCGCCCGCTTGTGTAAACAAAGCGGGCGGATCTCCTAAGTGACAGGCAGTGACAGATTGCAGGGTTCAGCATAGCTGAACCCTCGATCTGTCCCTGTGTCACTCAGTCACCTCCCCCCACACGTCAGTAAGCACCAGGCATACATTAACCCCTCCCTCTCCAAGAAAATTAACCCCTTCCCTGCCAGTGTCATTTACAGTAACATTTATAGCACTGATTACTGTAGTAATGTCACTGGTACCCCAAAAGTGTCAAAAATGTCAGTTTGGGGTCCGATCTGTCCGCCGCAATGTCGCAGTCCCGCAAAAAAAAAAAAAAATCGCAGATCGCTGCCATTACTCGTTAAAAAAAAAAAACACCAAAAATGACAGAAATCTTTCCCTTAGTTAGTAAACGCAATAACTTTTGCACAAACCAATCAAAATACACTTATTGCAATTTTTTTTTTTTACCAAAAATATGTAGCAGAAAACAAATTGGCCAAAAATTAAAAAAAAAAACATTTTGATTTTTACATTTTTTGGGGGGGAATTTCATATAAAAAAAAATGTGAAAAATATTGTTATTTTTTCGAAATTGTCGCTCTTTTTTTATTTATAGCGCAAAAAGTAAAAATCGCACAGGTGATCAAATACCACCAAAAGAAAGCTCTGTTTGTGGGGAAAAAAAGGACGTAACTTTTGTTTGGGTATGGCTTCGCGCGACCGCGCAATTGTCAGTTAAAGTCGCACAGTGCCGAATCGCAAAATATGGCCTGGACGTAAGACAGCAAAATCCTCCAGTGGTAAAGTGGTTAAGGTCATCGAGTGGCCTAGTCAGTCTCCAGACCTTAACTCTATAGAAAATTTATGGAGGGAGCTGAAACTTAAGCCCCGTACACACGTACCGATCGTCGGCATACAAATGTTCCTCTTTTCTCCCCGGGATGTCGGTGTCTGTTGAAAAGTGCAAAGACAGCACAAGGACAGCACAAGAATTTTGTCTGCAGACTTCAGCTGACTGCAGAAGTGATGTCATGTAATGGTTAACTTTCCCTGTGTTTTTAATTTTCTGAGCATGCCCAGTCTTGCAAATCTGCGGTCTGTCGGCCGAATTCTGTACTGACAGGCGAACAATCGTCCGTTCTGGTGTCCGCAGACAAAAATTTTCATGTTTGCACGAAAGACTTTTGTCCGCGGATTGTGCGCAGACATCTGTCGGAGGCACCATACTAACACGCGTACAATCGGCAGATCTTTCGTCCGCCGACGTTTGTATGCCGACGATCGGTACGTGTGTACGGGCCTTTAGAGTTGCCAAGTCTCACTGACTTTGCCACATTGAGGGGCAAATGGACGGATTTGTGTAAAATCTTGGATGAGAACTTTCTTCCCAGGGCAACAAAGGAGTGGCTCAAGAAGAAGGACATTAAGGTCGAGTGGCCTAGTCAATCCCTAGACCTTAATCCTATAGAAAATTTATGGCGGGAGCTGAAACTTCGAGTTGCCAAGTGGCAGCCAAGAAACCTTTAGGATTTAGAGAAGATCTGTAAAGAAGAGTGGACCAAAATCCTTCCTGAGATGTGTGCAAACCTGGTAACCAACTACAAGAAACATCTGACCTCTGTGCTTGCCAACAAGGGTTTCTCCACCAAGTACTAAGTCATGTTTTGCTTGGGGATTAAATACTTATTTTACTCACTGAACTGCAACTCCATTTATAACATTTGTATCGTTTTTTTTTTTTTCTGGATTTTTGGTTGGTATTCTGTCTCTATCAGTTTAAATACACCTATGATAAAAATTATAGACTCTTCATTTCATTGTAAGTGGGCAAACTTATCTGCAGGGGATAAAATAAGTACTTTCCCCACTGTAGGTTTGCTGGTGTAAGCTTTTCCCACGTGGTAATAACTGCATTCTACAGTCGCGCAAGTAATATTTCTCATATTAGATGGACTTTTTTAAGGGGGTTAGTATATATTCTATTTCTTTATTTCTTTCTATATGAATAAATAACACAAAGTATTTTAGTCAAGTTATTGTGAAATATGTGGATATATTTTATATTCCTTTATCCAGCCAGCAGGTGGAGCACTAGGCTCTTTCACCCTCCCCAGACTTTTCTAACCCTTGTCTTACCATCGTCAGGTTTCATTTGGAGACAGTTGGTTGATTTACTAAAATTGTACAGTGTGAAATCTGGTGCAGGTGTGGAAAGACACCAATCAGCTTCCAGGTTTTATTGCCAAATCCTAATTAAACAAGTTGAAGTTAGAAGCTACCATGCACAGCTGCACCAGATTTTGCACTCTCCAGTTTTAGTATATCAACCCCAGTGTGTCTGAAAGTAGACAGCTGCTGTGCTTTCTCTAAAGACTCACAACCCATAGTGCTTTGGGAATCCTTTGTCTTGCAATAAAGTGTTAGTAAAGGATTTCATTTTATTTTTTACAAACATGTTATAACTACCTGCTCTGGGCAATAATTTTGCATAAAGCAGCCCCGATCCTCCTATTCTGGGGTTCCCCGCCAGCACTCTTGGCCCCTCCCCTTGCTGAGTGTGGGCTGGCTCTGTTTCTCCACAGACACACTGAGCATAGCTCGGCCCGCCCTCTCCTTACTGGCTGTGCAGCTTGACTTGAGATTGACTGCTGTTTCTGAACCAATGCTCAGTGCACAGCACTGGATCGAGACTGGGCTCAGGTACATATAAGGAGGTGGGGGGGGGGGTCTGCACACAGAAGGTTTTTTACCTTAATGCATTCTATGCTTTAAGGTAAGAAAACTTCTGTGCTGCAGGAACCCCCCCCCCCCCTTATTCTTACCTGAGCCAGATCTGATCGAGCGATGTGCTCTCGCCACTGTCTCCCTCCGCAATGGGCAGAATGAAAGCAGCAGCAATCAATCAAATGTTGTGACATGGCAGCGGGAGTTGGGGCCCGAGTCAGCCGGTCTGTGTCAATAGATGCAGACTGGGTGGCTTGGGAGGGAGGGGCACTCGCCAAAGAGGAGGGGCAAGGTGCGTCAGCTGGGGACCCCAGAAAAGATCTGGGTTGCAATGTGCAAAACCATTACACATAGCTAGTAAGTATGCAATGCTTGTTATTTTAGTTTTAAAAAAACAATGAAGGTTTAATATCACTTTAATGCATAGAATGCATTAAGGTAAAAAAAAACAAAAAAAAAAACTTTCCTCCTTTAGAACCACTTTAAATGTTTTTTTTTTTTTTTTTAAACAATCTGCCTGTATGTAAAACAGAACAAAACATGGCCAGCAACCATGGTGGATGTTCCTTGCAAGTTTGGGGGCTGCATTTCTGCAAATGGAGTTGGAGATTTGGTCAGGATCAATGGTGTCCTCAATGCTGCGGAATACAGGCAGATACTTATCCATCATGCCATACCATCAGGGTTCTGTACTCTCTAAAAAGGGGTGGAACTGGGAGGTGGATAGAGGGAGCAATAAAGGGATGGTGCTTGGAGGTGGGTAGGGGTGGAGACAAGGGCTGATTTAAAAGGGGAATTGTTGAACGTTTTCTCCGAGAAAAAAAGCCAAGAGGACAACATATATACAGTCAATGCCATTAAGAACTGTCTTCAGTGCAAAGAAGAACAAAGAGTTCTGAAAGTGATGGTTTGGCCCCCACAGAGCCTTGATCTCACCATCATGGAGTGTATCTGAGATGACATGAAGAGACAAAAGGATTTGAGGCAGCCTACATCCACAGAAGGTCTGTGCTTAGTTCTCCAAGATGTTTGGAACACCCTACCTGCCGAGTTTATTAAAAAACTGTCTACCTAGAAGAATGGTTGCTGGTTTGAAGGCAAAGGGTGGGCACACCAAATATTGATTTATTTTGGATTTCTCTTCTGTGCATTTACTTTCCATTGTGTTATTTGATTAAAAAAGAAACTGTTATCACTTCTATTTCTGAAATCATTCTTCATTGACAGCATTTTTTCACACTGGCCGAAGACTTTTGGACAGTACCAGATATGTAGATAGATAGACCTAAAGGGGCTTATTTTTACTATTTGTAAAGTGGGCTTTCACTTTAAGGAAGAACCTTCCCTCACCCTGAGGAGATACAGCAAGTTGATATCAATTATTGAGCCGACTTAATCTCTGACATAGCCAGCTCCAGTGTCAGCATAATTTAATTCAGACCACACAAGCCCACCATTCCTCCGAAGTCATTCCACAAATCACTAAATTATTAAGTACTGCCTTGGTTAATTTCAGGCCAGGCTCTGCGAAGTCTTTCTATAATTAATCTCCGGAAGACGATCTGCCAGCGCTGCGCCTGTCCTCCAAATGATATTTCACTCCTCACATGCGTCTCCAATCGTTGTCTATAACCCGTATGGATTTCATTTTAGGTTTTTAATTTTTTTTTAAGTTCCAAGTTTTAGACGCTCCTAGGGCATTAATCTTTGACCACAGCGGAAATCAAGATGTTTCCTTTTAATGAAGGAGGGACTTTTTGAAATCTTCTACCACTGAAAAGTAACATCCAATTATTTTTTTCTCCCCTGGGTGAACAGAACCGAGAAGAGTATTTTTTTTTCTTGTTGGCAATTGTCCTGCTTACATAATCAAAAATCATATTAAATTCCCATTTTAATTTGATATTACAATTCATTTTGGTTGTGACTCACATGCGAGTTATTGTACTGGAAAATAATGGAATGAAGAAGCTCCAGAGGTGAGGTAATAGGCAGAGGTAAGGCTACCCCTGCTCAGAGACAGTCCTTGTGTTGGAGTACAAGGGTTTCAGAGACATTCTGTGGCCCTGATTGGAATATGTGTCTAGGAGGGTATTAATACTACATGCAGCGGATGACTACTGGTCAACTTGGAGTTTGCCGGTGGAAAAGAGATACTGCACGTTCTCATTTGAAATGAGGTTCATTGGGTTATAGAAGACTCTGAGAACAGTTACCCTTTATTCTTGAGTCAAGGTCTATCCCCCCCAACCCATGTTGGGGGATAGGCCTACCCTAGTGTTAACGGAACCTCCGACCCACACTGTACTTGCGGTCTTCCGTCAGTATACGGCTTCCTTGCAGTCATGAACATATATCCCAGACATAGGCGTGCGCAGCCTATGGCATTAGGGTGTGCACCTCAAACCAAAGCTCAAACACATCTGCATGTGTATATGTATATGTATATGTATATGTATATATATATATATATATATATATATATATATATATATATACACACACACTTTTATAAATAAATGTAAACAAACATTTTAAGTGGTATTAAAACATTTTTAATATAATCTATGGAGACACTTCTCTAAAGGGGGAATCTATGGGGACCCTGCCCTAAAGGGGGATCTATGGGGACCCTGGCCTTCTTTAAAAGGGATCTATGGGGACCCTGGCCTGCTCTAAAGGGGATCCTGCTCTAAAGGGGATCTATGGCATAGATCCCCTTTAGAGCAGGGTCCCCATAGATCCCCTTTAGAGCAGGCCAGGGTAGGTCCCCCATAGATCCTCCTTTACAGCAGGCCAGGGTGAGGTCCCCCATATAGACCCCCCCTTACAGCAGGCCAGGCAAGGGCAGGTTCCCCATAAAATAGTTCCCCTTTACTTAGTCTTCTCAGTCATTAGTACTTCTACTCTTACCTTTTTTTCACCTGTCCCCAGGCCCAGGCAAGGTTTTCCTGCAGCACCACAGACCACACTTCAGGCTCTCTGGCCTCTCCCCCTCCTTCTTTGCTGTCCTCCTCCTCGCCGCGCCGGCTCAGGCTTCCTGCAGCCTGACTGTTCTCTGCTGGTTCTCTCCCGCGCTGCGCTGGGCGGCCACTGCACAGTAAAGTGCCTCCCCCAGACAGTCCGTCACCAAGAGATCAATCCGCATGCCGGTCTCCACCACCACTCACTCCACAGTGGGCGGCGCCGGCTGGATCAACTTCTACATCGGATGTGGTCTGGAGCTGAGTGCCCGAGCCGCCAAGCCGAGGCCAGCCAGGGGCAGAGCAGACTCCGCGGTTGCCATGGCGGACCCTGCAAGGACCGCCAATCCCTGGACAGGGCACAAGGGTGATTAGGGTGTGCCTGGGCACACCCGGGACACCCTGTGCGCACGCCTATGATCCCAGATTTTCTCTCATCCCTCATACAAAGCTAGCCAACTACTTAGCTCGTACAAGTTTTGGAACCTTCTCCTTTATTGAACAGTTTCACACTCAATTTATACACACATGAGCACATCCCCCTCCTGATCAAATTACTATACACAGATCAGGGGTTGCCTGATTACATTATCCTATGCAGATGAAACTGTATACAGAAACAGAATTGACCTGAACTAATTATCTGGCCATCTGGACAGAGCAATGTGAGGTCATTAACATTTAACAATGGAACAGGCAGACTTAACACAATACACATCCCATCTCAAAACAGACAATAGGACAAGTCTGCCAATGACAGTCTGAACCTCCCCTACATTGAACTACATGGAACAGAAGCCAATGTGATTAGATCTTTCAATGAACATGTTCAGAATCAAACAGCTGAAAAATATTACTGTCCCACTTGAAGCAATTCAGACCATTAAGTATCGGTCTTTCACTACCAGTGACAATGAGCACCGTCATACCTAGCATGTAGGACCCTTCCCTAGACAAGAGAATGCCTAGGCCCAAGAGGAATCTGGTGTGCCATATGAGTACCAGGTGCCCCTGGGGGTTTAAATAAATGCAATACGCAACAGTTTTAAGGGTCAGGCCACCCAAAACTTGTGCTAAAAGCGGATCTTCACCCTCCATGACATGTTGCCTCCCATCCACCCCTGCTCCCCTCCGCTGCACAAATTGGGCATTCTTTTTTCTCCTTTATTTTTTAAAGTTCTGGCCCCGCCCACCCCCCCATGCACATCATTTGCCTAGGCAAATGACAGCACTTTGCCCACTCCGCCTCCTGGGAAATGCACGTCACATATCCCAGGAGGCAAAGTCCTTCATCAGGAAGGGAGGAGGGGGCAGAGCCAGGTGGCACATCACCGGGAAGCCGACAACTTAACCCGGATGAGCCAGCAGCCTACTGATGACAAAAATAGATAGCGGAACCGGGGGGGGGGGGGTCAGAAAATAAGTTGATCTAAGCAGGACAACACTGGATACACTGTTGAGGTGAGTACCTTAAATGTGCAGGACCTGCAACCAGGTAAGGGGTACAAAAAAAGGGGGGAGGGTAGGGAGGGTGAAGATCAACTTTTATGTTTCTGATAGGTACTGGACACCGTTAAACTTCCAGTTGTCTCTATCTCTTGAGTACTCTGTTGTTGAGATCTCTGTGCCGAGTTCCCAGGTATGCACTCCCATTGTGCCCATTATGAGGAACTCCCAACATCCCTGTTTTTTTTTTTTGTTTTTTTTTTTATGGAGAGACAAGCGGAGCTAAAACACACAAATAAAGGAGGAACCTAAGTAGCAAATATGTCAGGGAGTATCCAAGATATTTAGGTAGGAGCTGACACAAGTAAAACACAGCCCCAAGTCTGTTCACACAGCATCCCTCTACTCATCCTCAGCAGGGGTGCTCGCCCAGCTTGCCTTCGAAACAAAGCGCGCACCCAGAAACCTAAGCTGTCATTACATCACAAGCCGATCAACTGATCTTGACCAATGATTTATGTCCGGGACCCACTGATCGGCTGAGAAGACAACAAAAGAGCCCTGTGTTGGTAAACAACACAGGGCTCTCTACAGACAGCAGCAATGTGTCCGTCTTTTTCTCCCTGCAAAGCAGGGGGTAAAAACAGGCACATCGCTCAGTAAAAGCAGCACATATTACACACAGTAAACTTTTTTTTAGGCACACAGTTAGCCCCTTGATTGCCCCTAAATGTTAAACCCTTTCCAGCTAGTGTCATTAGTACAGTGACCAGGGGCAGACTGGCAACTTTCGGCCCAGGGGGCAAGTACAAACCAGAGGCTCATGGTGCAGCGACTTGGCTCCCCTCCCACTCTCCGTCTTCCCGTTCTATTCCTGATTGCCATTCCAAGCTAAAGCCCTGTTCCAGATACTCTCTACTTACCGGCTGAATCCGGGTTCCCGACCTGGCCAGCAGGGGACAGTTGGGGGGAGTGGGGACAGCTTGGTTGGGGCTGGCCTTTTTACGGGGCATCAGAGTGGCCCAGGGGGCAATTGCCCCCCTGCCCCCTGGCCCAGTCCTCCCCAGACAGTGACAGTGTATAATATTAGCACTGATCACTGTATTAGTGTCACTGATAATATCAGTCCCCCCCCCCCCAGAGTCAGCTACGGTCAGATTGCCCACCGCACTACCACAGTCCCACTATAAGTTGCTGATGACCGCCATTATTAGTATAAAAAGAAAATCCATCATATACGGGTGCATCTCAAAAAAATTAGAATATCATCAAAAAGTTGATTTATTTCAGTAATTCATTTCAAAAAGGAAAACTCATATATTATATAGATTTATTACATACGGAGTGATATATTTCAAGCATGTCTTTCTAATAATTTTAATGATTATGGCTTACAGCTAGTGACACCCCAAAATGTTGGATCTCAGAAAATTAGAATATCGTGATGATTTGGGGAGCCATGTCATCTGCTGGCGTTGGTCCACTGTGTTTTATCAAGTCCAAAGTCAGCGCAGCCCTCTAGCAGGAAATTCTAGAGCACTTCATGCTTCTCTCTGCTGACCAGCTTTATGGAGATGCTGATTTCATTGTCCAGCAAGACTTGGCACCGCCCACACTGCCAACTACCAATACCTGGTCACATAATTGTGGTATCACTGTGCTTGATTGGCCAGCAAACTCACCTGACCTAAACCCCATAGAGAATCTGTGGGGTATTGTCAAGAGGAAGATGAGAGACACCAGACCAAACAATACAGATGAGCTGAAGGCTGCTATCAAAGTAACCTGGGCTTCCATAACACCTCAGCAGTGCCACAGGCTGATCGCCTCCATGCCGCGACGTATTGATGCAGTAATTCATGCAAAAAAGGAGCCCCAATCAAGTATTGAGTGCATCCTATACTGTACATGGATAGACTTTTCACTAAGACAACATTTCTGTATTAAACATCCTTTTTTTATTTGGTCTTATGTAATATTCAAATTTTCTGAGATACTGAATTTTGGGTTTTCAATAGCTGTAAGCCATAATCATCAAAATTAAAAGAAAGAAATGCTTGAAGTATATCACTCTGTGTGTAACGCATCTATATAATATACGAGTTTCACTTTTTGAATTGAATTGCTGAAATAAATTAACTTTTTAATGATATTCAAATTTTTAGGGATGCACCTGTATATCATCATTTGTAGACGCTATAACTTTCACGCACACCAATTATACGCTTATTGGGATTTTCTTTTTTTTTAACCAAAGATATGTAACAGAATACATTTTGGCCTAAATTTATGATGAAATTAGAATTTTTTATTGGATATGTTTTATAGCAGAAATGTTCTGTCTTTTTTCGGTTATATAATAAAAAAATAAAAAAGAACTCAGTGGTGATCAAATACCACCAAAAGAAAGCTCTGTTTGTGTGAAAAAAAATTATACAAATTTAATTTGGGTACAGCGTTGCATGAACGCGCAAGGGGATAAAACCTTCCAGAGCTCAAGTGGATAATGTATTTACATAGTTAGTCAGGTTGAAAAAAAGACACAAGTCCATCTGGCTCAACCAATAAAACCCAACCATACAATCCCATATACCCTATACCCGCAGTTTATCCAGAGGAAGGCAAAAAAACCCAGCAAAACTTGATCCAATTTGCTACAGCAGGGGAAAAAATCCTTCCTGATCCCCCAAGAGGCAATCGGATATTCCCTGGATCAAATTTACCTATAAATATTAACAAAAAGGATCCCGTGAGCAACCTCCCTACAATAAATTAATTAATTATTATTATATATATATATATATATATATATATATATATATATATATATATATATATATATATATATATATATATATATATATATAATTATAAATTATTATTAATTAATAAATAATAATTAATAAATAATATATTGCTGCAAACACTCCACTTCTCATAAGAGTGTAATTAATGTAATATAAATAAATAGTGCCGCGCAAATAAATAAAAAATAAATATATAAATATTGTCTATCAAGCAGTGTGGATAACTAGTGATAAGTACCAAAAAAAATATATATATGTAAATAAATGAAGCAAATAAGGGACATGCAATAAAATAAATATAGATGCAAAAGTGCAAAGTGATAAAATGTGCAAAATACATTTATATTGGACTTTTTTGTATTTTGCACATTTTATCACTTTGCACTTTTGCATCTATATGTATTTTATTGCATGTCCCTTATTTGCTTCATTTATTTACGTATATATATATATTTTTGGTACTTATCACTAGTTATCCACTGCTTGATAGACAATATTTATATATTTATTTTTTATTTTTTTGCGCAGCACTATTTATTTATATTACCTAAAAATATTAGTTCCCAGTTATATTATGTACACCTAGAAAATAATCTAGGCTTTCTTTAAAGCAATCTAGTGAGCTGGCCAGATCCACCTCTGGAGGGAGTCTATTCCACATTTTCACACCTACTGTGAAGAAACCTTTCCATTTTTTTGAGACTAAATCTTTTTTCCTCTAGATGTAAAGAGTGCCCCCTTGTCCTCTGTGATGACCCTAAATAACTCAACACCAAGTTCACTATATGTATTTATACATGATATCCCCCCTTAATCTCCTCTTCTCAAGAGAGAATAAATTCAGTTCCTCTAATCTTTCCTTATAGCTGAGCTTCTCCATGCCTCTTATCAGTTTGGTTGCCCTTCTCTGCACTTTCTCCAGTTCCCCGATATCCTTTGTGAGAACTGGTGCCCAAAACTGAACTGCATATTCCAGATGAGGTCTTACTAATGATTTGTACAGGGGCAAAATGATATCTCTCTCTCTCTCTGGAGTCCATGCCTCTGTTAATGTAACTCTTCAAGTGGGGACGAAGTGTACCATTGCTTTTACACATCAAAAGGACACCCTGTCTATGTCCGCCTAAGAGATTATTCTTCAGTGGTCTCTGTCTGAGGTGTTAGAGAAGGTTAAGCTCATACATTATCAGATTTGCTGTTGGTTGAACGTGTGTGAAATATGTTTTTTAACTCTACTCTCCAAATTACTATAGCAGTTTACACTTTGTTTTATTGGCTGGTTTGGAGACATCTATCGGTTCTTGCTGGCTGTTTAGTTCTACAGCAACCAAAGAGATGAATGTTGGCTTTGAAATAGATATTTACACATTGTTATTCAATTTATGTATCAAGAGACACAAGACTCTACCATTCCTTTATATGCAGAACACAAAGTCTGTGAGTTTTATCCAAGCCCCTTCGCTCGTATTATATGTGTCTGGGTAAGCAATGATAACCTTATCTGAAATTCTGGGCCAGGGAAGCGAAGACTCAGCGCCTGCTAGTTATTACAATGTGAAAGGACTGGATGGACAGAGAAATAAACGATAGAGGAATTAAAGAAATGTATTACAGTGGAAAAGACACAACTTCCACTCTTATATTGCAGACATCGTCCACTCCATAAAAAAAAAAAATTCACATGCATGATCTATACAGAAGTTACATTGATAATAGTTATGGCTATTATTCCATTTATTTGTGTCTGAAATGCCATGGCAATAACTGTTACATTACATTGCATGTGACCAGATGCTTTCAAATCATCATGCTTCCACCTGTGGAATATTGAAAATATTGAAGGCAATATGTGTGTAGAAATCACAAGGGCTGATATCGACATTACTTCTGAAAACACTGAAAGCCTGGCTCATAGGATGATGCAAAGGCTTTCATGAACAAAGTAAAAATCTGGAATAAACAAATGGACAAGAAGTTGGGACTTCGCAAAAGAATGTGCAATGACATTCTCTATAATATTTTAGAAAGGAAATAGTCAGCAGTCAAGAAGAAAATAAAGACAAAGGAAAGACAAGACAAGTAAAAAGTGAGGCAAAAGAAAGACAAGGGAAAAGACAAGGCACGAGAAAAAGTATTTCCACTACAGTGGTTGTCAAGCCCATATGTGATTTATTATTGGTAAGAGGCCACTGTTGTCTTTGCACCGGTGTTGGGAGCACACGATTGTTGGGGGATTTCACATGAAAAGTATTCTTTGGATTTTATTAACCGCACTTATCCATTTTCCGCCGGGTAAGGAGGAAATTCACCAGGTGGAGGGATATCACAGTCATCTATTGATTTTGCTTGGTTTTTCCCTGCACCTTAATTTGACCACAGATTTGAAGATATATTCACTTTGGACTGTTGGACTATTTATTTATGCACCATTTTTACCTCAGTTGCACATTTCTATATGTTCAATATTATTAGATCATTTATGCACCATTTCATCTATTTGCATATATTTATATGTACATAATTTTGAATTAGCGCACCTTTTTCATTCATTTATTTAAAAATCTGGAATAAACAAATGGACAAGAAGTTGGGACTTCGCAAAAGAATGTGCAATGAAATTCTCTATAATAGTTTAGAAAGGAAATAGTCAGGAAAGAAGAAAATAAAGACAAAGGAAAGACAAGACAAGTAAAAAGTGAGGCAAAGGAAAGACAAGGCACGAGAAAAAGACAATGGGACAGTAAAGCAAAGTAAGACAAGAGAAAGGTAAGACAAAGAAAAAGACTAGGGGGGAGGCAATGGAAAGAAAAAGACAATGGGGAGGCAAGGTAAAGAAAAAGTAAAGGGGGTGGCAAACAAGAGGCAGGTGGAAGCCAAAGTAAAGTCAAGAAACATGAAAGACAAAGGTGAGGCAAGGCAAAAGGAAAGTCAAGGAAAAAATATGGCTAAAGAAAGATACAAGAGAAAAGAGACAAAAAAGACAAGTGACAAAGGCAAAAGAAAGGCAAGGGAGAAGTAAGGTAAATAAAAGGCAATGCAAAGGGAAGGCAATAGGAAAGGCAAAGGAAAGACAAGGGAGAGGCAAAGCAAAGGAAAGACAAGGGAGAGGCAAAGCAAAGGAAAGACAAGAGAGAGGCAAGGCAAAGGGAAGACAAGAGAGAGGCAAGGCAAAGGGAAGACAAGAGAGAGGCAAGGCAAAGGGAAGACAAGAGAGAGGCAAGGCAAAGGGAAGACAAAAGAGAGGCAAGGCAAAGGGAAGACAAGAGAGAGGCAAGGCAAAAGGAAGACAAGAGAGAGGCAAGGCAAAGGGAAGACAAGAGAGAGGCAAGGCAAAGGGAAGACCAGAGAGAGGCAATGCAAAGGGAAGACAAGAGAGAAGCAATGCAAAGGGAAGACGAGAGAGGCAAGGCAAAGGGAAAACAAAGGAGAGGCAAGGCAAAGGGAAGACAAGAGGGAGGCAAGGTAAAGGGGAGACAAGAGAGAGGCAAGGCAAAGGGGAGACAAGAGAGAGGAAAGGCAAAGGAAAGACAGGAGAGAGGCAAGGCAAAGGGAAGACAAGAGAGAGGCAAGGCAAAGGGAAGACAAGAGAGAGGCAAGGCAAAGGGAAGACAAGAGAGAGGCAAGGCAAAGCGAAGACAAGAGAGAGGCAAGGCAAAGGGAAGACAAGAGAGAAGCAAGGCAAAGGGAAGGCAAAAGAGAGGCAAGGCAAAGGGAAAACAAGAGAGATGCAAGGCAAAGGGAAGACAAGAGAGAGGCAATGCAAAGGGAAGGCAAGAGAGAGGCAAGGCAAAGGGAAGGCAAAAGAGAGGCAAGGCAAAGGGAAAACAAGAGAGACGCAAGGCAAAGGGAAGGCAAAAGAGAGGCAAGGCAAAGGGAAAACAAGAGAGACGCAAGGCAAAGGGAAGACAAGAGAGAGGCAATGCAAAGGGAAGGCAAGAGAGAGGCAAGGCAAAGGGAAAACAAGAGAGAAGCAAGGCAAAGGGAAGACAAGAGAGAAGCAAGGCAAAGGGAAGACAAAGGAGAGGCAAGGTAAAGGGAAGACAAGGTAGAGGCAAGGCAAAGGGAAGACAAAAAAAAGGGAAAGGCAGAAGAAGGACAAAATAAAAAACAAGTGTGAGGCAAGGCCAAAAAAAAAAAACAATGGAAAGACAAGGCAACGTGTAGGTAAGGTAAATGAAAGGCTAGGCAAAAAACTGGGAGAGGCAAAACAAAGATAAGGAAGATGCAGAGGAAAGACAAAGGAGAGCCAGGGGCAATGTAAGACAAAAGAATGACAAGAGTAAGACAAGGCAAAGGAAAGCCAAAAACAAGGCAAGGTGAAGGAAACACAAAAAACAGGCATAGCAAAGCAAAACCAACAAAGGTAAGACGAGGAAGAGGCAAGGCAAAGGGAAGAGAAGTGAGAGACAAGAAAAAGGAAAGGCAAAGAAAAGAGATAGGTAGAGGAAAGGCAAAAAAGAAAGAGTGTGGTAAAGCCATAGAAATCCTAGGGAAAGGCAAGGCAAAGGGACTGGTAAGGTAAATAAAGGGTTTGGCAATAAAAAAAGACCAGGGAGTGACAAAACAAAGGAAGGACAAATAAAAGGGAGATGCAGAAGAAAAACAAACGAGAGCCAAGGGCAATGTAAGACTAAGGAAAGACATAAGTAAGACAAGGCAAAGGAAAACCAAGAACAAGATAAGGCAAAGGAAAACAAAGAACAAGGCAAGGCAAAGGAAAGCAAAAAACAAGGAAAAGCAAAGCCAACAACAAGGCAAAACAAAGGTAAGGCATGGAAGAGGCAAGGCAAAGGAAAGTCATGGACAAGGAAAAGTAAAGGAAATACAAGGGAAAGGTAAAGTAAAAAAACAGGCAAGAAAAAGGAAAGACAAGAAAGAAGTGAGGGATATTAAAGACATAGCAAGGGCACTAGGGAGGTAAAGGAAGAGCAATGTGAAGGAAAGGCAGAGGCATGGAAGGAAGGAAAGGAAGGAGTTATTTTTTTGATTGTGCAGTAATTGCCGAGGTTTTATAAAGTCATATATTTTAAAATATGTGTATACTTAGCTGAGCAATCAGAGATAAAATGAGCCCTTGAAATCTACATTTGGCATTGCGCATCGAGAGGGCTGGATGGCGTGCACGCTGCTCGGGTGAAGTGTTTAATCAAATGGAGCAGGTGCGCCTCTATCCAGCATGAATTTCAATGGCGAATGAAGTATCTTCGTAATCAGCTGAACTCTACAAACTCCAGCGACCATTTAACGTGCACCTGTCATCAAAGCAACTTATGAACGAATTGGGTCTTGCTGCAATGAGAGGAGATTGTCCATGTTTACTTCCACGGTCAGTCAGCTGACAACTTGCAACAACAAGAACTTGTACCAAGCAACTAACAATGGGAACTGCCACTTCGTGTTAAAGGAGAACTGCATTCAAGACACCAAATTCCATAATAGATAAGCCATATGGCCTACTTTATTCTTTTATGTTGTGTAAGAAAGCACTAAAAGTACAATAATTCACATCATTTGTTGGTCTGCTATAACCCCAAAGTCTGCTCAGGACCACACATTTTGCAATGTGGACAGCACAAGCCATTGCAGACTGTCTTCATGACATGACAGTGGACATACCCATATGCAGCGATTGCAAATGAATGCAGGTGTTGAGCGTTGAGCTTCTTTTGTACAGTAAACTCTGGATCCCAAATTTAAAGTAAGCTAGCCATGACTGGGGTATGAAGGATTTTTCGTATTCATTCCAAAATTGTTTATAGCATGCTGGCTTACCTATAAAAGACTGGGGGCCCATCCAAGTGTGCAAAATGCACAGCGCATACCAGCGCACCTGCTCTATGTACCTGCTCATTGAGAATGACATGCCAATGCATTGTACAGCACACAAGGCTGATACTGTGTGTTCTGGTGCACAGCATTTTGGAAAAAGGGTTATATTTACTTTTTCATTTGTCCTGGTGCATTGGCAGCCCTATTTATAATGAATAGGTTGCCTTAGTGCATGTATTAATGCACCACAATGGATCGCTTCGGGGATGAAAGATCATCTTTTTTCTCCCTTATTTGACTTTGGCTAGTTTATCTAAGGATGACTCTGTAGCTGAGAGTCACTGCTAGGAGGCTCCCTGAGGTCCAAGCATTGCTGATCTGTCAACTATTTAACCTCATGGGTTAAAATGTTAATTGGCCCTGAGCCTTTTATTATGGCAGATGGGCCCTCAGTCTTTCCAAACAGCTCATAGGCCCTCAGTCTTTCCAAACAGCTGACGGGCCATCAGACTCTCCAAATAGCTCATGGGCCTTCATTCTTTTCAAAAAGCTGATGGGCCCTCAGTCTTTCCAAGTAGCTAATGGGCCCTCAGACTTTCCAAACAGCTGATGGGCCCTCAGTCTTTCCAAATAGCTGATGGGCCCTCAGACTTTCCAAACAGCTGATGGGCCCTCAGTCTTTTAAAGTAGTTGATGGGCCCTCAGTCTTTTAAAGTAGCTGATGGGCCCTCAGTCTTTTAAAGTAGCTGATGGGCCCTCAGTCTTTTAAAGTAGCTGATGGGCCCTCAGTCTTTTAAAGTAGCTGAAGGCTCCTCAGTCTTTCAAAATAGCTGATGGGCCTTCAGTCTTTCATACTAGTTGATGGGCCCCAATCTTTCATAAGGCCTGTTTCAAATGGGCTTCAGCTTGTATAAGAGCAGTATGGATAGCAAGCTCTGACTAGACATCTGCAGAGCATTCAGCAAGCTTTGTTGAAGCTTTTAAAGTACCATTCAACTCTAGTTTGTAAATGTTGAACAAAGATCCTAATGGGAGTGATAATTGCCACCTTAACCAAGCTGCTAAGAAGGCTTCAGCAGGCTTTAGAAGTGCTAAAGCCTGCAAGCAGCTTGTTTTAAGTGGCAATCAGAATTCCTATTAGGATCTGTGTTCAACATTTATGAATTGGAGCTGAATGGTACTTTAAAAGCTTCAACAAAGTTTGCTGAAAGGTCTGCAGATGCTTTGTCAAAGCTCACCTTTCATACTGTTATTATACAAGCTGAAACCCATCTGAAACATGCCTTATAGTGTATGGGGCTTCAGTCTTTCATATTAGTGGATTAGCCTTTAGTGTTTGATGATAGTGGATGGACCCTCTGTCTTTCATAAAAGTACATGGGCCCTCAGTCTTTCATAATAGGGAATAGACCTTCAGCCTTTCATAATAGTGGATGGAGCCTGGGTCTTTCATAATAGTGGATGGACACTCAGTCTTTCTTAATAGTGGATGGAACCTCAGTCTTTCATAATAGTATATGGACCTTCAGTCTTTCATAATAATGGATGGACCCTTGGTCTTTCATAATAGTATATGGGGCCTCTGTCTTTCATATTAGTGGATGGTCCCTCTGTCTTTTATAATAGTGGATTAGCTTTCAATCTTTCATAATAGTGGATGGGCCCTCTGTCTTTCATAACAATATAATGCTCCTCAGTCTTTCATAATAGTGGATGGACCCTCTGTCTTTCGTAACAATATAATGCCCCTTAGTCTTTCATAATAGTGGATGGGCCCTCAGTTTTACATAATAATGGATGAACCCTCAGTCTTTCATAACAGTGGATGGACCCTCAGTCTTTCATAACAGTGGATGGGCCCACGGTCTTTCTTAATAGTGGGTAGACCCTCTGTCTTTCATAATAGTGGATGGGCCTTCAGTTTTACATAATATTGGATGGATCCTTGGTCTTTCATAATAGTGGATAGACCCTGCGTCTTTCATAATAGTGGATGGACCCTCAGTCTTTTATAACAGTGGATTGACCCTCGGTCTTTTATAACAGTGGATTGACCCTCGGTTTTTTTATAATAGTGGATGGGTCCTCGGTCCTTCATAAAAGTGGATGGACTCTGGCAGAGGCGTAACTAGAACCTTCAGGGCCCCGATGCAAGAAACCATGAAGGGCCCCCCAGACCCCTGGCCCCGGGCCCTTCCCTTCAAGCCCGGGGCTCTTCCCACTAATCCTGGGGCTCTTTAATCTCATTGCATGGCCTTTTATTATGGTCCCGCATCAGGATCCTTTCACAAGTTCTGCAGTGGGCCCCCTTCCTGCAATCTTGGGGCCTCCCCACAGTGGTGAAATGCCAGGGCCCGGTCGCAAGTGTGACCTTTGAGATCCTAGAAGTTCACCCACTGGTTTGCTACTGGGCCCCCTGGAGCATGGGGCCCGGTAGCGATTGCAACCCCTGCAACCCCTGTAGTTACGCCCCTGGACTCTGGGTCTTTCATAATGGTGAATGGACCCCCGGTCTTTCATAATGGTGAATATACCCTCAGTCTTTCATAATAGTGGATGGACCCTCAGTCTTTCGTAAAAGCTAATGGGCCCTCAGTCTTTCAAAAGAGTGGATGGGCCCTCAGTCTTTCGTAATAGTAGATGGACACTCAATCTTTCATAATAGTGGATGGGGCCTCAGTCTTTCATAATAGTGGATGGGCCCTCAGTCTTTCATATTACTGGATGGGCCCTCAGTTTTCAATATCAATGCAAAAAAAAAAATCCCTGTAGTAGATAAAAATGTGAGCAGCTAAATGACTTGGACAGCATGGGGAATCTGCGCACACCTGGCACACCCTGTGCACATGCCTATGTCAGAAGATCTTAAGGTTGGGCCTAAAACGGCCTTGATTTGGCAAGTTTCCACAAAGCAGGGGTCTTCCAAATCAAGGGGGTCACCAGGCTTGCCTAATCTATATATATTTGTAGCGGGGTTAAACATGCCTAAAGACACTGTTTGATATGTGGGAAGGAACTAGGCTCCCTCTAGTGGTAGCTGCATGGAATTTCCCGGGCTGTGACTTCCTTTTCACAAGATGAAGAAACTACATCTCCCAGGCTGCTTTGCAAGATCCAGGAACTAGGCTCCCTCTAGTGGTAGCTGCATGGAATTTCCCGGGCTGTGACTTCCTTTTCACAAGATGAAGAAACTACATCTCCCAGGCTGCTTTGCAAGATCCAGGGTGCACGGCTGCACCGCACGGCACTATGGGGGAGGTTATTTAAAGGAAGAGAGAAGCGCGCGAAGGGGGGCCTTTCTGCGCTGGACTCTGAGGAACCAGCGAGCGAGAGTGAAGGACTGACACTGGATATTGGGCCAGAGCCTTTTAGCCTGGAGGGACGACGTGGAACCGTCCCATCTCAAGCACGAGGCACATTCCTGGAGGTCATACTGCTGTTTGCCGAGACCGGAAGTCATCCGCCAGAAGGACCCCGCGCGGCTGGCATATAGCCAAAGGACTGAGACCGCAGTGGAAGCGCGCGAAGGAGAAACTTCTGTTGGTGAGAGGGCACATGCCCAATAACTGACTTTATCTGCTGAAGAGACAGTTTTATCTACAGATAGCGGTAGCGCAGCAGGAGGTGATAAAACCCCGGGGTTTATCACCATACTCTCTCAGGAGACTCATAGACAAACAATAAGGTCTGTAAAGGAGTCGCCAGAGGCTTATCTCTCTCGCAGAAGTTATTGCTCAGTTACGCAGACACCCTGCGGTGACAACTAACAGCTCGTTGTTTTCTCTCTCTTGATCTTTATTCCTAATCTGGATTACAAATGAGCTCTATTCAATAATCTTGCTAGCGAAGATCAACAAGAAAGAAGAGAACTCTGGGGGAGGGACTCAGATAGGCCCACCTACCTGGTACTGTGTCTAGCCTTAATGCAGGAGGAGTGTGGGGGTATTCTTTTACCTTTTTAAAGCTGTTTTAAATAACCTTTTATGGACTTGTATTGTATTGTATTGTATCTCCCCTATTCAATTTGATACATAGTAAACTAAGTTTGGTTAATTACAATCTTGTGCGTTGTTCCATTGTGTCACCCAGAAGGACTACTATTCAAGAAGGTAACAAGGTATTGTTGCATAGTGAAGTATTGTATTCCAACCTGTGTATCTATTTGATAGTCCAGTCCTATTCTGGGTCAGTTGTGCCTGAGGAGGGATCGAGCCAATTTGATTGGGTTGTTAGGCAGGGTGTAGACCCAATAATATAATCAGCAGCTCCTGCGGGGGTGGTGCTACACGTGGGGGCTCGTCCGGGATTTCTACAGTCCTGCAATACAACCCTCTCAGCCATAGAATTCCCTCCCACGCAGAAATGGATCCTGTCGCTGCTGCTGAGTGGTGCAAGGAAGAGAATGTCATAGTGGAAAATGGCCTGGTGGTTGAAATCAAGGGAGAAGCCTGGACTGAAGAAAAGCTCCTCCCTGTTTTGAGGGCACTATCCACAGACAGGAAATTCTGGGTGATTGACATGAAAACTGACACCACTGTCCCACACACGTATGCACTGTGTGAGTGGAGGAAGGGGGTCCCTGATTATTTCAACGGAAACAGTGTAAAAACTACTGACCAAACAGAACTTTTCCTGATACATCCAGGAGTTCCTATTGCGGGTCCCTCATCCACCACCCCTGGGGTATCCAGCCAAGAAAAAGGTGTCCAAGAAGGGCATCCTGAGTCATCACCTTTGTCGACTTTTAGCTCAGAACTGTGTGTTGTTCTTGGGGAGATTGTGGCAAAATGTAGTAGGGACTCCTCGAGCTATTTGATGACTGGATATAGGAAGCTCCGGACATTCTCTGGGAAACAGCCTGTGCCTTCAGCAGAAGATGGGTTCGAAGAGTGGTTAGATACCGCCACTCAGGCTTTGGAGGAATGGGAGGTACCAGAACAGCACAAGAAGCAGAGAATCACAGAGAGTTTAAGGGGACCTGCATTAGAGGCTGTACGTAATCTAAAGCTTAGCAAGAAGAACTGCACTGCACAGGATTATTTGGACATTCTGCAAGATGTGTTTGGTCGGACGGAGAACGCGGCTGAACTTCTCTACCAGTTGGACCACTGTTATCAAGAAGAGGGGGAGAAGTTGTCCGAATTCATTAAACGTCTGGATAGGATTATCCACCAGATTCTGTTAAAGAAAGGAATAGACCACCGGAAAATAGATGAGACTCGTGCACGACAGGTTCTGAAAGGGGCTCAACCTTTAGATCCCATTGCCATACTGTTACGAACTCGTCGAGATGGCGGCATTTTAGAATACCCCGATCTGATTCGAATGGTCAGAGAGGAAGAGGTCATGTTGGACAACAAGAAGAAAAGTCGGCAGTTTGACTCAACTGCCCGGGTTGGAGTGATAAGTGTGGAAGAGGGTGACTCTCAAGTTGAACTCCTAAAGACCCAAGTGTCTCAGTTGATAGAAATGGTGTCCATCCTGACTGGTCAGGTATCCACTCTACCCAAGGGGAGTATATCGGAGAGGCCAGATGAACCTGTTAGTCTCAGCACAGATCCAGAGCCACGGCCTGTAAGATTGTTAACTTGTTTCAACTGCGGGGGAGTTGGGCATGTTAGAAGGGTATGTCCCAGCTCAGGAAATGCTGCCGCGAAACCTCGCGAGCCAGCGGGAAACTTCAGAGGACACCGGTGAAGGAGTCAACCGGGTGTCCGCCAGTCTTAAGGGACTCCAGAAGTGGTGCAGGATCAGGGAAACTGAGTCAGGGGGTCAGACCCAAATATAACACCCCCAGTTCTAGACTCCGGGTTACTGAGGGAAGGAAAGTCAATGCACACCGGATTCGGCGGGGGCCTAGATCAAGGAAGAAAAAGGAGAAGAGGGCCAGGGTACAGAGAACTGAATCAGATAACAAGGTTACATCAAGAGAATTCCCAACTAACTTGGTCGGGCCCTCCCCAGTGGTCTCGGTTCAGGTGGAAGGAATTTACACAAGAGCCCTCCTTGACACAGGGGCCCAGGTGACTCTTTTGTATAGAGACTTCTATGATAAATATCTTACCCATCTACCTTTGCAGAAGTTGGAAGATCTGGAGATATGGGGTATTGGGACCCAAAGTTTTCCCTATGACGGGTATCTGCCAATCAAGTTGACCTTTGATCCATCAGTGGCTGGTGAAGCGGAAACCTTCGACACCTTAGCGGTGGTCTGTCCTCGTCCACCAGGGGCCAACAAAAGCTCTCTCATCGTAGGAACAAACACTGACCTGGTAAGGCGCCTTCTGATACAACTGGTCCAGGGACAAGATGCTCAGGCGCCAAGGATCCATCCCATGCTACGGCAGGCCTACCAACGATTAGTGTTGGAGCAAGAGACCCCCGCAGAAGGAGTTGGACGACTCTGGAAGCTGGATAGAGCAGAAAAGGTCTTACAGCCAGGAGAGGTGGCCTGTTTTAAGGCTTCTGTTAAACTCACATGGCAACAGCCGGGTCCCTTCATTATCTTTGAGTCAGGGCAAAAGGAGAGACAGAGAGGGATAGAAGTGATCCCTGAGGTGATCCCTTTGAAGGTGTTACAGGAAAACCGTGGAAGGGTTTTAGTGAGTGTTAGAAACACCTCTATTACACCAGTGAAGGTACCGGCCAGAGTGCTCCTGGGCCAAGTCAACCCGGCTACCCCAGTTGCCCCCATTGATTTCAAAGAAAAGGAACAGGGTGAAGCGGTTATAGAGGAGCTTTGCTCTGGAAACGCTGCCCTCCCGCCGGAATGGGTGAAGAGGGCCAAGGCACAACTTGCTCGATGTAGGGAAATATTCTCTAAGGACGAGTTTGACGTGGGATGTGCCAGGAGCGCCACTCATAAGATCCGCCTGAGTGAGGACAAGCCTTTCAGGGAGAGAGTCCGGCGAGTCCCCTTAGGTGACTTAGAAGATCTACGTCAACAGCTGGCAGAGCTCAAAAAGATCGGGATTATCCGAGAATCCAGGAGCCCGTATGCTTCCCCGATAGTGGTAGTCCGAAAGAAAAATGGATCTTTGAGGCTTTGTATCGACTACCGAACGCTGAACAGAAGAACCATCCCAGACCAGTATACCACTCCTCGAATCGAAGATGCCCTACAGAGTCTGTCAGGGGCGAAGTGGTTCAGTGTGATGGACTTAAAGAGTGGGTATTATCAGATCCCCATGCACCCTGAAGATCGGGAGAAAACAGCCTTCATCACCCCTGTGGGGTTCTTTGAGTTCAATCGCATGCCTCAGGGGTTGTCCGGGGCCCCTGCTACCTTCCAAAGGCTGATGGAGAGGACCGTTGGAGATATGAATTTGATAGAGGTACTGGTATACTTGGATGATGTTATCGTGTTTGGCAGAACTTTAGAAGAACATGAGGAGAGGTTGGAAAAGGTCTTGAAGAGGCTACATGAAGAAGGTCTGAAACTTTCTCCTGAGAAGTGCCAATTCTATCAGTCCTCGGTCCATTACCTGGGCCATATCGTGTCTGAAGAAGGGGTGGCCACTGACCCGGACAAGCTGGATGCTGTTGCTTCCTGGCCGAGACCCACAAATGTGACCGAACTCCGGTCATTCTTGGGCTTTTGCTCCTATTACAGGAGGTTTGTGGAGGGGTTCGCCCAGATTGCCCGACCCCTAAATGAGCTCCTGAAGAATGAAGAAGATGATGTCCCTGAGTTGGTAAAGCCGGCGAAGTCCACCATAGGCCCCCGGAAGGCTAAGGAATCCATCCAGGATCAGTGGACCCCGGAATGCGAAGGGGCCTTTGTCCAGCTGAAGGAAACCCTAACCACTGCCCCTGTGTTGGCCTATGCGGACCCCACAAAACCATATGAACTGCATGTTGATGCCAGCCGAGATGGGCTGGGGGGGGTACTTTATCAGGAGCATGAGGGTCATCTGCGACCTGTTGCCTATGTGAGCAGAAGCCTACTGCCTGCTGAAGGGAATTATCCTACTCACAAACTTGAATTCTTGGCCTTGAAGTGGGCAGTGGTTGACAAATTGAAAGACTACCTGTACGGAGCTGAATTCATTGTCAAGACAGATAATAATCCCCTCACCTATCTGTTGACTACGGCCAAGCTGGATGCAACAGGACATCGATGGTTGGCTGCCCTCTCTAGCTTCAATTTTAGCCTGAAGTATCGGCCAGGAATCGGAAATAGGGATGCAGATGCCCTATCCAGAAGGTTGCATGTTCCACAGGAACCTGCGGAAGAATGGACTCATTTGGCTCCAGAAGGGGTGCGTGCCCTATATCAGGGAACTGAATTTCGATCCCGAGGAGGGTCAAGAGCAGAAGAGATTGGAGTTTCGGCTATCGGAGTACCCAAATGCTACTGCCAGGTGACCCAAGTTGAAGGGGAGGGTTTGCCCCGGCTGTCCAAAGGGGACTTGCGGAAGGAGCAGTTGGAAGACCCTTTGGGAAAACTTCTCTTGGAAGCCCTGGAGATCCAGAGCCCTGAGTTGCTTCTAACTGACTCCCCTCAGGGGGCCCGTCTGTTGCATAGAGAGTGGACCCGGTTACAGATCAGAGAAGGAGTGGCCTACCGGAGAGGTCCATCTGAAGATCTGGAGGAGAAGTGGCAACTGTTCTTACCAGCTAAGTACAGAGAGGGAGTTCTGGCCGCTCTTCATGATAATCATGGCCATCTGGGGCCCGAAAGAACCTTTCAGCTTGTCAGGGAGAGGTTCTACTGGCCTTGTATGAGGGCCGAAGTTGAAGGATACTGTCATTCTTGTGTCCGGTGTATACAGAGGAAGACTCTGCCACGTCAAGCAGCCCCAATGGGCCATCTACAAAGTCAGGGACCCATGGAGCTGGTGTGCATTGATTTCCTTTGCTTAGAGCCTGATCTGAGTGGCCAGGGGAATGTCCTTGTGGTAACAGACCATTTTACCAGATATGCTCAAGCATTCCCAACAAGGGATCAGAAGGCCTCAACGGTAGCCAAAGTTCTTGTAGAGAAGTTCTTTGTACATTATGGGTTACCACAACGCCTCCATTCTGATCAGGGAAGGGACTTTGAAAGCAGACTGATCAAGAGACTGTTAGATATGTTAGGCATTCAAAAGACTAGAACCACTCCCTACCATCCACAGGGGGATGCCCAGCCTGAACGATTTAACAGGACTCTTTTGGATATGTTGGGGACTTTGAGCTCAGAGAAGAAACAGCATTGGGGCAAGCACGTAGCTGCCATTGTGCATGCCTACAACAGCACTGTCAGTGATGCTACTGGATATTCCCCTTATCGGCTGATGTTTGGAAGGGAGGCTCGGTTGCCAGTGGATTTGGCCTTTGGCATTTCGCCTGATCATACCTCTTCAGCATCGCATAGAGGATATGTGGACCGACTGCGGAAGAGTCTGAAAGCGGCCTATGACAAGGCTCAGGCCACATCTGATCAACGTGGACTGCGGAATAAAAAAAATTTCGACCTAAAAGTTCGGATCCATGACCTGCAACCAGGGGACAGGGTTTTGTTGAGAAACTTGGGTGTCCCGGGAAAACACAAGTTGGCAGACCGCTGGAAGTCCCAACCTTATGTTATCTGCAAGCAACTGCCAAACCTTCCTGTGTACCAAATTCGGCCTGAAGGAAGTGTGGGTCCATTGAAGGCTTGGCATCGGAACCATTTGCTGCCTCTCTCTGAAGCGGTTCGTATGCCCCCTGTGGAAGACTTGTCAGAGGCCCCTTCGACTTCTCGCCGGTCCAGACCAGTTACCAGATCTCAGACGACGCTCCCAGATGAGGGAGAGGGAAGTTCTCCATCTGAAGATTTGGAAGATGAAGAGGAGGTACCCGACTGGTTGTGGTCATCTCAGTTGCCAGAACCCACACCTGCCTCCTTGTCTTCATCTGACTTGGCTGATAGAGGAGCCCTTCGGGCAGAAGCCCCTGAATTCATACCCTTTCATATGCTTCCAGAAGAAGCAGCTGAGGATGAAGGTTCTGAGGAGGAGGTTGCACCCTTCTCTGAAGAAGAACTGACCTCTCTTGAACCATCAGGTTCCTCTGTGTTGGAACATGAGGAGGGGGACATTGAAGAATCCTCAGAAGTGCCTGATCCTAGCACCTCTGAGAGCATGCCTCCACGGGAACAGAGGGAAAGGAGAGTCATTCACCCACCTAAGAGACTGACCTATGATCAATTGGGTGAATGTTCGGAAGAAGCTGTTTTTACCTCCAAAAGATCTCCTGACCAGCCTAGTTCCTCCACTGTAGATTTGGTGGGGGACAACCCTAGCTCACCCCCAGGCACAACTGTACAAGCCACCCAAGTTTTGGGGGGTCTGTGAGAGATCATGAGAACAAAGTATTGAAGTAGAAAACGTTTGCATTTAAGTTTGTACATAAGGATATTGGGTTTGGCCATTATAATAAGCACAGTTTTTGATGTTCACAATTTGGTTTACTTTGTGAGTTAATGTTTGCGCACATTTTGTTGCTCTGACCTCACTATATGTTTTTTTCTCTTTCTCACCTTTTGATGTTTTTTTTTCAACACAAACTTTAAGATGTAAGTGTTTAAGAAATTGCAAAGGCACATGTGCTTTTTAAAGGAGCACTATATAAAAGCACTAGAAATCAGCACTATATTAACACTGTAGAAATCACTTATTTGCTTATAAATTGCACTTTATCGTTTTACTGTTGCACTGCTATTAGAATACAAAATTGGATGTATTCAGATTGACTTATTTCAGCAAAATGTTAATGTTTTTGTTGTATAATGCCAACCTATGCACTAGGGTACATACTGTTGACCTCTTTGGGGACCAAAGTTTCTCAAGTGGGGGGAGTGTGTAGCGGGGTTAAACATGCCTAAAGACACTGTTTGATATGTGGGAAGGAACTAGGCTCCCTCTAGTGGTAGCTGCATGGAATTTCCCGGGCTGTGACTTCCTTTTCACAAGATGAAGAAACTACATCTCCCAGGCTGCTTTGCAAGATCCAGGAACTAGGCTCCCTCTAGTGGTAGCTGCATGGAATTTCCCGGGCTGTGACTTCCTTTTCACAAGATGAAGAAACTACATCTCCCAGGCTGCTTTGCAAGATCCAGGGTGCACGGCTGCACCGCACGGCACTATGGGGGAGGTTATTTAAAGGAAGAGAGAAGCGCGCGAAGGGGGGCCTTTCTGCGCTGGACTCTGAGGAACCAGCGAGCGAGAGTGAAGGACTGACACTGGATATTGGGCCAGAGCCTTTTAGCCTGGAGGGACGACGTGGAACCGTCCCATCTCAAGCACGAGGCACATTCCTGGAGGTCATACTGCTGTTTGCCGAGACCGGAAGTCATCCGCCAGAAGGACCCCGCGCGGCTGGCATATAGCCAAAGGACTGAGACCGCAGTGGAAGCGCGCGAAGGAGAAACTTCTGTTGGTGAGAGGGCACATGCCCAATAACTGACTTTATCTGCTGAAGAGACAGTTTTATCTACAGATAGCGGTAGCGCAGCAGGAGGTGATAAAACCCCGGGGTTTATCACCATACTCTCTCAGGAGACTCATAGACAAACAATAAGGTCTGTAAAGGAGTCGCCAGAGGCTTATCTCTCTCGCAGAAGTTATTGCTCAGTTACGCAGACACCCTGCGGTGACAACTAACAGCTCGTTGTTTTCTCTCTCTTGATCTTTATTCCTAATCTGGATTACAAATGAGCTCTATTCAATAATCTTGCTAGCGAAGATCAACAAGAAAGAAGAGAACTCTGGGGGAGGGACTCAGATAGGCCCACCTACCTGGTACTGTGTCTAGCCGTAATGCAGGAGGAGTGTGGGGGTATTCTTTTACCTTTTTAAAGCTGTTTTAAATAACCTTTTATGGACTTGTATTGTATTGTATTGTATCTCCCCTATTCAATTTGATATATAGTAAACTAAGTTTGGTTAATTACAATCTTGTGCGTTGTTCCATTGTGTCACCCAGAAGGACTACTATTCAAGAAGGTAACAAGGTATTGTTGCATAGTGAAGTATTGTATTCCAACCTGTGTATCTATTTGATAGTCCAGTCCTATTCTGGGTCAGTTGTGCCTGAGGAGGGATCGAGCCAATTTGATTGGGTTGTTAGGCAGGGTGTAGACCCAATAATATAATCAGCAGCTCCTGCGGGGGTGGTGCTACATATTCAAAGCGGAAGGAGCACCAAACTCACATAATTAGAGTCCATGTATTTAATTAAGCCACAAAAAGTACAACATAAGGCACCAACACATTTCAGGGACCAAACAATCCCCCTTCATCAGGGTTAAAGAAAGACACAGTCACAAAAGTCAACAAAGTTTCACTGTATTAAAATGATAATCATAAAAAAATTTAGGGAGGCAGTATTCACATCGGGAGACAGTATTTGCGGCCAGGCAATTGACAGAACTGTCTGAACTGATTCAGGCGACCTGTGACCCCTGAGTCTCAAAGCTGAAGCAGTTCAGGCAAAGCAAGCTAAATAAGGAGCAGATATAAATCTTTAATAAGGCAAGCCTGCACAGTTATTTTAAAAATCAAATATTCAGATTCTTGAAAAAGCCAAGCCATGACTAGTTCTCTTTAAATAGAAGAGACAACCTGTCAGTGTTTTCTCAATCTCGATTTTGGAAGTTTGAGAACGAACTGTCCTGATTAGTGCTCACCCTAAGTGCCCGCCGAATGAGCCTGGTGTAATGGACTTGTCATTTGGGCACCAGCTTTCAAGAGCTCGCCTGCGACATGGTTTCCAGGGCAACCAGTTGGGTGGTGAATGGAAAAGAGGGGGGGGGGGGGTGTGTGCAGGGAAGTGGTGACCAAGAGTGGGCAGCTTGAAAGCTTTAAAATGATTTTTTAAATTTGCACTTCAGGTCGAAGAAAGGCTTCAAGTGACCCTAATGAATATGCAGGATTGCCGCAGAGATGTAGATGAATCAAGAGTCAAGGAGATGAAGGAAGGCTCTGAAGTTTGATTCCACCTTTGAAGAACAAATCAGCCTAATTAGAATAGCGTTTCAAACCTGTAATAGCCTGTAGGCTATTCCCTGCAAACTTGTCTACTCACTGATTTACTTGGCCGATAACTATTGAGGATGTAGATTGCACTAGCCAATTTATAGATGGTGTGCCCTCTAGTGGTTACAATGGGCAGGAGGTGAAATATCATCTTGAAAAATATTTGTGTTGGTGCAATTATCATATCCCATGGCAGCATGGATTGTAGATCAATTAAGTGAAATGATATATTTTTACTTACTTACGAAGTACGATCGGAAGTTAAACTTATCATTGTGTGTTAATCTTTAAATAAAGCTGCGACCTCGAAAAGCGCCGCTCAAAGCCAGAGATGTGGGTGACTCCCCGCCAGTGCTCAGAACATTGTAGGGAACATCCCACATCACTAATTCAGGAGTGTCAACCAACCTAGTACTCGTTAAAGTGAATGGCCTCAGCTAGCACTGCTCCAGCAGCCATGCCTTGTGACACATTTTGCCCCACCCACCAGGGCTTAGTCATGCACTCTATGACTAAGGCCCAGTGGGCAAGGCCAAATGTGTCAGTAGACGTGGCTGTTAGAACAGTGCTGGCTGAGGCCATTTACTTTAAAGAACACCGGGTCGGTTAAACGATGCCTACCCTCGTCATTTTAAAAAAGCTGCTTGCATTAAACAGCTGCATGCAAGCCACCATATTTGCTCAATACATATGCAAATTGTTCTTCCTGTCTCAGGGACAGGAAATGCAGGGAAATCTCCCCCTGAAGCACAGACAACAGAACCTTGTATGTTTGCGAAAGACTGCCAAGGTCATCCATAGCCAGTTGTGGGCAGGGTCTATCTGCGCCTGTGCACGTGGGATAACTCCTCGCCCCAAGGCGTGCTCGCCAATGCTCAGGACTGGGCGGAGGCTGTGGTCAGGTGAAGAATCAAACATTAAAGCAGTCCCTGACTCAGAGATTATCCACTTGTGTGCACCAATAATATACAGAGTTCTTCTGTGAGATGTCTTGTTCCAAGTCACTACACACTTGCTCTGATGTATGTGTTGCATTCAGGGGGACATGCAGAGCCATTACCCACTCCAGCAGTCCAGAATCTCTGTTACCTCACTCCCAGTAACAGAATGGCATTCTGCCAAGCACATAGTGGACCCCAGGTTTGCTCATTATCTTTTTCCTTCCTGTACCTAGTGATCAGGCCTTAGAACACCAAAACGTTAGTCTGCTCCTGATGACCAGAGGAGAGGAACAGCTAGGGAGGAAGTCAGAGCACCGACCCCCTCGTTACGGGAGGACCTGTCACCTAGCCAGGCACCATGCCAACGACTAGTTGCTGTAGCTGTTCCTTAAGTTGGTTACCCATGGCAACTACCTTCTCTTCTTTGCCTTGCCAGGTAACCTTATGTAGTGGTGTTACACATACCCCATAGTGCTATTACAGACCCAGGTTCTTTAGGAATACACCAAGATCCAACATGCACCCCTTGAATAACTTTTACTAAAAATTCAGCAGAATGTGTATAACATGAATAAACATTCTTTCCCTAACTATCTCTAGTTGTGGCTAGCTGCCCATGCGTACCTGCATAGGTAAAGTTCTTTTTGGGTAAAGTCCATAACTGGTAGAACTCAAGTAGAGATTTTTCCATGGTTATGGGGATCCTAATGAATCGGTGCTTCAATGGTTGACCACAGGTCTCAGCAGACTTCAGCAAGGCTCCAATTCAGCCCTAGATCTTGGCACCTGAATCGCTTCCCTTTTATATACAAGGGAAGAAGAATGGACCACAAAAAAGCTAGCGAACATGCTCAGGGAAGGGGGCGAAAATATTATCCCCTTCTTCCTGACCTCAGCAGCCAATAACTCACTAACATGCAATACAGTAGGCCACCTGCTTACATACAGTGCGTTAAAAAAGTATTCAAATCCCTTGAAATTTTCCACATTGTCATGTTACAACCAAAAATGTAAATGTATGTTATTGGAATTTTATGTGATAGACCAACAGAAAGTTGCACATAATTGTGAAATGGAAGAAAAATGATAAATGGTTTTATACATTTTTTACAAATAAATATCTGAAAAGTGTGGCGTCCATTTGTATTCAGCCCTCTTTTACTCTGATTCCCCCCAACATAAATCTAGTGGAACCGATTGCCTTCAGAATCACCTTATTAGTAAAATGAGTCCACCTGTGTGTAATTTAATCTCAGTGTAAATGCAGCTGTTCTGTGAAGCCCTCAAAGGTTTGTTAGGCCAAGGAACACACCAGACAGTTCAGGGATAAAGTTGTGGCAAAGTTTAAAGCACAGTTAGGTTTTAAAAAAATATCCCAAGCTTTGAACATCTCACGGACCACTGTTCAATCCATCATCTGAAAATGAAAAGAGTATGGCATAACTGCAAACCTACCAAGACATGGCTGTCCAACTAAACTGACAGGCTGGACAAGGAAAGCGTTAATCAGGGAAGAAACCAAGAGGCCCATGGTAACTCTGGAGCAGCTGCAGACATCCACAGCTCAGGTGGGAGAATCTGTCCACAGGACAACTATTTAGTTGTGCACTCCACAAATCTGGCTTTTATGGAAGAGTGGCAAGAAGAAAGCCATTGTTGAAAGAAAGCCATAAGAAGTCCCATTTGCATTTTGCAAGAAGCCATGTGGGGGACTCAGCAAACATGTGGAAGAAGGTGCTCTGGTCAGATGGGACCAAAACTTAACTTTTTGGCCTAAAAGCAAAATGCTATGTGTGGCAGAAAACTAACACTGCACATCACCCTGAACACACCATGTTATGGCAATGCTTTTCTTCAACAGGGCCAGGGAAGCTGGTCCTAGTTGATGGGAAGATTGATGGAGCCAAATACAGAGCAAACGTAGAAGAAAACCCGTTAGAGTCTGCAAAAGACTTAAGACTAGGGTGGAGGTTCACCTTCCAGCATGACAATGACCCCAAACATACAGCCAGAACTACAATGGAATACATTTAGGTTTTTGGTTGTAACATGACAAAATGTGTAAAATTTCAAGGGGTGTGAATACTTTTTTAAGGTACTGTACACGTATACCTAAACTCAGAGATTTAGCTGCCATTGCTAAACTCCATCTCCAAAATGCTAGCTAAAAGTGGGTTGCATAATGCTGGCTGTCATTCAACGCTGAAGAACAGCAGCGGGATAGAGTAAACTCCCTACGAGAGTCATCGACAGATTGAGGCCAGAGTACAACAAAGGAAGCTGCAACTTTTAGCACTTTTTGAGTCAAAAGCACAGAACTAGCATGCAGCCAGCGAAGAAAAAGCTAAATTTAGAACTCCTTCTAGGTCAGTGATAAAGTGCTGAAGCCAGACACAGCTAGACAATTCCCAAAGGAGGTCAGCAGCAGCGGCCTCTGGTCCCTTTAAAATTCCTCTTCCGTTCACCCTTGAAAGCCGCCGATATTAAACTTCATTAAACAGCTGCAAATCCCTCAGCAGATCAAGACCTCATCTCAGGCATTAAATAAACCATTGTTGGAGACATGTGCTTAATGGGGAGTTGGGTCTCTATCGATATAAAGTGTTAATTGATTTCACTCACTGGTTTCCCTTAGGAAATTAAACTCATCATTAGCCTAAAACATTTCATAAGACGGACGAGAGCACCTCAATAATTGTCATACGCACAATGTGTAAATAGACTAAAATAGTCAAAGTAAAAAAAAAAAGATAAAATTCAAGTGTACTTTTCATACTGCATGGATCTGCATTACGTTGCCATTCCACTGAAGTGGAACCATCTTTAAAGTAGCTGTAAACCCAATCACTAATGGCTCGTTTCCACTGAGCTTTCTGGTACGGTTCGGTTCGGTACGGTACGCTATTTATGCCGTTTCCATTATGAATGGTACCCTAATTCCGAACCGTACTGTACCACTTTTTTGGTACCCTTTCGTTGGGGTACCAAGCACATTAGTACCGTACCAACAGGGTGGAGCTACACTCTGCAGAACTTTGATTGGTTGACAGAGAATCGTCTATCACAGCTTTCCTGCTACACCACGCCTATCATGAAAGGGTACTATTGGCAGTGGAAACGCAATGTGTACGGTTCCGAACCGTACCGTACTGAACCGAACCGTACCGTACCACTCAGTGGAAAGGAGGCATAAGATCCCATATGAGCTTTAACATGTCTTTCTTCTCCCAGAAGTAATTTTCAAGGGTCACAACCCATTTTGAGGGCCCCTTCATCAGGGCTTAAGAAAATATACAATAAAATCATCAATGGGAGTCATTAGATCAATAGATTGTTGAGTATTATTGAAGAAATGTGCATTTTCTTTTATTGTTAACACACTTAACAGGTGACGTGGGCTCACCTGACGAGTCTATGAGGCACATTGGTCTTCACCAGAATTCCTGACAACGAGTTATGGGCCGGTGACCCTGGTGGCACCTGAGCTACTTTGCTGTAGGATGTTAGCAGGTTATAGCCCTAAGGATTGTCCCCCAGAGGACTTTGCAGGAACAGGGTGGCTACAATGCAGAGACAGATACATTGCACTATAGCTGTTCAAGGTTGAGGCTGGTGGTAGGTGAGAATAGTTGATATTCAGGCAGAGGTCGTGACAGGTGGCAGGCAAGAGAAAAGCCAGTTTCTAGGCAGAGGTAAAGATAGATGGCAGGCAAGAGAGTATTCCGTATTCAGGCAGGGTTTGAGGCAAGTAACAGAATAGTCTGTGTCTAGGCAGGAGTCAAGGCTGGCAGCAGGTGAGAGAATAACAGAAACAAGCAGGGGTGGCAACTGGTTACAACTATTGAGATGCCTTGATGTATCTTCCATGCTCCTGCCATAGTGACTTTTGCCACCCAGCAGAATAAATTAGATCAGGCGCTTCAATGGGCGTGGCCATTCGGGAGGCAAGAGATTAAGATGTGGTAAAACCCCCATTTTTAACACTGTTAAATAGGATAAATTGGTTGTTTGCATGCTGGTCTCGAAGTTGAGCTGGGAATTTCTCTGGTTTTGTTTTGCATGCATTGCCCCTTGCTACAAAGGCCAGTTACAGGTGGGGGCAGTGGCCATTTGTTTGTACTGTTGAAATATTGGTGAGGGGGCGCACTAAACACCTTTGCTACCATAGTGCCATGTGCTGGGTGTTCAGTGTGCCCCTGTGCCTTTAAGGAGGGGTGGGCTCCCTCCAGGCTCACCTGCCCTCTGCCTATATATTATAATGCATGTGCTTCCACTGTGGAAG
The DNA here is from genome assembly GCF_965119305.1 of Pelophylax lessonae. NCBI lineage: Eukaryota > Metazoa > Chordata > Amphibia > Anura > Ranidae > Pelophylax > Pelophylax lessonae. The sequence continues at coordinate 211,113,961 of NC_138779.1, read as the reverse complement.
CTCTCATCATTTTGAGTTAGGACTACAGAAAATACTGGGGTGCCTTGACAGGGCTCTGTAGCGTATTTGCAAATGTGTTCAAACTAAACCCCTGTTTTTAACGCATACTGTTAAATCGGTTGTAAACCACTGTACTTTTTTTTTCCTTACCTGCGAGGCAAATGTATGTTGTGCTAGTATGCATCGCACCTGCAAACGAAGCGTTCCAGTGATGCGCTGTCATCGCTGGAGACGGCATCTATCTATACCCAGTCTTCCTTCCGAGTTCGCGACTCCGGCTCTGAGACTGGCCAGAGCAGCGATTACATCACTCCTGGGCATGTGCGTGGGAGCTGCCAGTCACAGCACACTGCTCTGAGGATATTCCTTCAGAGCACATGCGCCAGTGACGTAACTAGCTGATAGGACAGTAAATATATCCTAAACGGTGCATGTTTAGGAGATATTTACACTACCTATAGGTAAACCTTAATATAGGCTTACCTATTGGTAAACCTAAAGATGGAAGTTTACTTCCTCTTTAAGACAGGATAATTTGGTTGTTTGCAGGCTGTCTGGCAAGTTGAGCCTGGAATTTCTCTGGTTTTGTTTTGGTCAGGAGACAAGGCAAAGTCAGGCAATCCGAGTCAATAATGAGCAGGGCAGCAGGAATCAAAGCACCCTCCACCATAAGGGATTAAGTAAAAATACCCTCCTTGATCTGTGTACACACCCAGCATCAGGGACGATGTGGGTCTTTCAGGTGCTGTTGCCAATGGGCTGCATTGGAGGTCATCATATGTCTTGTCAAGCATGTGGTGCCCAAGCAGCTGGTGTTCTGGCCATGCCTGATCCACTTCAGACAGAGATTACAAACAGCAACGCTGCGGGCATGCACCATGTCCATGACCACCACTTTTCACTGTGGACACATTAGCTGGTTGACCTCTTTTAGAGCGTTTGCCTCTCCTTGTTGGCCTTTCGGACATGATGGGGATTTTTTGGGGAGATTTTTATAACTTTTTTATTATAGAATGTGGGATGGAAATATTGTGCTTGGGTGCAATACTTTTTGTGCTTGGTGCACTATAAACTGTTTTAGTATTGTTTTTTATTTTTGTGGGGGGGGGGGGGAGGGGTTTTATAACTTTATATTATAGAGTGTGGGAAGGAAATAAGGTGCTTGGGAGCAATACGTTTGTGCTTTAAACATATTGGACTAGGTGGGACTTTAGATGAGACCCAAGCTGGTGTTGCCCGGCGTCTCCATCCCTATAACAAAACACAAAATGAGGTTGAAGGATTGTAAGAGGTGCATGAAAGTCAGCCAGCCCCCAGTTTGATGTACTCACCTTCCAGTCTGTCACCAACCAAATAAGACCTGTCTCTTGGTACAAAGAACAGGGGTTTAGTTGACACACATTTGCAAACGCATGTGAAAGCTGCAGAGCCACGTCACGGCACCCTGTTTAAATCTGCAGTCCTACACTCTTAATTTAGTGTCCTCACACTGGAGGCACATGGCCGCTAATGGGTGGATGGGGAACAGGTGAGAGGGAGACAGCCCAACCTCCCCCAACCCATCCCCATGCACGACTGGCTATTGTCTCAAAAAGTTCAAATAATTAGGTTAAAATATAACCATGGTGCAAACTGGAGAAGACCAGCTGAAAAGCATTACACCTCCATCCCCTTGGTGGATGCAGTATATGGATAGGAAGGGATTTTATATATGGGGCATGGCCTGTAAAGCACACTGCCTTTGAAATCCCTTATTTCCTTTGGGACTTTATATGAGACAAGCAGGTCATGCTATTGGTCTCCATCCCTGTATACGGAAAACACTAGGGTCAAATCAAAAACTGCATCCACCAAAAACGCACGAAAATCGCACGGTGGGACTTTAGATGAGGCACCAAGCTGTAAGCAAGGCGTCTCCATCCCTGGTTGCTTTAAACATATTGGACTAGGTGGGACTTTAGATGAGACCCAAGCTGGTGTTGCCCGGCGTCTCCATCCCTATAACAAAACACAAAATGAGGTTGAAGGATTGTAAGAGGTGCATGAAAGTCAGCCAGCCCCCAGTTTGATGTACTCACCTTCCAGTCTGTCACCAACCAAATAAGACCTGTCTCTTGGTACAAAGAACAGGGGTTTAGTTGACACACATTTGCAAACGCATGTGAAAGCTGCAGAGCCACGTCACGGCACCCTGTTTAAATCTGCAGTCCTACACTCTTAATTTAGTGTCCTCACACTGGAGGCACATGGCCGCTAATGGGTGGATGGGGAACAGGTGAGAGGGAGACAGCCCAACCTCCCCCAACCCATCCCCATGCACGACTGGCTATTGTCTCAAAAAGTTCAAATAGTTAGGTTAAAATATAACCATGGTGCAAACTGGAGAAGACCAGCTGAAAAGCATTACACCTCCATCCCCTTGGTGGATGCAGTATATGGATAGGAAGGGATTTTATATATGGGGCATGGCCTGTAAAGCACACTGCCTTTGAAATCCCTTATTTCCTTTGGGACTTTATATGAGACAAGCAGGTCATGCTATTGGTCTCCATCCCTGTATACGGAAAACACTAGGGTCAAATCAAAAACTGCATCCACCAAAAACGCACGAAAATCGCACGGTGGGACTTTAGATGAGGCACCAAGCTGTAAGCAAGGCGTCTCCATCCCTGGTTGCTTTAAACATATTGGACTAGGTGGGACTTTAGATGAGACCCAAGCTGGTGTTGCCCGGCGTCTCCATCCCTATAACAAAACACAAAATGAGGTTGAAGGATTGTAAGAGGTGCATGAAAGTCAGCCAGCCCCCAGTTTGATGTACTCACCTTCCAGTCTGTCACCAACCAAATAAGACCTGTCTCTTGGTACAAAGAACAGGGGTTTAGTTGACACACATTTGCAAACGCATGTGAAAGCTGCAGAGCCACGTCACGGCACCCTGTTTAAATCTGCAGTCCTACACTCTTAATTTAGTGTCCTCACACTGGAGGCACATGGCCGCTAATGGGTGGATGGGGAACAGGTGAGAGGGAGACAGCCCAACCTCCCCCAACCCATCCCCATGCACGACTGGCTATTGTCTCAAAAAGTTCAAATAATTAGGTTAAAATATAACCATGGTGCAAACTGGAGAAGACCAGCTGAAAAGCATTACACCTCCATCCCCTTGGTGGATGCAGTATATGGATAGTGTGAGGACACTAAATTAAGAGTGTAGGACTGCAGATTTAAACAGGGTGCCGTGACGTGGCTCTGCAGCTTTCACATGCGTTTGCAAATGTGTGTCAACTAAACCCCTGTTCTTTGTACCAAGAGACAGGTCTTATTTGGTTGGTGACAGACTGGAAGGTGAGTACATCAAACTGGGGGCTGGCTGACTTTCATGCACCTCTTACAATCCTTCAACCTCATTTTGTGTTTTGTTATAGGGATGGAGACGCCGGGCAACACCAGCTTGGGTCTCATCTAAAGTCCCACCTAGTCCAATATGTTTAAAGCAACCAGGGATGGAGACGCCTTGCTTACAGCTTGGTGCCTCATCTAAAGTCCCACCGTGCGATTTTCGTGCGTTTTTGGTGGATGCAGTTTTTGATTTGACCCTAGTGTTTTCCGTATACAGGGATGGAGACCAATAGCATGACCTGCTTGTCTCATATAAAGTCCCAAAGGAAATAAGGGATTTCAAAGGCAGTGTGCTTTACAGGCCATGCCCCATATATAAAATCCCTTCCTATCCATATACTGCATCCACCAAGGGGATGGAGGTGTAATGCTTTTCAGCTGGTCTTCTCCAGTTTGCACCATGGTTATATTTTAACCTAATTATTTGAACTTTTTGAGACAATAGCCAGTCGTGCATGGGGATGGGTTGGGGGAGGTTGGGCTGTCTCCCTCTCACCTGTTCCCCATCCACCCATTAGCGGCCATGTGCCTCCAGTGTGAGGACACTAAATTAAGAGTGTAGGACTGCAGATTTAAACAGGGTGCCGTGACGTGGCTCTGCAGCTTTCACATGCGTTTGCAAATGTGTGTCAACTAAACCCCTGTTCTTTGTACCAAGAGACAGGTCTTATTTGGTTGGTGACAGACTGGAAGGTGAGTACATCAAACTGGGGGCTGGCTGACTTTCATGCACCTCTTACAATCCTTCAACCTCATTTTGACGTTTGTGCTTTATGGGGGGTTTTTTTTTAATTAAAAAAAAGGAAAACCACTGCTGACACAGATGGAATAGCACCTGTGACACAGAAGGGGGGTACAGCAATTATGCCTAAAATAATATTAGTGCTGCTTTGCCACGAAAAAAAAGGAAAACCACTGCTGACCCAGAAGGAATAGCACCTGGGACGCAGAAGGGGGGACAGCAATTATGCCCTAAATATTATTAGTGCTGCTGCGCCACAAACAAAATCATTGCTGATGCAGAAGGAATAGCACCTGCGACGCAGAAGGGGGTACAACAATTATGCCCTAAATATTATTAGTGCTGCTTTGCTAGAAAAAAAAGAAAGAAAAACACTGCTGACTCAGAAGGTATAGCACCTGCAATGTAGAAGGGGGGACAGCAATTTTGCCCTAATTATTAGTGCTGCTGTGCCACGAAAAAAAAGAAAATCCCCGCTGACACAGAAGGAATAGCACCTGCGACGCAGAAGGGGAGACAGCAATTATTCCCTAAATATTATTAGTGCTGCTGCGCCACAAAAATAAAAAAAAATTACCGCTGACGCAGAAGGAATAGCACCTGCGACACAGAAAGGGGAGTACTAATAATGCAGCAACAGAACCTGATGCTGCAAAAAATAATTAAATAAAATATTAATATATATAAATATAATATATATATATATACCCTAACACACTATACACGGCTGCCGTGTAAGCAGCAGCCTTATAAAGTGTGGGGCGTGGACTGCCTTTGGCCAATCGATGGCTCTGACAGGACATTGTGCTGTGATTGGCCAAAGCATACAGGTCAGGTGCATGCTTTGGCCAATCACCAGCACTTAATGCACTGTGATCTCACAGTGCATTATAGGGAGCTTCAGCAGGCGAACTTCCAGCCGAGCGCCCCGAGTGTTCGTGTGTTCAGCAAACTTACGTTCAACTCGAACATCCAGCTCATCACTTATTGACAAAAAGGGGATTTCCCATCATTTTGTAGAGATTTATTTTAAAGAAGTGAAGGAAAATATATTCAATGGGGCAAAGATGGCAAAAAATATGAAAAAAAAAAAATATCTGCCTGCCTATGTCCCCATTGGACTAATATACCTGCATTACCTGATGTAGCTTGCCTTTAAGTAAAGCAAGGCAAATTACAAACAATGTTATTCAATAGAGGGTACAGTAATCAACTATCGGGATCAGAAGCCGCCAACGCCGGCAGCCAGGAGGAAATGAACAGCATTACAGAGATAATACAATATACAACAGTGATTCATGGTGGCAGCCATTGTCTTTTTTGCACAGAATATGCTCTTATCAGATTCACGGTTTCAGATTTATCACCTTATATCTTCCTGCGCCGCATGTGGACCTGAAATAGTTCCTTACTGCAGTGCAGGGAGGGTCCTCTCAATTCATTACCAACGCCATCAATTCAGTGATAAAGTAATACCGATTCAACTTCTGAAGTTATGGATAAATGCAGCACTTTTTTTAACCCCTAAATGACCAAGGGACGTGGTCTTATGAGCCAATGTTGCAGAGTTTTCCAGGGCACAGAACTGAATTCTCAAGAATCTTAAGGTATACATGCACAAGCATGTACACTATAGGAGTGTGCAGGGGGTGTGCCACCCAAATTACTCTGTGTGGTGCCGATCCCCCCTACTGCCCAGGCTTCCCCCCCCGTGTTGCGCCCCCCCCCCCTCCAGCAGTGCTGCTGGTTTCCCTCCTCTCTTCTCCTCGCTGTTGCAGGGGATGTTTCCGGATGAAGATCAGGGGAAAGGGCTAGTCAATATGTAATTTACCGACTCCTTCCTATTCTAAATCAACACAGTGAACACACTTATTGACTGTGTTCATTCATAACGGAAGCGCAGTAAACTGTTTACTATGCTTCAGCTTGTGAATGAACAGAAAGCCGCTCAGCACAGATCACTTCCCTTTAAATCACTGTACAGTGCAGCTGAGGCTGCAGAGAAAGGCATGTGTGTCTGAGCTTTGGGGTGCACATCCTAATGCAATAAGCTGTACACAGCTATGATGTACAAATTCATGGTAGGGGAGATCGCAGACAGTGATCACCTTGCAAAAACACCCCTGCCATAAAAATGTATCTCTCTGCCCCTTCCTATGTATTAAATACAAACTTTCAGGCTGGCTAGTCAGGGTAAGAGGAGAACATATAGCTTGTGCAGCCACCCTGTCCTAAGGAGAAGTGACTATTTAAAATTGAGTGTTGCTTGGCTGTGATCAGTCCTAGCTCAGATTGATAGTTCTACATTCACTTGGTCATCCCTGAGCCTGGTTTTATTGTTTGCCTTTGTCTGCTGCTGGGATGTGTCCCTAGGAATTAGAGTGCAATAATTCTGGGTTATGATGAATATTTATGTTCCCCCTGGCCAACCACTCAAAGGTTTATTGACAGTGGTGTAGTCTGAGATAATAGTATTTTGGTGTGACCTTATGGATCTTCTCTTCCCCCGGGCTCCTTTCTAGGGAAGAATGTATATTGGATGTCCCGTCCTCCTAGGTCTACTGGCTAGGGATGGAAACCATGTGCTCAGGAGACAATGGGGCCCGAGTATGGGGCCCAGGCTCACACTGCCCTGCTGGATATAGTGTGTGAAACTATTCCTGAACAAGGAACACCATGGAGGAATTGTGCCTGGGACAGCTGGGACCTCACCTGAAGTGTCCTACACGCAGGGGTTGACTGGCAACTTTCGGCCCAGGGGGCAAGTACAAACCAGAGGCCCATGGTTCAGCGACTTAGCCCCCCCCCCCTCCCACTTTCCCTCTTCCCAGCCTCCTCCTGACCCCCATTCCAGGCTGAAGCTCCGCTCCAGGTACTCTCTACTCACTGGCTGAATCTAGGTTCCCAACCTGGCCAGCAGGGGGCAGTTGGGGGAAGCTGGGACAGCTCAGTCGGAGCTGCCTGGCGAAGGAGAGTCTCCAGTGGGGCACGGAACCGGTCTCTGCACAGAGACAGTTTACGCCATCCATGCTGGGGGGGGGGGGCGCACTCTGTGCTTGTCTTCACTCCGCACTTAGTAAGTCAGCAGTGGGGACCTTTTACTACTCTTCACCAAGAATCCTTTAGGCATGTCTGTGGCAGAAGCGGTGCAGCCTTTTTAGGGGGCATCAGAGCAGCCCGTGGGGCAATTTCCCCCCTGCCACCTGGCCAAGTCTTCCACTGCCTACATGACAGCTTGTTACTACCTCATTGACTCTACAACCAGGAGATTTGTCAGGGAATTCTGGTAAGACATCTGGCACGCAGGAATGCGCACGTGCGTGGCATTTCCCATAGAATGGTGCACAAGAATGCTCATGGATGTGCCCACAATGCCTGTTGGTGCCAGACTGCCTATAACCACATAAGGACCGCCCCACGCAGAACTGGTGGCCCTACTGCGTGAACCGACGTACCTGTATGCATGAGCAACCCGCTCACGCTGTGATTGGACACAGCGGGAGCTAATCAGCGGGTCTGGCAGACGTGATGTCTTCTGGGACCCGCCGATCGTTTGGAGAAGAGGCAGAGCTGCGGTCTCCCTATGTAAACAAGGCAGATCGCCATTCTGTCAGAGAGGAAGATGGAGACTTTGTGTTTCTGCTAATCAGAAACATCGATCTCTGTCTTCCTCCAGTTAGGCCACCCCCCACAGAGTTAGAAAGCACTCCCTAGGAGCACAACAAACCCTTTGATCGCCCCTGTTAACCCCTTCCCTGCTAGTGTAATTAGTACAGTGACAGTGCATTTTTTTTCAGCACTGATCACTGTATTGGTGTCACTGGTCTCCAAAAAGTTTTTTAGTGCCAGATTGGTCAGCCACAATGTCGCAGTCCTGTTAAAAATCGCTGATCACCACCATTATTAGTAAAAAATATAAAAATTCCATAAATCTATCCCATAGTTTGTAGACACTATAACTTTTGTGCAAACCAATCAATATACACTATTTTTTTTTACCAAAAATATGTAGAAGAATACATATTGGCCTAAACTGATGAATACATTTGATTTTTTACATTTTTTTACTGGGTATGTTTTATAGTATAAAGTAAAAAATATTTTTTCAAAATGGACGGTCTTTTTTTGTTTATAGCCTTAAAAAAAAAAAAAAACGCAGACATGATCAAATACCACCAAAAGAAAGCACATCCGCGCAAATGTCAGTTAAAGTAATGCAGTGGCGTATCGCAAAAAATGGACTGGTCTTTAAGGAGGTAAAACCTTCCAGGGCTGAAGTGGTTAAGGATGTATCTGTCCTTGCTCAGGTGCTGACTGCTCTTTCACTGTTCCCTGTGTCCTACGTTCATCCTGTGTGTCCCCTTGCTGCTTACCTGGCTTGCTCCTGACCTGATCTTGGATTCTGCTTCTGACTTGTCGCTAGTTCCTGACCCCGGCTCCCTTCCTGACTTTGACTCTGCTTATGATTTGGAACCTTGTTACCCACCTGCTAATGACCTTGGCTATTCCTGTGCTCAAGCTTCTGTCTCTGATCCTGGCTCCCTGCCCTGTTTGAGTGCCTGCCTACCTGACTGTCTGCTATACTAGCTCTGCGTATCGCAGTGTGCTTGTGTCAAGTTTGCTAAAGACAAGCCACACATTAAAGACCTGCAGCGCATGTGGAGTGCCCTTTTAACATCGGCTAGATCTCTGAGCACAGCTATGGGTTCTTACCTGATGTTCTGCCAGCCTTCTTGGGACCTCATCTCCAGCTGGAAGTTCTCCTGCCGAAACTCGTTTACCTCCTGTTTATCAGTACCCACTGTTCCACTCTTAGTGGGACCTGGGCTGGAGATACAAGAGAGGCCAACCTCGTTATTTCAGTCTTTTATCAGGTATGTATAAACTCGCAGGATGCTGGCTTGGGTTAAAGGTTGAAGGCTGAGAGTATCTTTTGCATTTTTTGACCTAGCCCAAGTCTGCTGTGATCTCAGGGATACCCTATACCCAACTCTCTCTCAAAAGTGCTAAAAAGTTCTCTGTAAGCATAAGATCAATGGTATGGAAGTAAATTTATTGGACACCACCACTGGTGGGTCAGTAAGTGGCACAATAGGAACCTGCTTATTAATTTTTTGACCTAGCCCAAGTCTGCTGTGATCTCAGGGATGCACTATACCTAACGCTCTCTCAAAGGTGCTAAAAAATTCTCTGCAAGCAAAAGATCAATGGCATGGAAGTCAATTTATTGGACTGCCTGACAAAGGAGCACGGATGCTCCGAACGCGTGCAACCCCTGTCTTCTTCCTACCAGGAAGTGACGTTGGTCAGACCGGAAGCAGGTGGCCGGAGCCTTGCTGTGAACGCTCCGCCGCCGCCGCTGAATCCTACGGACAGGCTGCCGATCAACAGCTTCCCCACACTACCGGCACCAAACCACCCTCCTCTACGGCACTTCCCCAGGAGAAGAAGATGGATGAGCCCACTACACCCATCGTACCTGTCTAACCTTACCTCAGAGTAAGTTGCTACATTCATTATTGCTGAATAAATTTATGCTACACTAAGCCGGCGCCGCTCTTTCCTACTTTCTATTCCTCAGAGCCTCTCCTCGCTCCAGTTGGCAGCCGCCGAACGTGGCCCCCCTCCCATCACCTTTTGGATCCCCCTCTCCGCTGCTCCATACCCCCTTCTCCTTTTCACCCCCCTCCCTTGTACCACCCAGCTATATTAGAGAGCGCCATGACATCACCCACATCCAAATTTATTGAACATCACCACTGGCAGCTCAGTAAGTGGCACAATAGGAACCTGCTTTTTCATGTTTTACCTTGCCCAAATCTGCTGTGATCCCAGGGATGCACTATACCTAACTCTCTCAAAAGTGCTAAAAAGTTCTCTGTAATCAAAAGATCAATGGCATGGAAGTCAATTTATTGGACACTACCACTGGCGGGTCAGTAAGTGGCACAATAGGAACCTGCATTTTCATTTTTTGACCTAGCCCAAGTCTGCTGTGATCTCAGGGATACCCTATACCCAACTCTCTCTCAAAAGTGCTAAAAAGTTCTCTGTAAGTATAAGATCAATGGTATGGAAGTCAATTTATTGGACACCACCACTGGTGGGTTAGTAAGTGGCACAATATGAACCTGCTTATTAATTTTTTGACCTAGCCCAAGTCTGCTGTGATCTCAGGGATGCACTATACCTAACTCTCTCAAAAGTGCTAAAAAGTTCTCTGTAATCAAAAGATCAATGGCATGGAAGTCAATTTATTGGACACCACCACTGGCGGGTCAGTAAGTGGCACAATAGGAACCTGCTTTTTCATTTTTTGACCTAGCCCAAGTCTGCTGTGATCTCAGGGATACCCTATACCTAACTCTCTCTCTGAAAAAAGTGCTAAAAAATTCTCTGCAAGCAAAAGATCAATGGCATGGAAGTCAATTTATTGGACACCACCACTGGTGGGTCAGTAAGCAGCACAATAGGAACCTGCTTGGGAAACTTAAGAAAAATCCAGATTAAAGGGTGGTACACAGGAGCTCAATATCGGGTGTTATCAGGCAGTTCAATGGGGCCACCCCCCTGTCAGGACACAATAGCCCTGCAAGGCAGAATGCTGTACTAACATTGGGTTGTTAGTACAGGATCCCCCTCCCGACCTCTTCAGTTTTTTTTTCGTTCAGCTCACTGGTTGAATGAAAAAAGACTCACAGTGTGTACTAGGCTTAATCTAATTGTAATGTGCTTACTATTTTTATGCCTTTCCTTTTATTGGAGCTAGAAGACAGCCTGGGTCCTGACTACTATACATATGGCACTTGTAGGCCTTCTATCCTTGTGCCACTAGAGGACGGACTTGCAATTCAATTAGATCTCCACACTCCCTTCCACCTCATATATCACTCCCCTGGTTTAATAAAATAAATATTAGCTTTCTGCCAGCAAACTCCTGCACATACTCATGACCCTGTTAAATTATAAAGAATGACCCCCCCCCCAACTAAATCTAATACAAGATCACCATATCAATAATGGAGTGTGCAACTGAAAGAACAATGTTTAATTTAACAAATTCGCCACATAGGAAATTCAGCACACTCGTAAATGCCAAAATTACAATAAGGAGGTCGTTTATAACATCTGCTAATGTAGAGGTGGAATTTTCTTCGGGGTAAACCTTTTATTGGTAAAAAGAGTATAGAAACCACCATACCTGGGCCTAACGGGAGACCATAAAGGTTTCAGAACATACACTTTATTTGTGAAAGCGCACCAGGGACCCAGAACACTCCTGCTCAGGAGGCAAAGAATGACTTTTTGTAAGTCATAGATTTAAATGGTAATATTGAGCATCATCTAAACATTTAAAACGGAACTCCAGGCTGATACAGTGGGGTGAACAAGTATTTGATGCACTGCTGATTTTGCAGGTTTTCATACTTACAAAGCATGTAGAGGTCTGTAATTTTTACCATAGGAACTATTCAACTGTGAGAGACGGAATCTAAAACAAAAATCCAGAAAATCACATCGATGATTTTTAAGTAATGACATAAGTATTTGATACATCAGAAAAGCAGAACTTAATATTTGGTACAGAAACCTTTGTTTGCAATTACAGAGATCATACGTTTCCTGTAGTTCTTGACCAGGTTTGCACACACTGGATTTTGGCCCACTCCTCCATACAGAGCTTCTCCAGATCCTTCAGGTTTCAGGGCTGTCGCTGGGCAATACGGACTTTCAGCTCCCTCCAAAGATTTTCTATTGGGTTCAGGTCTGAAGACTGGCTAGGCCACTCCAGAACCTTGAGATGCTTGTTATGGAGCCACTCCATAGTTGCCCTGGCTGTGTGTTTAGGGTCGTTGTCATGCTGGAAGACCCAGCCACGACCCATCTTCAATGCTCTTACTGAGGGAAGGAGGTTGTTGGCCAAGATCTTGCGATACATGGCCCCATCCATCCTCCCCTCAATACGGTGCAGCCGTCCTGTCCCCTTTGCAGAAAAGCATCCCCAAAGAATGATGTTTCCACCTCCATGCTTCACGGTTGGGATGGTGTTCTTGGGGTTGTACTCATCCTTCTTCTTCCTCCAAACACGGCGAGCGGAATTTAGACCAAAAAGCTCTATTTTTGTCTCATCAGACCACATGACCTTCTCCCATTCCTCCTCTGGATCATCCAGATGGTCATTGGCAAACTTCAGATGAGCCTGGACATGTGCTGGCTTCAGCAGGGGGACCTTGCGTGCGCTGCAGGATTTTAATCAATGACGGCGTAGTGTTTTACTAATGGTTTTCTTTGAGATTGTGCTCCCAGCTCTCTTCAGGTCATTGACCAGGTCCTGCCCTGTAGTTCTGGGCTCATCCCTCACCTTCCTCATGATCACTGATGCCCCACGAGGTGAGATCTTGCATGGAGCCTCAGACTGAGGTAAATTGACCATCATCTTGAACTTCTTCCATTTTCTAATAATTGTGCCAACAGTTGTTGCCTTCTCACCAAGCTGCTTTCCTATTGTCCTGTAGCCCATCCCAGCCTTGTGCAGGTCTACAATTTTATCCCTGATGTCCTTACACAGCTCTCTGGTCTTGGCCATTGTGGAGAGATTGGAGTCTGTTTGATTGGGTGTGTGGACAGGTGTCTTTTATACAGGTAATGAGTTCAAACAGGTGCAGTTAATACAGGTAATGAGTGGAGAACAGGAGGGCTTCTTAAAGAAAAAATAACAGGTCTGTGAGAGCCGGAATTCTTACTGGTCGGTAGGTGATCAAATACTTATGTCATGCAATAAAATGCAAATTATCTATTTAAAAACCATACAATGTGATTTTCTGGATTTTTGTTTTAGATTCCGTCTCTCACAGTTGAAGAGTACCTATGATAAAAATTACAAACCTCTACATGCTTTGTAAGTAGGAAAACCGGCAAAATCAGCAGTGTATCAAATACATATTCGCCCCACTGTATATAAAAGACACAAATGAATGCGGCTCTGTAATCAATAATATTTTGTTACATTGATTTTTTTTTTTTTTTTTAAAAGGTATTTTATTAATAGAACACAAAAAAAAAACACAAATAACAATCCGATACAGATAAAGGAGTGCAGCAAAGGAGAAAACAAAGTGTTTCCAAGAATCATACAGATACAAATACAGTTCTAGAAAGCAAAATCACATCAGTTACCGTATCATAAACATAAGGTACCACCTTTGACTCCCTCCTCCCCGCACCTCCCCCTCCCACCAGAAAACTCTCTTTTTTTTTTTTTTTTATTTCTTTTATTGGAAAACCCTCAAATATTATGAGGAACAAATGAAAAAAAATTAGCATAACCTTTCACAACGTACGTTCTTGCAACAAAAGTAAAGAAGTATACAACCCACTACAGGTAGACACCACCACCCCCCACTTAGCCCCCGTCACAGTAAGATATAGTAAGAAGCAAGGTTGCCAATAATGAAAGATAAGGTGGCATAATCGTCAATGCAAATGTTCTCTATATTACCATCCCGAGGACCTAAATCTCCCTGGACCCCAGAACCGAGTCCATCCAGGAGGACCATACTTTAGCAAATTTTTTCGTGGAACCTCTAGCTAAATATGTGAGCTTATACATGGGAAGAGCATTATTGACCAATTCCACCCAGGCCGCAACCGTAGGCGGAGCATCCTGCTCCCATCGCAGGGCAATCAGTTTCTTGGCATAGAAAAATAGAATACACAGCAGAGTTCTCTGGGACTGTCGAATACCCTCCTCATCCAGATTGCCGAGCAGGCATCTGTCCGGGGAGCAAATATTCGGAAGCGCCAATTTGTCCGCAATTAAAGTACATACCCCCTTCCAAAAGGTCTGGATCAGTGAGCACGACCAGACCATGTGGAAGAAGTCCCCCCGAACCACCTGGCATCGGAAACACAACGCAGAGGCGAGCCTCCCCATCGCAAACAGACGACAGGGAGTGTAGTAAATTCTATGCAAATAATTTAACTGAATAACCCTATCCCCCGCAGCAATCAGCCCATGGAACTGAGCACCGAGCAGGTCATCCCAGTCCACCAGCTCCAATTGTGGTACATCCACTTGCCACTTTGCCCGAAGGGAAACCATCTTCTCCCCACCACCACCAAGAATCAGGCCATAGTATCTGGAGATAAGTTTAGTGTGATCGGGATCTAGCAATTCCTTCTCCAAACGAGCCGGAGCTAGGTGCACCCCCCGAAGCCCAAACTGGGTGATTTTTTTTTTTTAAATGCACACAGTGCAAGTACCTGAGACTGACCTGACATAAGCCTTGAAGTCCCTGTACAGCAGAGCTTAGACCAGGAAGAGAAGCACAGTGGCTGAACTAAATAGAATTGTGTCTTGTGTCAGCTTGACTAGCTATGTAACCAATCAGTTCCCCAGCTAATAAGGGCATGTCGATAGGAGGAGAGCGCAAAGGGACAGAGAGTTGAGTATAGTGTGCGGCTTCTCCTTTCACTGTCCAATCACAGGCTGGAAGTAGGTCCATGATGGCCTCAGCTCTGAAAAATGAGGTTGAATGATGCTGGCGGACCAAGGCCACCAGCAGACATCTTGTGGTGCAAAAAATGTACTGCAGGGGACAGCTCTGGAATTTTTTGTTTTACAAAAGGAACAAAAGTTTTTATTACAGCATTTCAAAAAGTAAGGAAATTCTCTATCCCAAACAAAACAGCCACCCTAATTAAAATCAATTAAAATCTAAAAGGGCCACACTTGTCAAAGACTGCCCCTATATACATATATGGGAACAGGTGGTTCATTATATAGAGCCCCAAAGAAACAGCTGAACATAAAGGGTCAAAATCCCTGGTTCTGCTAATTTTCTAAGAGGTTGAACACAAAATTCATAAGCATGGGAATCATCTGATTTTGATATATAGATATGAAAACAGGCCAGTAAAAGCCATGCCAATCAGCCAAGATGCTGGATATAAACCAGAGATGGCTCAATGATGTATAATGCAGTGATGACTGGAATCTTCCTGAAATGTAAATCTGCCTATACAGTATATCACTTGTAATAGCCAACAACTAGCCTAAAGGTCATTTTTAAGCTGCCCTTTAAAGGCATAGTCCTCCTTTCTGACCATGTTTCATGGAGAATCACGATAGGAAGAGAACATTCTCACGAGCACCACAACTTCCCTTCTGTAACATTTGACTTTGAGATGAGTTATGCCAAAACCTTAAAGCGGAGTTCCAGCCACAAAATCGACAGTCGATTTTGTGGCCATCCGCTTCCTATTTGTCCCCTGAAAAAGAAATGGATAGTTACGATTTTTTTTTTTTTTACTTACCTTGTTATTGTAGAAAAATATACTCACCTTTCTTCCACTTCCTTCCTCGGCGGCCGCGGCCCGCGCCGTCACTTCCGGTTTGCAATGATTCCTGGGAGCTGTACGTCATCGCTCCCAGGAATCAATGCGCCGGCACTGGCCCCGCTCGTCACTTCCGGTGCGGTGCCGCATTCCCTGCTAAACAGCTTCTGGGCATGTTTATGCACTCTGCAGTGTAGTTGAGCATGAGGGGAAATGTAGTTTCAAAACATCTGGGGTGCCAAGGTTCGCCATCACTGCCCTAGGTGCACATGCCTGGTGATCTGGACACCATGTCCCATTGACCTCATGTGTTTGGACCCCTTGGATTACTAGGTCTGGAACCACTGAAGCCAGAGAGGCCCCACAAAAACATGTAAGCACATGGTTTCTGACATGGCCTTAACAAGGAACTTAAAAAAAAAACGTGAATCAGAGAAATGGTATTTTGGGTCTTTAGACTGGGTTCACATATGTCCAGTTGCAGTTTGCAGTCTGGAGCATTTCTGTTCACCAGTTCAGGTGCGATTCAGGTGTGAATTTTTGCCTGTATTCACACCTGAACCAGACCCAAAAAATGCACAGGACCCTTTAACCACTTAAGCCCCGGAAGATTTTACCCCCTTCCTGACCAGGCCCTATTTTGCGATTCGGGACTGCGTGACTTTAACAGACAATTGCGCGGTCGTGCGACGCTGTACCTAAACAAATTTGACGTCCTTTTTTTCCCACAAACAGAGCTTTCTTTTGGTGGTATTTGACAATTTTGCAAAAATAACAATATTTTTCACATGAAATTCCCCCCAAAAAAAAGTAAAAATCAAAATTTTTTAACATTTTTGGCCAATTTGTTTTCTGCTACATATGTTTGGTAAAAAAAAATCGCAATAAGCTTATTTTGATTGGTTTGCGCAAAAGTTATTGCGTTTACTAACTATAGGAAAGATTTTTGTCATTTTTGTTGTTTTTTTTTTTAACGAGTAATGGCGGCGATCTGCGATTTTTTTTTGCGGGACTGCGACATTGCGGCGGACAGATCGGATCCTTGACTGACATTTTTGACACTTTTGGGGGTACCAGTGACATTACTACAGTAATCAGTGCTATACATATGCACGGTTACTGTAAAAATGATACTGGCAGGGAAGGGGTTAACTTTATTGGAGAAGGAGGGGTTAAGTGTGTCCCTAGGGGCGTGCTTCTTACTGTGCAGGGATGTGGATTTTCATGTAACAGCAGAGATCTACGATCCTACATAGCAGGACCGTATGATCTCTGCTGTTACACAAGGGAGAATGACAGGCGGCTTTGTGTACATTAGCCGCCTGCCTTTCTCCCTCTGTAACTGACGATCGCGAGTGACCGGCGGACATCGGGCCCACCGGTCACTCGCACGGAGGTGTCCATGAACGAGCGGGGGCGGGAGCGCGCCTCCGGCGGTGCACGCTCGCCCCCGGCGGCGCGCGCTCGCCCCCTATTGGCTCACAGGCGAGTGACGTACCCATACGTCACTTTGCCTGCACGGGGCTTACCGCCGCAGTATATGTACTTGCGGCGGTCGGCAAGCGGTTAAAAACCGCACCGGCCACCCCGGACAAGTGTAAACCGGCTCCAATGAGAGCCGGTCACATTCATGTTACTCGAATTAGATGCGATTAAAAACGCATCCCATTCGCATATACGTGAACCCAGCCTAAAACTGCCATCACTGGCAAAGTTTTACTGTAGGGGGTGCCCCACAGTTCACTGATTACTCCCTCCAGTCCCAAAAACAAATGTTCATACCTCCATATACCCTTTAGACTGGAGGAATAGTTTGCTGGAGCCTGTGAATTGTACCCAAAATGCACCAATTGCAGTTTTAATGCTCTGCAGGCTCCAATGCAAAAAACTATTAAATGCACTTTTTTCTTTTTCTTTTTTTCAAATTTGGGCACATTTATGAATTCGTACAAAACCCGTACTGTGCCTTTAAGCATCTCCACAGAAGACCAGGTAACTGATACAGCAAAACCCAGGTCTGTCAAATCCATTCGATTATCTTTGAAGAGGATCAAGCAACCTTTTAATATTTAAGCAGTGCGATAGCACAGTAAGCATTTCTCGAAGGGCTATCCCCACCGCAAGCCTTGTGCAAACATCTCAGCAGCTCTTTAATCTAAAATGACATTTAATACCCCTGAACAGCTTTCAGGACACTCCACGCTGTGAAATCTCTGCTCGGGGTATAGGACTGCGACTTGATGGAAAACACAGGCAGATGTGGGAGCCGTTATATAATCGCGGCCCCTATAGCGTGCTCAGGACCTCCTGAGATGCCCACAGAGAATTCTACTGCTGGCACACGTACAGGGTGGCATCAGGGACAGATGGCGATATTGTTCTAGATCGTTTACGATGTGGTGCCCAGAGATTTCGGATTTCCCACGTCCTTTAAAAGGGACACATCCATCCAGAAAATAAACAAAATTGCAAAAAAGAACATTTGGTAGAAAACCCTTCATTGACAACCCGACGCTCTGTTATTCAAAGCCGGAAATCTACAAATTACTGACTTCTTTCTTCAATTATAATTATAAATTTAAAGTATTGTGAAGACACTCCTGAAATGCATACTGTAACACAACCAATAGCAATTTTAACATTTTATATATTTTTTGACTTTTAATTTGGTGGTCATAGGACAACACAACCATCCTTCCTGTACCTCTTCTCCATAAAAGGGGGGGTGGGGGCATCTTTGTGTAGTAAGCTGAAGGGCAATATATTAACATCATACATATCAATACACTGGCAGTCTTATCAGTAGTCTTCTATAGATATACAGTACATCATATAGATCACCTGTGATATTATTATCCCTTTCAGATCTCATTCTTTTAAAGCGGTAGTATACTCCGCTTTTTAACTTTTACCTATAGGTAAGCCTATAAATAAGGCTTATCTGTAGGTAAAATTAATATCTCCTAAACCTGCATGGTTTAGGAGATATTCACCCTGCATGCAGCCGCTGACACCAGCGGCGCATGAGCTCTGAAGGTCCGGCGTTTCTTGCCCAGTGGGAAAGACCAATCCGCTTAAAACCTGACATCGAATCAATCTTTTGCCCATATCCGAGGCCATTTGGGTGTCTTCACCGTAGTCTTCTAAAAGGATATTACTGCACTTCTAAACTGTTTATGAACTACACCTCCCAGCAGGCTATTCGCTCCAAGGGAGAATTGTGGGACAGACTTTAAAGTTATCTGCTGAACAGGCCTCCTGCTTCCCGGTCTCCCGCAGAAAGAGGACTGCGGCCTATTGCATGCCACCCAGCTGTCTGCAGCCCAGGCGGGACGGATGACACTCGCTACATCACAGACATCCGTGCAGCATCGCTGATCGAGTTGGGAGTTAGCAAAACATACTGAAATAGAGCGTAGCCATCTTAGTGTCTCACAGCGTGGAGAGTTGCCGTTGCCTGTTCTTCAACAACTCATAAGGAGGACATCAGAATTGGTGAGAGAGCACCTGCTTAAAGCCCAGTTACCAGTTGCTACAGTTCCTCTTACACACTGAACACAGACATTCTACACTTGGATCAGTTAGTGGATCACCATTAATCAGAACCAGGTATCCTGCATTGCTTGTTTCACACTGTGCTACACTGGGAATAATTTGTCCTTTAAGCTCCAACTGCCAGTGAAGATCATAGCAAGGCCTTGCATTCTGAACATTGCGTTTCTCATAGCAATTTATAGCTTTCTGAGACATTCATTCACTCACTGTAAGATACTGGTGTATATTGGTGTATTTACAGTACTTGTTACTATAACTGGTCGTAAACTGTTCTTTAGTGTTATTTCAACTGAGCCTTGGCTGTTTATCCAGGGCCTAGTTGATTAATACTCAAGCCTTCTTTTTGAGTAAAGCAAAGCTAAAGAGTTGAAACCTTTAAACAAAACCCCATTGTGTCAGTGTGTCATTTAAAGGCATACACAACATGTCTGAACCTAGAGTGTTAGGAGGGCTGGATGGTTCACAGGGTCAAAGCGGCACAGAAGAACATACAATTACAAGCAACCCACCAGGGGGGGGCAGTGCTACACCAGCAACTGCACTGTCCGAATCGGTGACTTTGCGGCACTGCACTGATTCGTAAAGTAGTTCCTGCACTACTTTTGGAGACTTTGGGGTTATTTCAATAGATATCTGTGCATGAACCTGCAAAATCCCCCCTAAGTCGGGGGGATTTGCAGTCAGCTGAACTCGCACGATTCCAAACCTGCTTTCAGTGTGAACCTAGGCTAAAACCTAGAAGCTGGTTGGTTACTATGCACAGCTGCACCAGGTTCTGTGTGCACCAGTTTCAGGAAATCCCCCCAATCGAGTGAGCCAACACCCCTCATAACTTGAAGTTGAGCAATCAAAACCTGACAGATGTTCTAGCCCTCCCCCACACAATTCCATTGACCCTTGTAGAGACGAGTGATATTTTCTCCACCATTTCTGTTGTGTTGACAAGCTTTACAGAAGACCAATAATACCCGAGAGCCTATCAGATGTCTGAAAATAGAGAATACATTGCTGGGCTTTTTGCCCAGTTTAGTCCTTTGATTGTTTCGGGGGGTTTTGTTTAGCGTTGACGCTAATCTATCTCTTTTTCGGCTTACAGAAAGCTTTAAAGTCGATCGAGTTCTTTATCTCCGCGCTTAGTCTGGCTGCTGGCATCTACAAATGATTCCTTTTATTCTCTCCCCCTCTATCCCTGTTTGTCAGTTTCCAATTTTCACTTTTTTATCTTTAGAAGGAGAAGAAAACCAGTTTCAGCGGCGAGAGGAAAGGAAGGCGCTCCTTCTCAACTTGGCAAAGCCTCCCAACTAGTCAGAGACAGGCGCCGGCCATCAATCACGATGTCAGGATTGGATTCTAATGGAGGTTCCGCCAGCTTTATGCAAGTCATTTCAACGTGGGAACTTAATTGCTTCAATTGATTCCATTTAATGATGCACCACAGGGCCCTTGACTTAAATTGGGGAGCTCTCCGTGAGGCTGCGGCATTCTGATGCCTTTCTCGCTTTTTCATAATTTTATTTTTTTATTTTTTTGACGCATCTGGCTGCTTTAATAACGGCTATTCATCTCATCAGCTTTGGAAGGGATGAAGTAGAACGAGCGCCCGGCGGTACTCAGGAACGCAGAGAAATAAAAAGAGCCGGTGGCAGCATAGCTGTAACAATACATATTATTACGGCTGTTAGAGGAACAAGTATGACTCTTAACAGCTATCATGTTCGGCCTTGGATGCAGAATGAATGTAACACTTGAAAGGGTGGTGTGACGACGGGTGCCATCTTGGGGAAAATCGTATTAACAGCTAAATCTTAGGAGAGCTACAAAATATGTGAACAAAATAGCAAAGTGAATTCTGAGGTCAAAGAAGAAGAAAGATTCAAATCTACTTCTCCCCTTCCAGCCCAGCACCCTTTAACTGGGTTTTTACGTCCCGAGGAGTGGGAAGGACTAGGCAGTCACATGACCACTGTGGTTAGCTGTCACAGTGGTCATGATTGGGAGCCAGTCCTCTTGGGTCCCAATCATTTGTAGAGATAGAAATCTTTCTTTGACAGCTCGATCACTGGACTGGGAGTGCTCTCAGCCAAGTAATATCTGCCACCCATGGACACGTATAGATGGCATGTGGGCGTTAAAGCCCACTCCCTTTATCGCTGCACATGTGCATTACGTGGGCAGGTTAAAGGAAATATATTGTGTTATATAATATAAAAACACAAACTCATTTTATACTGTCTATATATATATATATATATATATATATATATATATACACTATATTACCAAAAAAGTGTTGCGACGTCTGCCTTTACATGCACAGGAACTTTAATGGCATCCCAGTCTTAGTCGGTAGGGTTCAATATTGAGTTGGCCCACACCCTTTGCAGCTATAACAGCTTCAACTCTTCTGGGAAGGCCATCCACAAGATTTAGGAGTGTCTATGGGAATGTTTGACCATTCTTCCACAAGCCCTCTTCTCGTGGTTCCCAGGCTGTCCAGTGCTTACCGATGCCCGGGAACACATGCGCCGGTGGAGGGATGAGAGACTAAAGTGAGACCGAGGCAAATCCATGCTTTGATCTCACATGCAAACAATGAAACCGGAAGTGATGTCACACTTTCCTGGCCAGTACAGCCAGGAGACACAGCTAACCAAGCCAATCTGTGCTTGGTTAGATAGTGTGAAGGGCAGGGGTGACATTGGGGTCTTTTAAACCCCAAATGTCTCCAAAAGGAGTACCTCTCACCTGCCCAATGCTATCATGTAGGGGTTTTTTAACCCCTTGTGAACGCAATCACGTAAAAATAAAAAATAAAATAAAAAAGTAAAAAAAAATTAAATAATAAAATATATTAAAATGAAAAAAAACAAAACAAAACCCAGTGGCCCTGCACACCTGCGCAAACGCACGCCCAGGGTGTGTACGTGTATGTAAACAGTGGTCGGATGCAACATGTGACATATCGTCGTGAACATCATAGTGAGAAAAATAATTCTAGCACAAGAGCTCCTAATTAACTTTAAATTGATAAGCTGTAATGGCTTTTAAAGCGTCCCCTATGGTGATTTTTGAGCACCAAAGTTTTTGGCGATATCCCGGCGCATGCAAGTTTAAAACATTGAATGTTAGATATCTATTTACTCAGTGCAACCTCATATTTTATATTTTACCCGAAAATGGGTCTTATATGGCGTGGTTTTGCACTACAATTTATTTTATTATATTTTTTTCCGTTAAATTTGCATTTAATAAACAGTTGCACAAATATCACGTGAAACAAAAATATGCAATTATCACCTTTTTAATCTACAGAGCCTCTGCTTTCAGAAAATATATAATGTTCTGGGGGTTTATGTATTTTTTTGCCAAAAATTAGGATTTTTACATGTATATGACAAAGAAAAAAAATTGCTCTGGAGCCGAACCGGTTTTAAGTGATTTTACATACTTACCCTCAAGTGCCCCCTAAAGAAGTGGATCTTTGGTTTATACATGATTTTACATACTTACCTTCAGTGCCCCCCTGAAGAAGTTGACCTTTGGTTTATACATGATTTTACCTACTTACCTCCAGTGCCCCCCTGAAGAAGTGGACCTTTGGTTTATAAGTGGTTTTACATACTTACCACCAGTGCCCCCTGAAGAAGTGGATCTTTGGTTCATGAAACACGTTGAGAATCCATCACCTTCCCACCAATGGTTTACACATTGAGGAGATACACAACATCATGGTTCTCCAACTATATAGACTTGATTTTTAGGGTTTGTGTATACTGCTCAAAAAAATTAAAGGAACGCTTTTGAATTAGAGTATAGCATCAAGTCAATTATACTCCTGGGATATTGATCTGGTCAGTTAAGTAGCACAGGGAGTGTATAATCAGTTTCAGCTGTTTTGGTGTTAATGAAATTAACAACAGGTGCACTAGATGGGCAACAATGAGACAACCTCCAAAACAGGAATGGCTTTACAGGTGGAGGCCACTGACATTGTTTTTCCGTACTCGTCTTTTCTGTTTTTCACTAGTTTTTCATTTGGCTAGGGTCAGTGTCACTACTGGTAGTATGAGGCATTACCTGGACCCTATAGAGCAGTGGTCCTCAACCCTGGCCCTCAGGGCCCACTAACAGGCCAGGTTTGCAAGATAACGGATATACATCCCAGGCGATATCATTTGCTGCTCAGTGATTGCAGTACTCTAGTCTGCATCTCTCCAAGGTAATACTTAAAATCTGGCCTGTTAGTGGGCCCTGAGGACCGGAGTTGAGGACCACTGCTATAGAGGATGCACAGACAGTCCAACTCCTCCAGGATGGCACATCAATATGTACGTGCCATTGCCAGAAGGTTTGCTGTGTCTCCTCAAGAGCATGGAGCAAATTCCAGGAGACAGGCAGTTACTCTAGGAGAGCTGGACAGGGCTGCAGAAGGGCCTTAATGGGGAACTCCACCCAAAAGGGGAAGTTCCGCTTTAAGGACTCGTCCTTTATGCAAGGAGGAACAGGATGAGCACTGCCAGAGCCCTACAAAATTACCTTCAGCAGGCCACTGGTGTGAATGTCTCTGACCAAACAATCAGAAACAGACTTCTTGAAGGTGGCCTGAGGGCCCGATGTCTTCTAGTAAGCCCTGTGCTCACTGCCTGGCACTGTGGAGCTCGACAGGCATTTGCCTTTGAACACCAGAATTGGCAAGTCTGCCACTGGCAACCTGGAGAAGCCGTGGAGAATGTTATGCTCCCTGTAACTTCATTCAGCATGATCGGTTTGGTGGTGGGTCAGTGATGGTCTGGGGAGGCAAATTCATGGAGGGACGCACAGATCTCTACAGGCTAGACAATGGCACCCTCACTGCCATTAGGTATCGGGATGAAATCCTTGGACCCATTGTCAGACCCTATGCTGGTGCAGTGGGTCCTGGGTTCCTCCTGGTGTACGACGATGGCTGGCCTCATGTGGCGAGAGTACGCAGCCAGTTCCTGGAGGATGAAGGAATAGATACCATTGAATGGCCCCCATGCTCGTCTGACCTAAATCCAAAAGAACACCACTGGGACATTATGTTTCGGTCCATCCAATGTCGCCAGGACACCATCCTTTGTCTCATTAGGAGCATGCCCCGACGTTGTCAGGCATGCATACGAGCACGTGGGGGGCCATACAAACTACTGAGGACCATTTTGAATTGCTGCAATGAAATTTCAACAGAATGGACTAGCCTCATAATTTTTTCACTTTGATTTTCAGGGTGTCTTCAAATTGAGCCCTCTGTAGGATGATAATTTTAATTTTTATCAAACGATGTGGCATCCTTTCATTACGATGTGGCATCCACATTACCCAGTCCATACCATTGATATGGATAGATAGATTTCCAGCATGATATTTTTCCCCCATTGAGATATGATGTGTTTTCAAAGTGTTCCTTTAATTTTTTTGAGTCGTGCATATGCAGGTTGGTTGGTTTGAAGTGGAGGTTTAACCACTTTAGTCAATATAGCACTTTTTAAAATAAATATGTCATCCATGTATCCATAAAATGTACATGCTTTAACAGGAATTGTTTGATGAATCATTTTCTTTAGCCCATTTGAATTTTTTTGGTTTCTTTCTTTTTTTTTTTGTAAGATTACAGTCACGGAATATTGTGCGTGACTCTTTGTGGATGTCAGGGGTCAATCTTGTAGCCCACTACATCATGCCTGCTGACTACTTCTGCTTTACCCCTCTTCTCCCAATAATTTGTGAATTTCACAGTGATGGAAAGATATATTCTTGTACACATTTTCAGCTCAGCGGATGTCTTCCCCATCAATCACAAAGTAATTCTCAGCTATCTGTCAGGATCATGCCGCAGCACCTGTATTCTAGCTCATCTCTCTAAGTATTAGGTGGCAATCTTATCGTTCCCGCAGCCTGCGCTCAGCGCCTATTACCGAGGTGGAAAAATAACTCCATTCTATTTGTCACTGACATGAAAGTGATATTAATACAAGTTGTCAGACACAACGCTTTGATAGGGCACAAGTATTACAGATTGGATTTCACCTTGAGGTTAATTAAAACCTGCCGACTGCAACTTGTACCTTGGCGGACGAGTCCAGTTTAAGGCGAGCGAGGATGCGATAAGATTCAGATTTCCAAGGTCAGCAGAATATTGGCAGTTACCCAGGACGAGTTTAGTCAGGTCCCTGCTAATGTCACGGATAATAACCTAACCTAATTTAATAGCAGAAGCACAATGTTCCCTCATAGTCACATGAAAATCTGATCCGGCAGAGATCCATCATCAAGAATGTAATAAATTTATCAGAGGCTCAGCAGTTAGCAATGCTAATAAAATATACAAATATTAAGACACAAAAAACAGAAACAGATCCCAAAAAATAAAAAATAAATATGAGTCCAATGAAAGAGTCCTGAGCAGCTAGCACAAAGTCCTATTGGTGAAGGATGATACAGTAGAGTCAAATAAACAGCAGCGCTCAAAGTATATTCCAGATAATCCTCCGGTGACATAGGCACATAAACTGTGAGAGCAAAACGATAGATCCACCACCAAAGGAAAGAAACACACTGTCTCTTACCAGATACCGATGACTACTGGGTTGAGCAGCAATCAAAGTGAGCTCCTATGCATCACTTGGTCAATGAATCCAGATCCCTTAGAGCAGGGGTGTCAAACACAATTTCTTCTCGGGCCGCATCAGCATTATGATTGGCCTCAATGGGCCGGTTGAATCTGTAAGATTAGATGTCCAGAGCACCCCACCCCTTATTACATCAGATGTCAAGAGCCCCCCCACCATCAGAATTTAAGAGTTCCCCACCCTCCCTTACCTTGTGCTGCTGCAGGATAGAAGCTGGGGCGTTGCTGGGAAGCAGAAAGTGCGGGGTCTAGAGGAGGACCAAAGGAGGGCTGGAGCTCTCCTGCAGCTGCAGGAAAGGTGTGAGGGCCACATGAAATAGCCTGGAGGGCCGGATTCGGCCCGCGGGCCTTGTGTTTGACACCTGTGCCTTAGAGGCATGAAGGCAGACTCCAAACCGTAATCATAGGGAAATAAAAGGCAATCATTGCGCAGACATCTCTAAAAACAGTTTATTGAACAAATAGAATCTGCACACAGGGTACTCACACTTTCTCCAACATATCAAGCATAAAACACAAAGGTAGTGGTGTATAACTGTTTCAAACCAGGAACATGGCCGACCTCCCAATGGCATGCAGCACCAACGTCACGTGGCCAAGCTCCTCCTGACGCGTTTTGTCATAGATGACATCATCAGGAGCAATGCTACCTTGCAGTGCTGCAGATTGAAAGCAAAGCTTTCAACCCAAAGATGGAGGAAGCGATTACTCATTCCAAGTAGCGGTTCCTGGACAAAGAAGACTTAGGGCCCTTTTACACGGGCTTTCCGATCAGGTCCGCCTGTTAGTTTTTCAGGCGGACCTGATCGGATGCTCCATGCAACCCTTTAGAGCAGCGGATGTCAGCGGTGACATGTCCGCTGACACCTGCTGCTATCCGATCTGATCCTGTGCATGAAATCCAGACGGATGGAAACCCTATTTTCCATCCAACTGGAGAATCGGATCAGATGAAAATAGACAGGCGGTTTTTTTTATCCGATCTCCCATAGAGGGGAGCGGGGATCTGATAGGTCTGTCTCCAAAGTACGCGGAGATGGACCTGTCATCCGCCTGCTCAGTGGGGATCAGCAGATCAATCTCGCTGAGCAAAACGGAGTCCGTCAGATCAATCTCGCTGAGCAAAACAGAGTCCGCCAGGCGGAAAGCCCGTGAGAAATGACCCTTAAGGACAATTTAAGGTGAACTGATCAATCGATCTGTTTTTGAATGGCTTCATCTGCTTTTCCCTACAGGAGGACAGATTTCGAACCTTTAGGGCAGGGGTAGGCAACCATTGATAGGTGGAGATCTACCTGAACAACATGAAAGAGATCAAAAATCATGCGGTTCTGTGGCTTTTTTTTTTTTTTTTTTTAAGAAATTAAAGTGATTGTAAAGGCAGAGGTTTTTTTTATCTTAATACATTCTATGCAGTAAGATTAAAAGCCTTCCATGTGCAGCAGCCCCCCAAAGCCCCTCTAATACTTACCTGAGCCCCATCTAGATGTTTTTTCTCTAAAGACATGTAGCAGAATACATTTTGGCCTGAATTTATGAAGAAATTCGATTTTTTTAAATATAAATTTTTTGTCTTTTTTCATTCTTATAATAAAATATAAAAAACCCAGTGGTGATCAAATACCACCAGAGGAAAGCTCTATTTATGTGAAAAAAAATGATAAAGATAAACAGTGTTGCATGACTGAGCAACTGCCAGTTAAAGTAGCGCAGTGATGAATAGCAATAAACTGTCCTGGTCATGATGGGGGTAAAACCTTCCGGAGATCAAGTGGTTAAGGATGTGAACCTTTAAAAATAAGATCAGATGTCTAAAGTAGTTGTAACATTTAGCCCGATGCCTTGGTCAGGAACTATAGCTAGTGAGAGCTTTTTCTGCCTTTAGCAGCCCCCCCAATTCCCTTAAAGAAGAATTCCAGTTACGGCATTTTTTAACATAATTACATTGGTCCAGCCTATACCAATGCAGCTATGTATCTACCATACCTGTGAGATCCCTCTAGAAGCTGGAAATCACTGGAGTAGACACCGCTACTCCAGTGATCTCCACTAGCTTCTGGGTCCCGTACCAAGTGGCTGCCCTGCTGAATTGTAAAGACAAGAGGTCAGCCACTTGGCATGGGCACAATTTAGAGATCACTTTGCATTTTCTCAATTATCGGGGAGTTGGAAAACGGTATGTCACTGCTCTACCTCTCCACCTCATCCAATCAGAGGACACTTTGCATTCCTTAAGAAAATGCAAAGTGATCTCTGAATAGTGCCTTTGCCAAGCAGTTGACCTCCTGTGTTCAGAATGCAGCATCGCAGTCGCTTGGCATGGGACCCAGAAGCTAGTGGAGATCACTGGAAAAGCAGTATCTACAACAGTGACTTTAAAGGGATTCCATTAGTATGGTATATGCATAGTTACATTGGTCCAAGCTTGACCAATGTAACTATGTAAAAGACGTATCTCCAGACAGATTTGGCTTTTCCACCAGCCAACCAAATGGCAGTTCATTATGGATCAATAATGATGTGTTCCTGGCAGGATCCCCTCCTAAACGGCGGGTTCTTTCCATTGATAACCAACCTTCCAGCCAGACAGATTCTGGACTGGCAGATTCCAAACCGGGGGATTCCGGACGGATGGATTTTGGCAACACAGATTCTGGCACAACGGATTCTGAAAAGAGCCAGCTACTAATCATCTCTCTGCTGCTGCTTCTACGGTTTCCTCAACTAACAATCTACACATCGTAAGTTAATTTAACACTTTTCTTATATATTGCCTAGGTAGGGCCCCGTAGTTCAATTAAACAGTTTCCTACATCACATGTAGACAATTTCTATTTTCCGCTTCATTCGTTAAATAAATGAAAACCTATATGTGACACATTGTACAGAGAACAGTATTTCATGCTATCATTTACCATTTCTGAGCCCCAGATATTTGTTCATCCTGAGTGTGTTCCTGGTTTGCGGTTGATGTTGTGACTCAAAAGTGGTAAAAGGGTCGCCTAACAACTTTGTACTGCTAGAAAATAACGCTTTATGTGTTAGAATTATCGTAATGTTCTTTGGATGGGTTTAGGCCAGCTTCACCTGCATTGAGAGTCCCAGTTTTTGGCGAGTTCAATTACAAGCTGAATTTCTTATCTTTTTGGGTCTCCACCATACCAAGTCCCCTTACTACAAACCCAAACGAGGTTGTCACACTCCTCCAGTACATTGATCGATAATTGGGTCCTCTAGCAGTTACACAAAAGTGAACATTAGTTTTACATAGATTTAGCCCTTGCTTGTTATTTCAGACATTTTGATTGCTTTCTGATTATACTCATTTACCTGACCTTTATGTATACTACAGGATTCAGTACTACTGTCTGAACGCACCTCAGATGGCAAAGGACGAAACTATACCATCTGAAGGATGTGTACCTGGTTTGACAAAGGATGTCATAACACATGAAGGATGCACACCTGAATTGACAAGGGATGTCACTATACCGCATGAAGGACGCGTACCTGGAAATCGGAGGATGTCACTGTACCACATGAAGGATGCGCCCTTGAAATGATGGAGGATATCACTATACCACATGAAGGATGCGCACTGGAATATGCAGTTCAGTTTTGGGCACCAGTTCTTAAAAAGGATATCGGGGAACTGGAGAAAGTGCAGAGAAGGGCAACCAAACTGATAAGAGGCATGGAGGACCTCAGCTATGAGAAAAGATTAGAGGAACTGAATTTATTCTCTCTTGAGAAGAGGAGATTAAGGGGGGATATGATCAACATGTATAAATACATAAGGGGGTCCATATAGTGAACTTGGTGTTGAGTTGTTCACTTTAAGGTCAACACAGAGGACAAGGGGGCGCTCTTTACGTCTAGAGGAAAACAGATTTAGTCTCCAAATACGGAAAGGTTTCTTCACCGTAAGAGCTGTGAAAATGTGGAATAGACTCCCTCCAGAGGTGGTTCTGGCCAGCTCACTAGATTGCTTTAAAAAAGGTCTGGATTCTTTCCTAGGTGTACATAATATAAATGGGTATTAAACATTTTTTTAGGTAAAGTTGATCCAGGGAATATCCGATTGCCTCTTGGGGTAACAGGAAGGAATTTTTTTCCCCTGCTTTAGCAAATTGGATCATGCTTTGCTGGGGTTTATTTTCGCCTTCCTCTGGATCAACAACGGGTATAGGATTGTGTATATGGGATTGTATGGTTGGGTTTTCAATACTGTTTTTTGTTTTTTTTGGTTGAACCCGATGGACTTGTGTCTTTTTTCAACCTAACTATGTAACTATGTAACTATACCACATGAAGGATGTGCACTTGAAATTACGGAGGATGTCACTATACCACAGTAAGGACGCGCACCTGGAATGACAGAGGATGTCACTATACCACATGAAGGATGCGCACTTGAAATGACGGAGGATGTCACTATACCACAGGAAGGATGCGCACTTGAAATGACGGAGGATGTCACTATACCACAGGAAGGACGCGTACTTGGAATGACGGAGGATGTCACTATACCACAGGAAGGATGCGCACTTGAAATGACGGAGGATGTCACTATACCACAGGAAGGACGCGTACTTGGAATGACGGAGGATGTCACTATATACCACATAAAGGATGCGCACTTGAAATAACGGAGAATGTCACTATACCACATGAAGGATGCACACCTGAAATGATAATTGGGTCCACCAGCAGTAACACAAAAGTGAACATTAGTTTCAGGTTTACTGTAGATTTCGAATAGATTTATCCCTTGCTTGTTATTTCAGACATTTTGATTGCTTTCTGAGCATACTCATTTACCTGACCTTTATGTATACTACAGGATTCAGCACTACCGGCTGCTGCGCACAATTAAAGATTTATCTGCAGAGATTATGAAGATGCACGCACCTCAGATGGCAAAGGACGAAACTATACCATCTGAAGGATGTGCACCTGGTATGACAAAGGATGTCATAACACATGAAGGATGCGCACCTGAATTGACGGAGGATGTCACTATACCGCATCAAGGACGTGTACCTGGAATGACAGAGGATGTCACTATACCACAAGAAGGACGCGTACCTGAAATGACAGAGGATGTCTCTATACCACAAGAAGGACGCCTACCTGGAATGACGGAGGACATCACTATACCACATGAAGGATGTGCTCTTGGAATGACAGAGGATGTCACTATACCACATAAAGGACGCGTATCTGAAATGACGGAGGATGTCTTTATACCACAAGAAGGACGCGTACCTGGAATGACGGAGGACATCACTATACCACATGAAGGATGTGCTCTTGGAATGACAGAGGATGTCACTATACCACATAAAGGATGCGCACTTGAAATGACAGAGGATGTCACTATACCACATGAAGGATGCGCACTTGAAATGACGGAGGATGTCACTATACCACATGAAGGATGTGCACTTGAAATTACGGAGGATGTCACTATACCACAGGAAGGACGCGAACCTGGACTGACGGTGGATGTCATTATACCACATGAAGGCTAAGTACCTGAAATGATAATTGGGTCCACCAGCAGTAACACAAAAGTGAACATTAGTTTTAGGTTTAGATTTCAAATAGATTTAGCCCTTGCTTGTTAATTCAGACATTTTGATTGCTTGCTGAACATACTCATTTACCTGACCTTTATGTATACTACAGGATTCAGCACTACCGGCTGCTGCGCACAATTAAAGATCTATCTGCAGAGATGATGAAGATGCGCGCACCTCCGTTGGCAAAGGACGAAACTATACCATCTGAAGGATGTGCACCTGGTATGACAAACGATGTCATAACACATGAAGGATGCGCACCTGAATTGACAGAGGATGTCACTATACCACATGACGGACGCGTACCTGGAATGACGGAGGATGTCACTATACCACAAGAAGGACGCCTACCTGGAATGACAGAGGAAGTCACTATACCTCATGAAGGATGCGCACCTGAAATGACAATGGATGTTACTATACTAAAAGAAGGACACGTACCTGGAATGACGGAGGATGTCACTATATTACGTGAAGTATGAGCACCTAAAATGATGGAGGATGTCACTATATCACGTGAAGGATGCGCACATGGAATGACGGAGGATGTGACTATACAACGTGAAGGATGCGTACCTGAAATGACAGAGGATGTCACTATACCACGTGAAGGATGTGCACCTGAAATGACAGAGGATGTCACTATACCACGTGAAGGATGTGCACCTGGAATGACTGAGGATGTCACTAAATTACTTGAAGGATGCGCACCTGGAATGACAGAGGATGTCACTATACCATGTGAAGGATGCGCACCTGAAATGATGGAGGATGTCACTATACCACATGAAGGATGCGCACCTGGAATGACGGAGGATGTCACTATACCACATGAAGGATGCGCACCTGGAATGACGGAGGATGTCACTATACCGCATGAAGGATGCGCACCTGAAATGACGTAGGATGTCACTATACCACGTGAAGTATGTGCACCTGAAATGACAGTGGATGTCACTATACCACATGAAGGATGCGAACCTGGAATGACGGAGGATGTCACTATACCACGTGAAGGATGCGCACCTGGAATGACGGAGGATGTCACTATACCACATTAAGGATGCGCACCTGGAATGACGGAGGATGTCACTATACCACATTAAGGATGCGCACCTGGAATGACGGAGGATGTCACTATACCACGTGAAGGATGCGTACCTGAAATGATGGAGGATGTCACTATACCACGTGAAGTACTACACTCTCTATCTAGCACCTGACTAGGAGGGTGCTACATATATATATTTTTTGTCTTGAACAGACACTGACTCATAAAACACGCAATAATTTGGGGGGCAGGTTTGACCTTATCCCGGCACTGTCTTAGGAATACGGTGTTGGTCTTATGGGGTTAAAATCAGTGCTGGCCGGGACGACCAACTTTCCAACCTCTGGACACCTTTTGTACTGCCAGAGTTGTGCCCTGGGCTTTGTCCTGGGATCACAGAATCAACCTTTTTTGAATGTGCATGTGCATGTGCAGTAACTCAAAAAGGTAATAATTGCTGGGGTTAGGCCTGCAAGTGGGCAAACCCTCCATTTTTAAAATTTGGGGTCTGGACAGGACCAATCTGGAAAGGGAAGTTGATTTGGGCACACCCACCAGCAAAGTGGGTGGGGAAAATATGGCAATATGGGAGTAAACAATGCTCGGGATCTGGGACCATAATTTTGTAGGTGCTAAAGGGGACATAGGGGGATGTTTACTCTATGGGGACACAGACAGAAGTTCTAACCCCTCCCCCGAACTTATAAATGAAAAAATTGGTTGGGATGGAGTTGGGCTTTAGGAGATGAATCGCTCCACTGAATATGGGCGTGATGGCAGTTTATGGAGCTCCTGGAAGGACTTTTGGACATATTCTGAAAAATTTCTCCATTCAGTTCAGTGGGTGTAAAACTGCTTGATGGACTGTGACTTCATTACATGCAGACAGGCGGCAACCAAACGCGAACGCCATTAATGTGCAATAAATCATCTGCAAAATTCCATTTTCTGTTTAATTGAACAATATTTCATAGTTGCACCTATCATCACACATTAGACTCCAATTAAGCCACAAGGGGACATGCTGGTGGTTACGGGAGAGGGAGCGGCAGGTTATTAAGAGGCATTAAATATTAAACATCACTAAACGCCATTCGGGCCCAAGATGTCCATCATACCAATGTGTCAAAACATCAATAACATTTTAGAGAGTTGCAACATTTAATGTAAAAACAAGAAAGCAAAATCATTATATTGTTCCCAAATTTCAGGGGCCCATGGACAACACAACACATTTTTCTGGGGGGTTGGACCGTGGCCAGTGGGGGTAGAAAATGTCCTGGGAATAGTGGAAATAAACAATGCCTCATCTTTGGTATTAGTGTGAGGAATAGTGTTCCATCATTGGTGTTGGTGGCAGAACAGTGCCCCATCATTAGTGTCAGTAGGAGGAATAGTGCCCCATCATTGGTGTCAGTAGGAGGAATAGTGCCCCATCATTGGTGTCAGTGGGAGGAATAGTGCCCCAT
Organism: Pelophylax lessonae; assembly: GCF_965119305.1. Taxonomy (NCBI): domain Eukaryota; kingdom Metazoa; phylum Chordata; class Amphibia; order Anura; family Ranidae; genus Pelophylax; species Pelophylax lessonae. The sequence goes on along the minus strand of NC_138779.1, from coordinate 211,080,171 downwards.
CATTGGTGTCAGTAGGAGGAATAGTACCCCATCATTGGTGTCAGTAGGAGGAATAGTGCCCCATCATTGGTGTCAGTAGGAGGAATAGTGCCCCATCATTGGTGTCAGTAGGAGGAATAGTACCCCATAATTGGTGTCAGTAGGAGGAATAGTGCCCCATCATTGGTGTCAGTAGGAGGAATAGTGCCCCATCATTGGTGTCAGTGGGAGGAATAGTGCCCCATCATTGGTGTCAGTGGGAGGAATAGTGCCCCATCATTGGTGTCAGTAGGAGGAATAGTGCCCCATCATTTGTGTCAGTGGGAGGAATAGTGCCCCATCATTGGTGTCAGTAGGAGGAATAGTGCCCCATCATTGGTGTCAGTGGGAGGAATAGTGCCCCATCATTGGTGTCAGTGGGAGGAATAGTGCCCCATCACTGGTGTCAGTAGGAGGAATAGTGCCCCATCATTGGTGTCAGTCGGCGGAATAGTGCCTCAATGTCGCTGTCAGTGGCAGGAACTATGCCCCAGTGTTGCTGACAGTAGGGGGTAAGAATGCCCCAAGGGCCAGATAAAAGCAAATTTGGAGACTACCTTTGCGGTGATCTGTATATATTGTTTTGTCTTGAACAGACACTTGCTCATAAAAATGCAATAAACTGGGGGGGGGGGGGGGGGGTTACTGGGTAACCTTGTCCTGACACTGGTTTAGGAATACTATGTTGGTCATATTAGGCTAAAATCAGTGATGTTAGGGACGACCAACTTTCGAACCTCTCCTCCTGTTCTTGAACAATCAATATCTGCGTTGACACATTCCATGGTCATTGGATAAGGGGTCTATGCTACCTGTGTGTATGGGGGTATGTTCTTGATGCTTATTAGTACACCAAAGTGACTTGGAGAAGCTATGAGATGTCTTCAAAGTTATAAAACAGTTTCAGTTCAATTAGACTACCCACTACTAGCCAATGTGAAAGCTTATATGAGATTTTCAAGGCCATCTACGCCATCGTCCATCTACTGGAACAATCATCCCTGAACAGGAGTGTGAGCGTTCGACACCATCTTTCTTCGACATTTTACCATCTCTACCCTGGAAATTGACAACTTACACCTTCAGCCATGTAAATGGCAAGATTAACACCTTCAGGTTAGACTTGCTGACCGCAACAATGGGATTATGTACCTAGGACAGGTTGGTTCCCAAGCTTTCACACCTCCTGTTCTTGGTCAAGCAACATCTGCCTTATCACATTCCATGATGATTGATCCAAAGGGTTCATGTTAACTGTATTGATGAAAACAAAAAGGGTTTGTTCCCGACACTCTACATTACTACTGAAGGAGTGGCTTGGAGAAGCCACAAAATGTCCTGAACATTACAGAACAAATCCAGTTGGATAAGACTAACCACTACTAGACCAATGTAAAAGCTTATATGAGATTTTACCAATTGGTATTAGATCTACTTAAAGGTAAAAGCAGGCAGTGGTGTCTGGGAACTGTTAAAAGGTTAAGAGCTTACATAGCTTTCACCCAAGACAGGTTCCCTTTAATGTGGGCATCTGTCCTGGTTTGGTCCTGTCCCGTGTCTCAGCTTGCAATCAGATTGTGCAGGATCTGCAGTGTTGCTTTGTGAGTTGTAGACTGTTCCCCCGTGTCCCAGGGTACACAGATGCCAGAAATTGTTAATTAATTCACTGATTTGCTGCCTGTTCCCAGAGCTGCGTCTCCGGAGGAGGGGGAGGGGGAGGGGGGGAGAGGGGAAAGAGCAGAGAGAGCGCGATCAACTCGACTGCAACTTCAAAATCTGAGAAGCAATAACATTCTCATCTCCGAAGACATGTATGCGAGAAGTCCCTAAGAGAAATTTGCCATTTAGATTAGGCCATAGCGTCGCCATGGTCAGGCAGATGTCACAGCACCTGTTCACTTTAGGACAGCCCCCATGCGCAGGTTGCTGTCTTTGGGTTCCTCCAAGTGTTTCTAGCGTGCTTGGAAAGGGACAGGTACAGCATCCAGCCTCATTGTCCGCAGGCTGTCAAAGACGGATGGAGCTGAATGCTGTACTGAGTATTTCCATATTAGGCAGCAGGCCTAGGAGGTCAGCAGCATTGGCACAGTCCCTCCCCAGAGGATCTCATCACATGGTCAACCCAAATATTTACACCCTTCTTAGCATGCTTCACTGGCTATAAACCTTCTAGTGTTTGGCCATGGAAGGACCATTCATAATATATTGGAAATATTCATAATCCAATCCTACTGCCTCTTCTTACTGTATTACCAGCAGCACTCCCCAATAGTAGAAAGAGGTAGAGACTAACACCAGGTGATAGGAAAACCAAATAGCACCAAATGTAGGGCGACACTCCTGCCTAAGGAGATATATATATATCAGTGGTAACACCGCTCTGGCATCTCCAGTGCTAAATGTATGTCATGGCAAAGGGCGCTGGTGTCTCCTGGAGGGTCTATTAATGCTAGCTGTTGGGGGGATCTTTTGTTGTGGATAGAGGACTAATGTTGCTAAGGGGGCATCTACTGGTGCTGGGGGGGGGGTCAGTTGTTGCTGAGAGGGATGTACTTTTGAGAGAGGGGGGTCTATTATTCTTGGCTACTGGAGAGCCTATTGATGCTTGCTTCTAGGAGATCTATTGTTGCTGGTTGGGGAGGGGCAGTTGTTGCTGGTAGGGATTTACTCTTGAGGTTAGGATCTATTGCTGCTGGAGGGCCTATTGATGCTTGCTGCTAGGAGATCTATTTTTGCTGATTGGAGTCTATTGTTGCCAGGGTGAATCTAATGCTGCTGGGGGTATTTGATGCTATGGATCTATTGTTGCTGAGCGTGGGTCTATTGTTGCTGTGGGGACCTATTGTTGCTGTGTGGGAGGATCTATTTTTTATGTGGGGATCCACTGTTGCTTGGGGGATCTCTTTAGCTTTGGGGGGGGGGTCTAATGTTGCTGGCTGCAAGTGATCTAGTAGACTGATTTTCTTGTTATCATTAACAAATTCCATACACATTACTTAGCGCTACAAAATTATATTTGTTTCTGTATTATCTGAAAGGGTGGTACTGGAATGTGGGTAGGGGTTGGAATAAAAGTATGGTGGGCAGGGGGTGGGGAAAGGGGTAATTCAGAGGGGGGGGGGTACCTGCATCTATTCTCTGTTAGAATATTAGAAAACACCCTGTGTATATATGTATATATATATATATATATATATATATATACACCAAAAAATACATGACAGAATAAGGTTGTCTTCTCCAAAACATCTTTTATAGGAATGAGTAGTCTTTGGGTTTCATAAAGTTAATTTTAAGTAGTATTGTGTGCAGTTCTCCCTACTATTGGGACGTGGTGCCCCCTTGATAGCCCACCAAAATTTATGGCATCTCCTGGACGACATGCAAGGCCATACAAAATGCTTTAACTTTGGTCCAATAAACTATTCTAGGCAGGCTTCCAAAATTCAGCAAACTCCTCCATGCCTTGGCTGAGGGAAGTTAGCAGTAACAAACTAGTTCAACTTTCTTTATACAAATGGAGATGTTTGGTATAAACGTTCTGAGTGCGTAAATGAATGTTTTTAAAGGTTGAATCCTCTAATCATCACCCCTCACTCACCCCCATGGGTCTCTTTTTCTCAAACACTCTTAAAAATCAGTTTGATTTGAGCCTGAACACACCAACATAGGCTGGCTGATTAATTAAAACAAGGCTGAGAGTCTCAGATGGAACCACGTATTGGCTGAAAGTGACAGGACACATCCAGCCTAGCCATCTGAAGAGCAACTGTATAGTCACGCATTGGCGCTGCGGCCATCTATTATGGAGAAAGGCGAAATGATTAATTGAGACGTGCGAATGGGATAATTGCACTGCAATGTCTTCGGGCACTCCAGACACCAGAGAAAAAGCCTGGCAACTCTGAAGATGAGGCAGCGCTGAAACAGCTAAAGAAATCCATACGGCTTGACTATTAGAAGTCACAATAGGAAATTTACGATGCTCTTCCATTCCTGTCCTAACATATTATACTCAATTAAGGCTTTTTAAACAAACATTCAACAAATTAAAGCAAACCGGTCAGTAAAAAAGAAACCCAAAATCACCCCAAACCATATACAATTGCGTTCTAGGCCAGTGTTTTTCAACTTTTTAGTTAAAGGCACCCCTAATCTTGGGGCACCCCTAATCTTGAGGCACCCCATTCTAAAATGTCAAAAACTAAATGAATAGTTTTACATAGCTCCTGACATGCTCCTAAACAATCGATGATGGCATCAGTTCTCTCGTATGTGCTGGAGACTGAGCTGGACTGAGTGTATCGGTCACTGGTCGTGGGTAGGGAGTTATGTGGGTGAAAGGGAAAAGATCCCTCCAGTGCGTTATGACAAGTATTAAAAAATGGACCTTCTTGGGGTCCATTATTTATTATGAGGTCCACTACTTATTTATTGGGGTCCATTATTTATTATGGACCTTCTTGGGCTCCAAACAAGAACCTTCTTGAGGCTTGGGCTGCTCCCTTTTTGGTACGGCCTTATGGTCGTTTCCACATGTAGACTTGGAAAAGTAGGAAGGAAGGAGTGCCCGGTGTCCAAAAAAATGCAAATTTTAAAGGTAGGTTAAAAGGGGTTACTGAAAGTTGCAACAAATACATCAAGCCAACCTGTTTTCGGGGAAAGGACTTCCCCTTCTTCAGGGCTGTTGTTGCATGTTATTCAATTAGAAAAGTTAATGTCGGTGTTGCTCCTGCAACCACAGCTGTTACATCTTGCAAATATTTGTTTGGCGTGGGAACATTTCTCATGCAGTAACAGCCCTGAAAAAGGGGGAGTTCTTTCCCCTGAAACACGTTGGTTTGATGTATTTGTCACAACTTTCAATAAACACCTTCTGACCTACCTTTAAATTCGCATTTTTTTCGACACTGGGTGCTTCTTCCTTCCTACTTTTCCAAGCCATTAATTGTTAGGATGCCAGTGGCTGGCCTGCACGGTGCTCAAAGTTGTAGTGCTGTCGAATAAAAATGTAACAAAAAAAAGTAAACTCGATCCTTCAGCTGGCTTTTTGACAACGTTTATTAGACAAATTATTAGGCATTTGGCCACCACAACTCCTGAAGAACCTAGAAAAAAAGGCTGTTGTAGGACCCTTTGGTGTGTCTATGTAATATATAAACAATTTTTTGTGTTAGACCCTCTGCCAAGTTTTTCCCTTATTTTTTTTGCAGATTTACCTCTCTATTTCTCCTGGTGACCATTGAGTTCAAGGCAGAAATAAAAGAGAAATCGAAATTAGTAGATTTGTCAGAGTAAGAGGTGAGGATAAATCATCCAATGGGTCAATCTATTCTGGTGACAAGTCTAGGAGGGGAATTTCCTTCCTTTTGGGAGATTTCCTCATACTCCAGGGCAGGAAGTAAAGGGAATATTCCCAGCAGGACAGAGATAGAAAATAAAATATGGGAGGTTTTAACCCTTCCCTGCTCTATTCAGGCCATGTGATACTCTCTTACCTGTGCTTCAGCACCAGAAATGTCACAAGAGAGCATAGGTGTGCGCAGCCTAAGGCATTAGGGTGTGCACACCAAAGCTCAAGCACACACTACCGATCACTCACGATGTTCATTCAGAAAGGGAAGGGGCCGGTAAATTATATATTTCCTGATCCCTTTCCCCACTCAGCCTAAAACATCCCCACAGCAACAGCCGGTTGGGGAGGAGAGGAGGTAAGCCGGCAGAACTGCGGGGGTAAGGGGAGGGGAGCCAGGGCAGTAGGGGGAATCTGTACTGCACAGGGTGATTAGGGTGTGCCTGGGCACACCTGGCACACCCTGTGCGCACACCTATGCAAGAGAGATGGGGGAAAAGCATGTTAAACAGAAGCTAGTACCTTGGTATTGCTGGGATTTGCGGATGACTATGGTTCCCGAGTCTCCAAATTTTCGAAAGAGACAGTTTACGGGGGGGGGGGTGCTTTGGGGGGGGTTGGACTGTGGCCAGGGGAGTAGAAAATGCCCTGACATTGGTGCGAGTAAATATTGCCATAGGCTTGGTGGTCAGTGGAAGTAATAATTTACATAATTGGTAATAGTGGGAAGAATAGTACCCCAATGTCGGTGTCAGTGGTGGGAATATTGCCCTGTTTTTGGTATCAGTGGAAGGAATAGTGCCCGGATAAAGGCAAGCAAAAGGCCACAGTTTGGAGACCCCTGGTTTGGAGGGTCAGCCTGCCCAATTTGAGCAGTGATTGTGTAGTTAATAATGGGTTGAGTGAGTCGTTTATAATCTTCTTTTATCTTGTGGGGACTGCCAAAAATTCACTCTATAAATTTTAACTACTTCTGCTGCATTTTATGTCGTTTTAAATAATGAGGCATAGTTTGGATTTGCTATACACCAGCTGTACTCAAATCCCTACTCTCCAAACTGCGGCCCATGGGCTGGACGTGGCCCTTTGCTTGCTTATATCTGGTCATTGGGGCACTGTTTCATCCACTGACACCAATGATGAGGTACTGTTCCACTCACTGATACCAATGATGGGGCGCTATTCCTCCCACTGATACCAATGATGGGGCACTTATTCCCCCTACTTATACCAATGATGGGGCACTATTCCTTCCACCGACACCAATGATGGGACATTATTCCTCCCATTGATACCAATGATGCGGTATTATTCTTCCCACTGATATCAATGGTGGAGTACTATTCTTCCCACTAATACCACTGATGGGCCACTATTCCTCCCACTGACACCAATGATGGGGCACTTATTCCCCCTACTTATACCAATGATGGGGCACTATTCCTTCCACCGACACCAATGATGGGACATTATTCCTCCCATTGATACCAATGATGCGGTATTATTCTTCCCACTGATATCAATGGTGGAGTACTATTCTTCCCACTAATACCACTGATGGGCCACTATTCCTCCCACTGACACCAATGATGGGGCACTATTTATACCACTGATACCAATGATGGGGCAATATCCTTACCACTGATACCAATGATGGGGCAATATTCTTACCACTGATACTAATGATGGGACACTATTCTTACCACTGGTACCAATGATGGGGCACTATTCTTACCACTGTTACCAATGGTGAGGAAATATTCTTACCCCTGATACCAATGATGGGGCAATATTCTTACCACTGACACCAATGATGGGGCAATATTCTTCCCACTGATACCAATGATAGGGCACTATTCTTACCACTGGTACCAAAGATGGGGCACTATTCTTACCACCGGTACCAATGATGGGGCAATATTCTTATCACTGATACCAATGATGGGGCAATATTCTTCCCACTGATACCAGTGATGGGGCACTATTACTCCCACTAATACCAATGATGGGACACTATTCCTCCCACTAATACCAGTGATGGGGCACTGTCCCTCCTCCTACTGACCTCAGGCACTATGTAATTTCTTTACTGCCACTTACCACAAAGCCTGAGGCATTGTTTACTTACACTGACACCGGGGCATTTTATACTTCCACTGCCCATAGTCTGGCCCCCCTAAAGCCTAAAAGACAGTAAACTGGCCCTTTGTTTAGAAAGTTTGAAAATCCCTTCTATAGAGAATAAATTTGCCCAACATGAACTGGTAATGGCACCTTCTTGCCAGTTCCCTCAGAAAGCCCACAGATCATTATCAGAGCAATAGTATCACAGATGATTGGAATCCCACAGCCCACTGCACCCTTAGCTATTCAATTAAGATGAATTCCCAACAGATCCCATTGGCTGACAGGGAGTTTGTTCTCTAAAAAGGAATACAGGCTCTCAGAATAAAATGGTGGCCCCTTGATAGTCAGCAAATGTCTGCCCAGTGAAGCGTCTTTTGGCAGCCACTCTTCCAAATCAACAAAGGATAGCCAACTCACTCCATACATTCCCAACAGAAATCCAGACCACATCTACACACATACAAAGCTGATTCAAAAAGAGATGACTGGCCCACCATTAAAAAATAAAATACAAGCATAGGATTGCAATCTTCCAACACCAGCATGCTTTCTTTGTTTAATAGATAACATTACGAAAAAGAAAATCTCTTTATTTGTAGAAGAACCCTGTTGAATTTAATTATCCAGCCCATCTAAATCAAACATATTTGCAGACTTAGCTCTAATCTAGACCCAGCTCGAACGTTAATCCTGCTAAAATACATCTGCATTCGGCATATAAATGTCATATTTTAACAGCTGAGTTGCGACGGTTTTAACAACACAGATATAAATAAAGATTTAGTGTACAGGCTGGAGGTATCTGAATGGTTACCGTGAAGAAAGTCACAATCCTTACAGTGGGGGGGGGGGGGGGGGGGACTCGTACGTGCCAATCAGAAATGCGCTCTGTGGGCAAACAGTATAATTGGTGCACTGACAGCCAGGGATTCTCCTGTGAATTTATCACAACATAAAGATTCTGAGCAGCTTGGATGTACTGATATATGAAGAGATTTTTTTTAAAGCTGTATTCCAGGAATGAAAGCTTTCATTTATACATTCCTCAAGAGCTTCAATGGATATAAATCCACTCTCTGTGCCAAAACCCTTTACAAACCTTGTAAAAGTAGCAGTGGTCTCAACACTATGCTGTACATGGCCTGTGCAGAGAGCAGAGTTGTGGGAGTGGCCCAGTAGCTCCACCTACTACAGGCTGCCTGCAGGAAACTACAGAAGGGGGTGGAGACAAGACCAGTCACACTGCACAAGGAGAGAGAGCAACAGTGACCAGTCTTTCTTGTTACAGAGGTAAAGTCTTGCACTGGATTACTGCCCATATCTGGGAAAAATAAACAAAACTCAACAAGGATCAAGAAGGAATACAGCGACTCTTATATTTAGAAGATGCAGTTTTTGCTTATCCCCGTTGTTCAGATTTAAAGAAAATCTTGTTGGGGGGGGGGGGGGGGGCTGCTGCAGAACCGTTAACTGTTTTACATTACCTGCCTGTATTTTTCAGTTCAAGACCAGTCAAGACTCCTATCCTAAATTCCGGCCTCTTACTTACACTTGTTCTGGTCACAGAGAGGACCTCAAACCCGAAGACCACCCAGGAACCTCCTAGTTTTGCTGGAGCGTCTCATGTTCCCCAACAGGGATCAAGAATCCCATCCCACCTGGGGCTGCCCTACAAGGCACGAGGCTCGTAACCCACACCTTCCTCCCGAGGGAACATACTGTATGCAGCAAAAGACTGGCAGAGCAACACCCACAATTTATAACTATATTTTAGGGCTTGTTCACACTAGCGGTGCTCCCTGAAGTGCGAACTGTGTTTGGATCACACTTTAGAGAGCATTTGACAGGCAGCGAATGGCTATGAAACAGAATGCCAATTCACAGCTGCAGCTTGGCACTGCATTAATCACTTGTTTCTTGTCTTTCCGAAGACAAGCAATGGCAAGAGGAATGCAGAGGGGCAAGAGGAATGCAGAGGGAGGGGACATGCCTCTGCATTTCTCTTCTTGTTGCTGGTCTTGGGTAAGTGCTTCATATCCTATAGTGATTAACACTCAATGGCTGTATCAAACTGTACAATACAAACACCATTTTAAGAAGAGAGGAGAGAGAGAAAAAAAAAGAAAAGAAAAAAAAAAAAAAGAGAAGAGAAGAGAAAAAAAAAAAAAAGAGAAGAGAAAAAAAAGAAAAGATAAAGAGGAAAGAGAAAGGAAGGAAAGGGAGACATAAATGAGTCACGAGTGAGATGAATGACCGAATGGAGAGAGAAAAAAAAGAGAAAGAGAGAAAAAGGAGGAGGGAGAGAGAGAGAGAAAGACAAAAGAGAGAGGAAAGGTATATGACCATGCTAGTGTCTTGCCAATAAGTCTGTAGACAGGTCTTGCTGTCGCTGTGTTGGTTTTCCATTCATTCATGAATAAATATATATATATATATATATATATATATATATATATATATATATATATACACACATATAATTAAATATATATATATATATATATATATATAAAATTAAATATATATACATAAAATTAAATATATATATATATAAAATTAAATAATTAAATAGATAGATAGAATTAAATAATTAAATAGATAGATAAAATTAAATAATTAAATAGATAGATAAAATTAAATAATTAAATAGATAGATAAAATTAAATAATTAAATAGATATATAAAATTAAATAATTAGATAGATAGATAGATAGATAGATAGATAGATAGATAGATAGATAGATAGATAGATAGATAGATAGATAGATAGATAGATAGATAGATAGATAGATAGATAGATAGATAGATAGATAGATAGATAGATAGATAGATAGATAGATAGATAGATAGATAGATAGATAGATAGATAGATATTATTTTATTGAAACAAAAGAGATTGGTTTTAGTTGCACTTTATCTATAGTGTTTGTACTGTCTGCACAACACAGCAGGAACACTGAATTATATTTATAACCTTCACTTATGGTTGCTGGAAAACATTCCCTAGGTAGACACGGCCTCCATCTACCTCTGTGCATTCTCATGTGTAATTCTTCCTAGTATGTTACCATAAAATTGTCTTTAGTGCTGCTCAGTGACTCCATCCTTTGCCTTCACAGGGGGACAGGATATATGCGCAGGGTCTTTTTCCTTGGTGGGGTGTCTTATCTCATAGGTTATAGCCTATTTAATGGAACATTACAGTTATAGATGCTCTTTAAAAAAATACACACATGTAAATATACAGTATCTCACAAAAGTAAGTACACCCCTCACATTTTTGTAAATATTTTATTCTATCTTTTCATGTGACAACACTGAAGAAAGGACACTTTTCTACAATGTAAAGTAGTGAGTGTACAGCTTGTATAACAGTGTAAATTTGCTGTCCCCTCAATATAATTCAACACACAGCCATTAATGTCTAAACCGCTGGCAACAAAAGTGAGTACACCCCTAACTTAAAATGTCCAAATTAGGCCCAAAGTGTGAACATTTTGTTTGGCCAACATTTTTTTCCAGCACTGCCTTAACCCTCTTGGGCATGGAGTTCACCAGAGCTTCACAGGTTGCCACTGGAACCCTCTTCCACTCCTCTATGATGATATCACGGAGCTGGTGGATGGTAGAGCCCTTGCGCTCCTCCACCTTCTGTTTCAGGATGCCCCACAGATGCTCAATAGGGTTTAGGTCTGGAGACATGCTTGGTCAGTCCATCACCTTTACCCTCAGCTGCTTTAGCAAGGCAGTGGTCGTCTTGGAGGTGTGTTTGGGGTCGTTATCATGTTGGAATACTGCCCTGTGGCCCAGTCTCTGAAGGGAGGGGATCATGCTCTGCTTCAGTATGTCACAGTACATGTTGGCATTCATGGTTCCCTCAATGAACTGTAGCTCCCCAGTGCCCGCAGCACTCATGCAGCCCCAGACCATGACATGTTCTGTGCCATTGGGGCAAACTTAAATGTTCTCAGGTTAGTATATATTCTCAGATTGAATGTTATTGAAAAAAAAAAACTGTGTGAATGGTTAAGATAGAACTATAGTCAAACTTTTTTTTCATATTGGATAGAGCAAGGGAAGGTTATAACCCCTGTTTGCGGAGAAATCCTTTCACTTCCTGCCTCATAGCCAAACAGAAAGTAAAAAGGAAATCCCTGCAAATTAAGGGAACTCCTTGGGGGACCCCCAGGTCACCAGAACTAGAGTCCCCATTGGAAGATTTTCCCTCTATTACTTTTCTGGGGACAATTCAAAACTTTGGATTACTTTCACTTTCAATGATAATGCTAAACAAGACTAATGGAGAGGGTGAATCCCCTTAACCGGGACAAAGACAGCAAAAAACCCTGACAGCGGTTCTAATCCCTCTGCACTCTATCCAAAACTAAAAAAAAAAGTTTTGCCTTTAGTTAATGCATTATGGCCACTAGATATAGCTGAGTATTATAATAAATAAAAATGCTCCTTAGCTCCATCTAGTGGCCATCATACAGTATTTTCCCCATTCACACTGTTATCTTCCCAGCAAACATTCAATCTATAAGGAATATAGCCCAAGAGCAGTAGTTTTCCACCGTTCTCACAGAATAAACTCACATCCCTACTTGCTAGTAAAATTTTTGTAACAAGTTATTTTCTTAGTCTCTTCGGCTCAGGTACAGTTTTTTTTTTTTTTTTCTCTGTATGTTTAGCAATACATCTTTAGTTTTGTTTGAACAGCAAAGAGATGGAATGATTTGAAATCCTCTGCAGTTTACAAAGGTCGAAGGTGGACAAACGGCTGGTCCCGCTGTACAGGGATCCGGGAATTACTCGGAGACGGTCGGGGTTGCTAAGCAACAGGCTCTACACAAGTCGGACCGTGTTATTATTGGCAGCTATACGACGTCTCTCACAGGAACTCAGCAGACTGGACCGGCTTGCCGGCGGTCACTGAGAACCGCAGCGTCTTCATCTGACATTTTATCCTCACAATACAAGGATCAACTTTGACAATAAACCCAGACGGGCTCATTTGCATTTAACAGAAATACCAAATTTTAATTCTCAAAATTTAATAAGGTAAAAAAAAAAAAATGGAATTTTAGCAATAATAAACATTCACTGTTCTATAAACTTAATTCTAATTAGTTGCTACAGGTTATTGCATTATTGATATTTTTAATGGCTTTTTTAAAGAACACTTATAAAATTGATTAGCGATGGAACGAATGTTACTGAGAAAAAAAAGACAAGACGTACCGTTTACCAAGGCATGGCTGGCTGACAATAACTGTTATGGAAATAGATCAACCCCACAGGGAGTGCATTGTTTTTAACGAGTAGCCTCCTTACACTGATGGTCAACAGGCAAGGCCTGCTGCATTGGAGGTCATTAGAAAAAGGCCTCCTTCATTGGTGGTTAGCGGGGAACTGCCCCCTTGAATTTGTGCTCATTGGAGAAGGGCTCCCTTACATCAGTGGTCAGAAGAAAAAGCCCCCCTGAGATTAGTAGTCAGTGTGGGAAGGACCCCCTTACAGTGGTGGTTAACACAGTTCCCCCTTACCTTGTGTCAGTTGGAGAAGGACTCCCTTAGATTAGCTGTCACTAGTAAAAACTCCACCCAAAATCAGCTGTCAGTGGAACAAGGGCGCCTTTATATTTCTGGTTAGTGGGAAAAGGGCCCCCTTACATTAATGGTCACAGTTGGAGAAGGCCCATTTTATAGTGGTGGTCAATATAATGCCCCCTTACATTGGCTGTCAGTTGAAGAAGGGCCCACTTACTGTACATTGGTGGTCAGTAAAAAAGGGATCCCTACACTAATGGTCACAGTGGAAGAAGGCCCGCCCTTTAGCGGTAAATACAGTTTCCCTTTACAATGGTTCTTAGTTGGAGAAGGACCTCTTTTATTGGTGGTCACAAGTAAAAGCTCCACCCAAAATCAGTGGTCAGTGTGAGGAGAGCTCCTTATATTGGTGGTCAGTAGTAAAAGAGACCCATTACATTGAAGGTCAGTGGGAGAAGGCCCTCATACATTGGTGGTCAGTGGGAAAAGGGCACCATTACATTGCTGGTCAGTGGGATAAAGGCTCCTTCATATTAGCGGTTTGAGGAAAAAAGCTTCCTCACACTGGTGGTCAGCAGAAGAGGGCCCCCTCATGCTGGTGTACAGTAAATAATCACCCTCTTCCATCAGTGGTCAGTGGAAAAAGGCCCTCCTCACATACATTGGTGATCACTGGAAAAGGGCTTTCGTATGCTGTTGGTCAACAAAAGAAGGGCTCTTACTCTGGTGGCCAATGGAAAAAAGGCCCTCATACATTGGTGGACATTAGAGAAGGTCTCCTTATTACATTAGTGGTCAGTGCAGAAGGCTATCTTACATTGGAGGTCAGTGATAAAGCCCCCCTCCACCTTTTTATTGGGGGTCATTGGAGAAGGGTTTCCGAACATTGGTGGTAAGTTGTAGAAAGGCTCTCTTACTCTAGTGGTGATTTGAGAAGGTCCGCTACTTACATTGGTGGTCAGTGCAGAAGGCTTCCTTTCAATAGTGGTCAGTGGAGACTGATGATTATGGGAACTCCTGTATTCGAATGTCAGTGAAAATAATGTTCTGGTAAATTGGTGGTCAATGGGATAATGGTTCCCAAACAGTCAGCTAAAAAGATCATTGGTGTTAGTGGTTACTTATCTGAGAAAGAGGAAGAAGAAAAGCTCCATAGATCCAGAAGTTATTATCAGCTATGTAGGTACCATTAGGAGGGAGGTCAATCCATCACTGCTCAAGGAACCCCTAGCAATCTCTGGAGTAGTAATACTGAAGCTTTTCTGATTGTGTTAGATTTTCTACCAAACTCCAGGGTGATATTGCATAAAGACAGCATGGCTGTATAGACTTTCAGCCAGGGGAAGGTGCAAGCTCATGCCAAAGAGCAGAACATAGAGGACTCCAGTGGAGGACCTGGAGGGAAGAACTGTACACTGCTTATACTTCACAGGCCACAAACAGGGTATCTCCAGCTCCTTAAGTTTCATCTTTTTCAAAATTGCACAAGCTTGCCAAACAGGTTGAAAAGAAAACAACGTCTGCAGCTAGTGTACGTGAGATCCGTACCGGCGATGTTTTGGGGGGAGGCGGATCCACTTACAGCCTCCCTTCAATGTTCTCTCGTTCTCCGGGCCTTTATAAAACGCACACCTCTCTATTAGTTTAACACAAAACTTCCCAATTACCCTTGAGAAGCAAACATTCAACATCAATCTTCAGAACTAACTGTCCTCAGCCTACAGACGCTCGGCGCAGATCACAAAAGGCCTATCAATCATTAGCAATTAACACACCAGGGATTCCTGACAAGGAACATGAAAATACAGGAACTGTACTTTGCTGCTGAACAATTAGATGTGGAAGAGAGCGCTTGCATTCGGGCGGGAGGATACTGAGAGACATTGGAGGTACCCCCACCCCCAAGTAACAGAATCCCAAACTTCTGATTGCGAAACACTTATTTAAAGATAAACTGTAATGGTTTGGGGGTTTTTAAAACTCCTCTCCTGTACTGTAATTGCTTGCTCAGATATAACTGCACAACGTGAGCTTCTCACAGTGTGCATAGGAAGCTGCAGTTCGTCAGATACAGCCGGCTTAATTTCCTGGCTGGAGGACATCCAGCATCATCCATCATTGTTCCTGACCCACCCCTTTCATTCATTGGACGTCCATTTTTAGTCATGGATGATCCACATCACATTTTGGCGTTACCTAGCATGGTCTGCATGCAAATACAGCCTGCCTACTCCTCCAGACTGATACCCAGGGCCATCTTACCAAATGGGCACGCTGGGAAGTTGCCCGGGGGGCCCAACCTGCCCAGCCCCAGCCAAGCATTAGTCCCAATTTCCGTGTGCATCCCCCTGCAGAACTTAGCAGGTGGCAAGCGCCTGTCGGCCCTGCGCTGCTGTCAGGCCACTTGGCCATGGAGGGGGAGCCCACAACTGCAGGAGTGCCTGTCCGCCTCCACAGGAACAGGCCCACACAGGACAGTCAAGTCTGACTCCCGTCCATGTGTGTGTTCACCGGACCCAGCCGCCGAACTTGGAAGCTGTCATTAGCCTGGCACTGCTGTACCAATAAATATTGCCTTATCGATAATTTGCATTTTGATTTTCGTGGGTGATTGTGTAAGCGGGGCCCCAGTGCACTGCATTGTCCGGGGGCCTATAATGCTCTTAAGTTGGCACTGCTGATACCCACCCATCAAAGCATTCTGATATTTGCATAACTCCTCCGAAGAGCCAGCCCACTGCTTGCACCAGGACTGAAGACTCTTGAGAGGAGTACTGTGATGTTTTCAGGAAGCCATGTACTGCACCCTGCCGGCCCCTCCCAGCAGTTATGATCTGCCTGCATTACATAGAAAATGCATAGAAAAGCACAGAGATCCATTGACGACATCACTAGGTACAGGATAAGCTATGTAAATAAAATGGGAATTTTTTCTTTTGAAAAAAATAGAAAACTGAAACATTTTGCAGGTTCGTGAAATGGAACCAAGGATGACAAAATATAAGCAAACCAAGCATAAGCTTTAGGTTAATAGATTTTTAAACCAAATCTCAATAAACCCAATAAGAAATGTTCACACACTTCATATGCTTCATACCCTTGAAGTCATAGAAAAAAGGAGGTCAACAATCATCTACAGAATGTTAGTATTGACATAGTATTTTATGTGTCTGCAGTCACATGGCCACTCCCACCACCACCCCAAATACTTCAACAACCTATACAATCATGAAAGAATATATATGGTGATGGATTATGTTGAAAATGCTAATTCTACTCATTTTACTTACAAAGGGTATCATTCGGCTTTAAAGCTTAACTCCAGGAATTCAGCAAGTTTGCAAAAAGTGCAAGCACAGTATGAATTCGGTCCAGCAAGGTGCCCCTCACCTCCTGGATATGTCTCTATTATTTACATTTGACAGGTTCATTGTGCTGCGGAAAGATAGCTTCCAGAGCTCCATCGCAGCTCCTTCAAGTGTAGAGATTAATGTAGCTGCTATGCCTGCCCCTTCCCTCCTTCTGCCCAGTCATAGAAGCCTTTGTATTATGTGAACTCATTCAAAAATACAAAGGCTTCTGTGAAAGGACAGCAGAGGAAAGGGAAGGGAATAGTTAATATGTGTGCTTCTCTCCTCTCACAGCCCCAAATGTTTCCCAAGGAGCTCAATAAACCTGTCAGATACAAATAATAGAGATGAGTCCAGGAGGGGACATGCACCTTGCTGGTCTTAACTCATAGTATGCCTACACTTTTTACCAAGTTGTTGAAGTTCTGAACTTCAGCTTCAATGCTGAACTTCAGTTAAGCACAATTGATATACGAACGTATTTAATGCCTTACCTGGTTTGTTGTTCTGTTAAGCTGGTGTTGTAATCCAGATGTGATGGAACAGACAGCTCAGTCGGGTCTTTGACATACCTCTTCTCCAGCTTGCTCATGAAGATGACTGCAGCCTGCTGATTGGTGGCACATTGATGAGGTCTTCTCTGTGCTTTTACCTTCAGTAAGCAAAGTTACAGTGTCAGACTGACAGCACCGGGGCAACACACACAACAAAGCTATGATTACTGTTCCCTCCCCTTTCCAGTACAGGTGCTGTACATGGAATTGTGGTAAACCAATACTGCTTGTACTCAAAAAAGTTACATTTGTGAGCTGTATATATAAATAAATAAAAAAAAAATTATATATATATATATATATATATATATATATATATATATATATATATATATATATACACACACACACACACATGCGCACACACACACACTGCATATACACACACACATCGGCACCGATACCAGATTTTTATCGGCGAGTAGAAGTACCGATACTTTCCGTCAAGTATTAGCCGATACCGAGTACTGATACTTTGCTGTACAATTTGCGTCCATACAGAATGGGCGCAAATCGCACTGCAAAGAACCGTATGAGATTTGAACAGGAATGCAGTGCAATTCCTGTCTGAGTCACATGCGGTTTCCCCACAGCTCCTGTGTGAACCCAGGCCTGTCATAGTGATTTCAGCCTTGGCTCGCACAGGAGCAGTGGGGGAGCAGTGGCGGACCCGATTAATTGCAGCCTCTTGCAGTCCCTGTATGACAGAGCTCAGGCTGGCGGAAGGAGACATATCACAAGGAGCCCTTGTGTGTTAACAATGGGCATATTGATAGCAGGAGAGAGCAGAATGACAGAAATATTAGTTCATCAGTGTGCTGCTTCTCCTTTCACTGTCCAGTCACAGGGTAGGGGGAAGGATAAGACCTGTAAGTGTTATTTAACTGCCCTGCTGTTGTACTGTGTGGCAAAGATGTACAACTTTTAGGACTGGAGAGACCGAAATACAAAGCAAAATAGCCAACACAATATATTGTACAGTCACATCCAGGGCCGCTGATAAGGCAGTATAACTGGTCCTGTTGTACTGGACCCAGGCCTCATCAACTAAACAGGGGGGCCCAGGCAGGTTTATTGTTAATTTCTGCCTAAATTAATACATTGATTTTACTAGACAACACACCCGCTCCTATTTGCTTACCAGGTCATAGATTACATTTTCCTGGGCCCCATCATGTCAATAGAGGGGCCCAGGAGTTGGGAGCAGGGGAGGGACTTTTTTTTTTTTTTTCATTTTCAGGGTATAGGCAGATAAAGCCAGTGCTGCCGTTCTGCTGCACCTCAGCGGGGTGGAGGCAGGGCTGGGGGGGGGCCCCATTAGAAATACTGTATGGGGCCCCATTATTTCTAACAGCAGCCCTGGACTCACATCAGTCCTTGCCCTCAAGAAGTATACAATCCAAGGTGCCTGTATCACATGCTAGGGCCAATACCAGCATACCAGGGGCGGCCCATCCTTCGGGGGCGCAGCCCACCCCTATCCATGCAGGGCGCCGGACGCATGGATTCCAATGGGGGATTTTTTTTTTTTTAAGCATGTGATTATCGCCAGAGGCTCTAATAGGCTTCAAAAAAGAGTGGGCTCGGGGCGCAGAGCCCATCCAGTTGTATGACAATAGAGAAAGAATATTCGCTATTATCACACTGACTCTCCTACCAGCCAATCAGGAAGCGGGTCGTGAGACCCCTTTCCTGATTGGCTAAAAAGAGACGTGATTTTACTGGCCACTGGCCAGGAAGAGGGAGGGGACATAAGCCGAGGAGACTCACAGCGGCGCTCAGGAAGGAGCAGGTAAGGGTGCTGGCTGTCCGGCTGGGAGGGGGTGGTAGAGCAGATTGCCAGCCGGCCGTCCCACGGGGGGAGTGGGGGGGTGTGTCGGTTTTGCCACCACCACCCCCCCCCACCAATTTCTATTAACCAGCCGCCATTGCAGCATGCCTTTGGCGTATGGGAGGAAACCCACAGGGAATCATGCAAACTCCAAGCAGGCCTTGTCCTGGTTGGGATTTGAACAGTGGACCCCAGTGTTGCAAGGCTGAAGTGCTAAACACCAAGTGACTGCGTTGCTTAGTGGTTAACACCATGTATTGAAGTGTTTGCCTGGAGCTTTAAGCCTACATCACTTATTTGGTTTCCCGTCATTTCAGGATGTGGAGCTGTGAAAGTCACAGGTTTGATGTAAATCTCGGGCAGTTTTCATTACAGCCTGGAGGACCGAGCCATTAGTCCTACGATATTAAGACATTTCAAGAACTGAGCGGCTGAAAAAAAAAAAAGAGCCCGGGGGTTATTAATATCCATGGACACGGAGCTGAGGAGGAGAAATGAGAGTCTTGTTGGAGGTCTGCAGAATTTCTTATTAAATCGTTATTTGTCCGGATCGCTTGACTTGTGCGAAGGATGAGTCAAGTGATTAATTCCTTTCCGCATCTGTTCAACCCCGACAGCCTGGGAGATATTATAAGAAAATTGTATCTGGTGATCATTAGTGATGAGCTCTGGAGCTGTGTTGCTGGAGAAGGATTGGTTGCAGCTCATTGACTCCCGGGCTCCTTGTCGATCGCCATGCGGACAGAGGCACTTCTGGTACCCCGTATGTCCTAGGCAGCCACAGGAGAAGCGAGGTGGACCCAAAAACCAGAAAGTGATTATTCTGGATCTCCTGTAGATTACAGTAAGACTACATTTTACTGAGGTGCCAAGGCAGTATAGACTCATAGGGGCAAGGCTGTTGTTTTTAATGCACATTTGAGCTTTCAGTTTAAAATAGCTCAATCATGGATCAAGAAAATATGTGCAAAGTCTTACAGTTCATTTTCTTTAGAAAGAAGCCACAACCTGAGCAGAAAAGCCTGTTCTCTGCCAGCATGTAGGCAGGTGCAGTTTACTTTCTCCACTGCAGGTGGTGTTTGTACGTGGCTGCATTGCAGTTGGAGGGGAAGTCAAGAGGAACATGGTTCCTCTTTGGTTTCCTGGTTCACTGGGGAAGCTGCCACCCCATGTGACTCTGGCAGCCATCTTGGTTCAGGCAGAGCCTATTTAAGGCCTTGGCTCCCAGCCTTGGCGTGCATTTCACATGTGAGTAATGTAAGGACAGGTCACCGATCTGGCAGGGACAGTGATTAGAGGCAGAGAGAGGTTCCAGACAAGTAGATAAAGGATAGGGACCTGACATCCTTCCTGGACACCTCCCTATTCGGGCATGGGCCAGCCAGGCCTCAAGACAGATGCTTGACCTGAGACCTGATCTGTTATTGCTGTGCATTCTGTGAGTGTTCCTGGATGGGCGCCTTCCACCCTGGCTTGTTGTGAACAGCTGAACATGAATACAAGTTCTGTTCTCTGCAACTGTTCTCTGAGTGTTTACTGCCGCCACACCACGCTGCACCTCCCTACAAGCAGCTGCAGAGAAGTACCCTTGCTCGGAAGCAGTGATCTCTCTGCAGAGGTCCAACAAGCCCCAGCTAAGTCAGAGTCAGCGCTGTCCAATCAGGTGGGAGAATGAGGGAGTCTGACTCAGCAGGGGGTGTGTGGGACCTCTGCAGGGAGGCAATTGCTCCGTTAGAGAAAGCAAGAATCCTTCTCTGTAGCATGCTGGCATGGAACAGGCTTTTCTACTCAAGGTGTGGCTGCATTAGAAAGAATATTATCTCCAAGACGCTGAGCCTATTTTGTTTTGATGCACCTGGAATGCATTTAGTCGACTAAGGTCTTGCTTACACAGGCGGGTGAGGGTTGGTAAAAACAGGTGGTTGGTCCGCGGTTTTACCACCTCAACTGCCTAGCCACAAGTTAACAAAAGTAGCTATGTTATTATACACAATCTCGACCACAGAGCAGCATGGCAAAATGTATAAAACAGGTTGCATTTGGCAGGCATTAGCACTGCCAAATGCGATCACTTCAATTGAATGAGGTCATGCTGAAACCATGTACAATGCATGCAGTTGCAGCATGATGACCCGTACTTCCAATGGCCAAATGCATTGGGGCAGCAAGCATGACTATGCATGTAAACATACTCTTTAATTTCAACTGGACTTTAAAGCAGAACTCCAGCCTAAATGCACACATGAAATACATACTGTACATGGGAGCTGTTTTATCTAAAAAAAAAAAAATTAATTTACATTCATTCAGTCCTGAGATTTACACAGCTCTGCCACATAGCACAGTCCTGTCTGATGGGCAGAAGAACTGATTTTTCTCTGTCGCACTGCAGTAACACTTACAGGTCTTGTCCATCCCCCAGCCTGTGAGGGGAAGGTGAGAGGAGAAGCAGCAAACTGATGAGCTCATCTCACTCTGCTCTTTCCTTCTATCAGCATGATCCTTGTAAGCACATGAGCACTGCCTTGCACCTAATTGGCTACTCATTCTCCTTCTCCCCTCTCTCTCTCTGAGCTCTGCCATAGGGACTGCAAGAGGCTGACATCATAACAAATTCAAGGGGCGCACAAAGTAAGGAGGGCAGGAAAGCACTACTGAGCTCCTAGTAAGGAGGGCAGGAAAGCACTGCAGGGCTCACAGTAAGGAGGGCAGGAAAGCACTGCGGGGCTCCTAGTAAGCGGAGCAGGAAAGCTCTACAGGGCTCCTAGTAAGGGGGGCAGGAATGCTTTGCAGGGCTCCTAGTAAGGAGGGCAGGAAAGCACTGCAGTGCTCACAGTAAGGAGGGCAGGAAAGCTCTACTGAGCTCCTAGTAAGGAGGGCAGGAAAGCACTGCAGGGCTCACAGTAAGGAGGGCAGGAAAGCACTGCGGGGCTCCTAGTAAGGGGAGCAGGAAAGCACTGCAGGGCTCACAGTAAGGAGGGCAGGAAAGCACTGCGGGACTCCTAGTAAGGGAAGCAGGAAAGCACTGCGGGGCTCACAGTATGGATGGCAATAAAGGAATGGGTTGCGGCACACAGTAAGTAGGGTAGTAAGGGAGAGGACACGCAATAAGAACAGTAAAGCAATGGTAACACACAGTAAGGAGGGCAGTAAAGGAAGGGGAGGCATGAATTCCTGGATAAAAAAGGAGATGCGTAGTAAGGAGATTAGTAAAGGAAGAGGAGGGTTTTGGGGTAAAAGAAGAGGCAGAATATGTGGTAAAGAGGGTAGTAAAGGAAGGAGAAGGTTAGAGTATAGGATTTAAAGAAGAGGGGGAAGTGTAATAAGAAGGGTAGTAAATGAAGGCTTGCAGTAAGGGGGTAAAAGAAGAGGGACCTGTCGTACCAAGGGCAGTAAAGGAAGAGGAAGGAATGTAGTGAGAGTATAAAAGAAGGGAAATGCATAGTAAGGTTTGCACTAAAACAAGGGGAAGCTCCTACTCTAGAAGTGGGATGGCATACAGTAGGGGGGGGGGGGGCAGAAAAGCAAGCAAAGCTTTATATGGGGTAAAAGAAAGGGAGAGGGCATACAGTCAGGAGGGCAGTAAAGGAAGAAGAGGCTCATACAGTGTATAAGAAAGTAGAGGGGCAAACAGTAAGGAGGTCAGTAAAGGAAGCAGAGGCTTAAAGGGGTAGAAGAATAGGGAAGGTATACAGTCAGGAGGGCAGTAAAGAAAACAGAGACTTATAAGGGGTAAAAGAAAGAAAGGGCATACAGTAAGGAGGGAGTAAAGAAAGACAAGGCTTTTACAAGTAAAAGAATGGGGGGCATGTAGTAAGAAGGGCAGTAAAGGAAGCAGGGGCTCATATGAAGAAAAAGAATGGAGACTGCATACAGTAAAGAGGGCAATAAAGAAAGTAGAGGCTCATAAGGGGGTAAAAAGGAGATTGCACACAGTCAGAAGGGCAGTAAAGGAAGCAGAGGCTCATACAAGGTACAAAAAAGGGGAGAGCATACAGTAAGGAGATCAAAAAAACATGAACCATGAAGGTTTATATGAGATAAAGAGGGGTGAGAGGGTGTACAGATGGGAGGGCAGTAAAGGAAGCAGTGAGTCATATGGGGTAAAAGAAAGGAGAAGGCATACAGTCTAAAACTAAAACAGAGCTCATAATTTTTCCTCCAGCCCGCACCCCTCCCCTGACTTCTCCATCAAGATCAATAATACAACCATCGGTCCCTCTCCTCATACCAGGGTGCTAGGGGTCATACTTTCAGCCCCAAATCCAATCACTATCCAAACCTTGCAGAAATACGCCCCTTTCTAACCGTTGAAACCACTAAGCAACTTATTCACTCCCTTGTTATCTCTCGCCTTGACTATTGTAACTCCATGACTATTGGCCTACCTCTCCACAAGCTATCCCCTCTTCAGTCTATCATAAATGCCGCTGCCAGACTCATCCACCTTACAAACCATTCAGTGTCCGCCACCCCTCTCTGCCAATCTCTCCACTGCCTTTCCATTGCCCAACGAATAAAAACACTAACAATAACATACAAATCCATTTACAATTCTGCCCCGAGCTATATCCCCAATCTTGTCTCCAAATATCACCCAAACCTTCCTCTCCGCTCCTCCCAAGACCTTCTGCCCTCTAGCTTCCTTGTCTCCTCCTCCCATACTCATCTCCAGGACTTCTCCAAAGCCTCTCCCATACTCTGAATTTCACTACCCCAATCTTTCCGGTTATCTCCTACTCCATCCTCTTTTAGGCGATCCCTAAAAACTCATCTCTTAAGGAAGGCCTATCCTGCCTTCAGCTAACAACCAACCTCTATTTTCCCTCATCAGTTCATCCCTCACAGTTACTACCTTTGATTTCACCAGCCTCTCCCTCTTAAATTGTAAGCTCGCAGGAGCAGGGCCCTTTTTTTTTTTTTTTTTCCGTAAAGTTTATTGAAAAGCAAACATGTAATAACAAAGAGGGCCCTTCTAACCCTCTTGTATTGAATTGTATTGTGGATGTATTGTTTCCCCCTTATATTGTAAGTGCTGTGTAAACTGTTTGCGCTATAAATCCTGTATAATAATACAGTCAGGAGGGCAGTAAAGGAAGCAGATGCTCACAGAATAAAAGAGTGGCCATGTAGTTTGAATGGTTTTGGTCCAAAGTTTGCCCTGGGGCCCTGACCTACTCGTCTACAATCTCAGCTTCCCCCATATAAGAACGGGAACAAACTATCTGAACGTGAGTAGAGGAAACGCAAGTCTTTTTTGTTGGCTTGGGAATACATTACTTCTAGAGAAGAAGTATAAACAAGCCAAGGGTTGCAAAGACTCATCCATGAACCCAAAAGAAGCCCTACAACTGGCCAACCAAACACCGAATGGCACTTTAACAAACTCAATAATTTATTCCTGGCCATTAATAATTCAGTGTTTATTATTCAGCTTCGAGGAAGGATTCGAGGCAAGGAAGACGGAGGAATGGTCAGACATGGATTTCCAACAATGAACGTTATAGATTGTGAACAAAAAAAGAACAAATGCTATCAAAGAAGAGTGTTTATATTAGCCAGGGGATGCTCGCACTTACTTGTACCATTTGTAAGAAAGACAGAACCGCGGAACAAGAGACGGTGCAATTTGTGATACTGATGTCAAGCAAGACCTTACCTGACCTCAGCTCTGGGTTACATGCCAGCCTTATATCTGGATGTGTTTGCAGCAGAGGTATTAAATGTCGAAGAGCCATGGTGATGTACAAAGGCCAAAAACGTACATCAAACAGTTCTAGTTGACCTGCTAAGGGGCTCAGTTTAAAACAATTGCATAGTTTTTTTGTCTAGTGAAACCACAAGTACAATTGTTCTGTGTGAATTAATCAGCATTCACTTATTAGCTTTGGGAAATTTTAAGTTCCCCCATCTCTGGTGTCAGTGGGAGAAATAATGCCTCATCATTAGTGTCAATGAGAGAATTAGTTCCCCATTTTCTGGTGTCAGTGGGAGGAATAGTCTCCCGTCTTTGGTGTCAGTGGGAGGAATCAGTGGAATGAATGGTGCCCCAAGGCCTGGATAAAGGTAAAGAAAAGGCCACACAGTTCGGAGGCCCCTCTATGGCAGAGCCTCCAGACCCCAATGTGCCCCCAACCTCCTACAGCATGGGTGTCCAACCTGCAGCCCTCTAGCTATTACGAAACTAGAAACTCTCATCATGCCTCTGCCTTTGGGAGCAAAGTTCCATCGTGCCTCTGTCTTCCCGAGTCATGCTTTCAACTGTCAGCCTTGCAATGCCTCATGGGACTTTATTTGCAATAACTCATTGGTCCAGTAGTTCTGCAACAGCTGGAGGGCTGCAGGTTGGGCACCCATGTCCTACAGCAGGGATCCTCAAACTACGGCCCTCCAGCTGTTGCAGAACTACACATCCCACGAGGCATTGTAAAACTCTTACATTCCCAGACATGACTAGGCATGATGGGAATTGTAGTTCCTGAACAACTGGAGGGCCATAGTTTGAAGACCCCCTGTCCTACAGTGTCCCACAGTGCTCCCTATAGTGTCCTCCAGTCTCCCACAGTGCCCCTGCAAAGCCTCTAGCCTTCTTAAGAGACCCCCAGGCCTTTTCCAGGTGACCCAGTTCCCCACAGTTGCACCCTGGCTCCCTCCAAAAACGTCATCCTCCCCAGGTCTAACAAATCTGCTGCAGATTCCCCTAACCCTTATCCAATGACGCCCAGCCCCATCCAAAGCCTTTTTGGCATTTCAATGCATATTTTGTATGCTCATACTTTTATTGTGTGAATATAAACTTTTTTTTTATTTTTTTACTGTTGGGGCATGGAAGGCTTTGAAAGAATTTAGTTGTCAACAGAATAAGTTTTCCCTCAGAAGACTTCTTGTTCTGGTAAAATCTGTACAATGTTTGACTGCTCATCCCTTGTCACTCCAGTGACAATGGAGTGAATCTCCCCAAAAAGGACTGGGATAGTAAAAAGAACCCAACAGAGCTTCTAACCTGTCCCCGCTCTAGCTCCCAAACTGAAAAACAAAAAAACTGGCTTTAGATATTTAATATTGGAACTGCCAGCTTGATTACAAAACTGTAATTATTAAAGATTTTCCTTTGAGACCCCTATCTCTCCCGGAATGTCATGTGGAGCCCGATTGAAACAGTTTATTTGATTTTCAGGGATTTAAAAGAATGTGAGCAGCCTGGTTTGCGTCCGATAAAAACTGGATAAAATAAAAGCAAATAAACTCTAAAGCTTAGTGTAAATCCAGCTTTCATAGCTATTGGATTTGCAAAAGTACCGGAGCTTAGAGAAAACATGCGGGTTTAACGTTCTGTTTCGGAACTATTTTGCCTAACATCAATCTTATACAACTTATAATAGGCTTACAACTGAGGAGGAAGACATAACACAGTGTTTATAGACCTTTTTTTCATTTACAGCACCCTTTGAAAGTATCCAAAATCTCGAGGCACTCCTGTCTAAAATGGGCCTCGCATCACATCAGATGCCCCCCTCTCACTTTAGAGTCCTACATCCAAACCCTTCTTTTACTTTAAAGTTTTAAGCCCCCCTTACCCCTATCAAATCAGAGTCCCTAGTCGTCATTCCCCTTTTCAAATTAACCAACTTCTGTTGTATGTTGAGTCTCTAATTATCTCATATAGAATGTCTCCATCATCCTCTTCGCAACCATTTTTTAGCCAAGGCACCCTTAAAAAGTATGCAAAATTTCAAGGCCCCCCACAGTCTAAAATAGGAGCCCCTCCATCACATCAGCAGCCCCCCTTCCACCATTTACATTGGAGTCTTCAATCTTTTCCCCATTTCACATCCAAGTTTAAGCCCTCCCCCTTTTATATCAGAGTCCTTGTCCCCTCTTCCACATCAGAGCCCTCAGTACCCCCCGCTTTGACATCAGAGTTCTCAGCCCCCCCCTCTTATCACATCAGAGTCCTCAGTCTCCATCCCCTCACATCAGAGTCCTCAGACGTCTGCCCCTCTTTCACATTCACATCAAAGTCCTCAGTATCCCCCATTTCACATTGGAGTCTTCAGTCCCCCCTTTCACATCACAGTCTCCAGCATACCACCTCCCCCTCTTTTCACATCCTCTTTCCCCTCCTTCCCCTTCACATTAGATTTGTCAGTCCCCCCAAGCATCACATCAGTTTCCTCAGTCCCCTTCTAAATGCTTGGGCTGCTCTAAGGCCTGTTTCACATGGGCTTCAGCTTGTATAGTGTGAACAGCAAGCTTTGACAAAGCCTCTGCAGAGCTTTCAGCAAGCTTTGTTGAAGCTTTAAAAGTACCATTCAGCTCCGGTTTGTAAACTTTGAACACAGATTGTAATGATTGCCACTTTAGGCAAGCTGCTAGCAGGCTTCAGCAGGTGTTCAAAAAGCTTCAAGAAGTGCTGAAGCCTGCTAGCAGCTTGCTAAGAATGGCAATCAACACTCCCATTAGGATCCGTGTTCAAAATTTACAAACCAGAGCTTAATGGTACTTTAAGGCTCCATGTACACGGGACGTTGTTAAAAGTCCCTTTGAATGCTGGAATTTTTAGGACGTTTGGAACGTCCGTTCAGTCGCGTTTGTACCCGCGTTTAGCGGGCGTTTAGCAGCGTTTGCGGGCGTTTGCGTTTAGAAGCGTTCCTAGAGGTCAAAAAAATTATTCCCCTTTAAAATGGAAAAACGCGAACGCTAAACGCGAGTCATCGCGTTTAGACGCGTTCGGACGCGTTTGTGCGTTTGAAACGCCGGGAAACACACGTTCAAACGCAAATAATTGCGTTCTAAAAACAGTCCCTGAACGCAACTGCCTGCAAATGACTGTAAACAACCTGGTGTACATGGACAGATAAGATAAAATGTAGATGGGTTCAGGAGCTTCTGAAAAAAACGCCCAACTGCTCCTAAACGGCCATTTCCAGCGTCCCGTGTACATGGAGCCTAAAAGCTTCAACAAAGCTTGCTGAAAGCTCTGCTAATGCTTTGTTAAAGCTTGCTGTTGACACTGCTCTTATACAAGCTGAAGCCTGTGTGAAACTGGCCCAAATGCCTCCTGCCATGGATTAGTCTGATGTATTTCCATTATATTGACAGCCAGCTGACCTGCACCATGGAAAGGCCTGACGCTGTGCGAAATTATTAGAAGCAGTGCAGCACCCCTCACCGGCTCAGACAGCACCTTGGTTGCGAAACGCTGATATAACATGACCTCATAGGGGAAAAAAAATTACTTTAAATATAAGGGTCTGGACTGATCCTCTCAGACTTAAAACCCAATATCTGGCAATATTGTAGCAATGCTTCCTTTTCCAGCAATGTCCCTGATAGTATTTAATTTTGGACACTAGATGTCCTCAGTCTTCTGGGTGGAATCTTCAATCTGGAAGACTGATGAGGTACTGTTAGTGCAGGGCGTCATGGACCATCCTCGCACTCTATAAAGATGCAGGGCTTGCTGCTTGCTTCACCATGTCAGCATTGCTATCTGTATCAAGGACTGCCCACCTGTGGATGAATATCCAAATAGAGGAGCATTAGGTGACTGGTCTCATAACTGCACAAAAGGCAGGTTTTAAAAAAAATAAAATACAATGGGGGCCCTGGGGAAAGAAAAGCTAAGCCAAGATTTGGGCTTTAAGCACTGCTTCGTAACTTACTGGTTTTACTTCTCATTACATGAATTTGTGCTGTCCCACCAATAACAGAGGGTGCAGCTCAGGACCATTGAGCGCACCTGTCCCTGAATTAAAAAAAAAAGAATGATGGCAACTTAAAAAAAAGCTAGCAAAGCAGCCGACTGAAGAAATAAATGCCAGGATGGAAATGTAACCCTAACTGGATGGCATTTAATTTGCTAAAGCACCGTGAATCATAAATAATTTCCATTTGTTTTTCAAAAAAAATTGGATTTTTAACTTACTATAAAATCCATTTCTCTTTCGTTCATTGAGGGACACAGCTCTCCAGGATTCTGAACCATTGGTTTATATTGCTCCCTACAGGAGCAGGACACTAGGCAGAAAAAAGAACTAGGCTTTGTCTATGGGCAGTCCTAGGTGGTATATATCCCCCTTTCTGCTATAGGTCTTCATAGGTCTTCAGTTTTGTAACAAGCAGTGTCAGAAGCAGTGGCGGCTGGTGAATAAAAATTTTTGGGGGGGGGGGCAAACCAACAACCCCCCCCCCGGCGGGACAGCCGGCCGGCAATCACATCTACCACCCCCTCCCTCCTCCCCCCTCCCGGGACAGACGGCTGGCTGGCTGCCCAGCCGGAAAGCCGGCATCCTTACCTGCTCCTTCACCAATCGGCTGTGAGTCTCCTCCGGATGTACGACTCCTCCCTCTTCCTGGCCAATGGCCAGCAAAATTGCTTCTCTTTTCAGCCAATCAGGAAAGGGGTCTCACAACCCACTTCCTGATTGGCTGGGAGGGAAATCAGTGTGATAATAGCGAATATTCATTTGTTATTGTCATACAACTGGGTGGGCTCAGGGGGCAGTGCTCTGCACCCTGAGCCTACCCTTTTTTGAAGCCTATTAGAGCCTCTGGCTCTAATCACATGCTTGATAAAAAAAATCCCCTATTGGAATCCATGCGTCCGGTGCCCTGCATGTAGATTAGGGACTGGACGCATGGACGGGGGGGCGGAGCCCCTGCACCCCCAATGGATGGGTCGCCACTGGTCAGAAGTATTGCAACTCAATAGAGGGGTGGGTGCTGTGCCCATCAACGAAAATCCTATTTTCTCTTTCGTTCATTGACGGACACAGCTCTCCAGGATTCTGAACCATTGGGACTACCCCAAGCCAAACATTAGGGGTAGGACAACAAAAAAATCCCAAGGCTAAACACAATAGCCAACCAGATAAACAGGAGCTCAACAAAAAACAACTGGAGCCCACCCGAACAAAATGGCAACTGCGTGCGGTTCTATGAGGCTCCCAGGGACCCATGGAGGGGTCTCTGGAGCCCAGGCTGCCAGAATGAGGAAACGGGGGAACCGGCACAGGGCCCCCATAGCAAGTAGTGTCTCCCCCCCAGCCGATAGCCCAGTCGCTGGCGCGGACCCCCCACCCCTACTACCAGTACATTACCATACACCAAACCCAGATACATCCCAAACCACCACACTACCCCAGATGGGGGGGGGGGGTGAGCTAGATGACCCACAGGGACCACCATAATCAGGGGGGTCTGATGGGAGGGAGGGAAACCCATGGGTCCGACCGCGTCCACCCCAAAGGAGGGGGGACAGCTGCTCACCATACCAGGAACAAGGCGGGGACCGCTCCAGACAGAACCTTCTCCCCCATCAAAATGGGGGCTGTCGACCAGGAGGAATGCTGCAACTCAGGCCGAGACCCGGTCGTATGCGACCTCGCGAGGCGTTTAACTCACAGGCCAGCCCCCATCCAGTTAGGGCATGTTGCAGCCAAACTAGCGTGGAGCTGTGGTCGCGTGCTCTCGCTTGCTTGAGGTGTCCACTGGATCTAGATTATCCAGCCCCTCGCCCAGCCTGCCAGTTGATTGTAGATCTCGCAGGAAAAAAAAAATCAGGAGAAAAGAAGCTATTTAAAAGGAAAAAATTGCCAGGACCAGCAGGGAACAAGGTCCTTACTCCTGACTAGGCAGAACAAAAAACTGAAGACCTATAGCAGAGAGGGGGAGTATATCACCTAGGACTGCGCATAGGTGTAGCCAAGTTCTTTTTTCTGCCTAGTGTCCTACTCCTGCAGGGGGCAACATAACCCAATGGTTCAGAATCCTGGAGAGCTGTGTCCCTTAATGAACGAAAGAGAAATATTTTTTTAACCTTTTTTATCATTTCTTTCATCTTTGTGCTGCTGATGGTCTGCAACCTCTTTTGGCCACTTCTTGTCTACATGCACTTGCTTCAGCGCTGACTTGACCTCATTGCTCTGGATTGGCGGATAGTGACGATGGTGGACTGTGCTATAGTAATGTGTGTCGGCACAGCCATTTGTAGTGCTCGTGATAGGGTGACAACGCTATAGAGAAACAGTTGTCACCCCAACACATCTAAATAGATTAAAGAACTGGAGCCTGACAGTAATTAGTACTTTAAAAGCCATGGGCATCCAACATCAACAAGGCTGCATAGCTGAAACGCATTAGAGTCCTTGCTGATGATGGATGCCCTTGGCTTTTAAATGTCTCTTCCCACCTCCGATGAAACATAAGATGCTATAATCTCTAATAAAAAATAGGTCAAGCGCCACATATTTTTCTTCCTTCGGTACAGTAAATTCTGCAATCCCAGAATAAAAAGTTTGCAGTTCCCTGCCAAATAAAAAAAAAGGACGGATATTCTATAGCAGGGATCCCGTCACAGATGCCACGTTGTGAAAACACGCCAAGGATTGTGTAGCACGTGCCTCGGTGTGAATAATTCACACGGCGCTATTTACATATCGAGGTCAGCCGGGATCCCCCCCTGCGAGACGCACCGCGTGCTGTCAGACATAGCGATGTATCAGGTTATTTATGGGCTGCCATGGAAAATGAAGACTGAAGGGCAATTTAGAGCGCCGGCTTCAAAGTTATTGCTTTGTGGAGAAGTGACTGCCGCCGCAAAAGAGCACTCCATACCAGACAGATTTTTGAAGGGAGAAAGCAAATTGTTACCCCAGCTCTACTGCTAATGTGGAAGTCCATGAACTGTAACCCGGTGCTCTAGCCAGGGCGTTCAGGTCCTATAACCACTTAAGCCCCGGAGGATTTGGCTGCTAAACAACCAGGGGGTATTTTGCGATTCGGCACTGCGTGACTTTAACGGACAATTGCGCGGTCGTGCAACGCTGTACCTAAACGAATTTGGCGTCCTTTTTTTCCCACAAACAGAGCTTTCTTTTGGAGGTATTTGATCACCTGTGCGATTTTTTGATCACGCGCTATAAACAAAAAAAAGAGCGTAAATTTTGCAAAAATAGCAATATTTTTCCCTTTTTTTTATATGAAATTCCCGCCAAAAAAAATGTAAAAATCAAAATTTTTTAACATTTTCGGCCAATTTGTTTTATGCTACCTATGTTTGGTAAAAAAAAATCACAAAAAGCGTATTTTGATTGGTTTGCGCAAAAGTTATTGCGTTTACTAACTAAGGGAAAGATTTTTGTCATTTTTGTTGTTTTTTTTTTTAACGCGTAATGGCGGCGATCTGCGATTTTTTTTGCGGTACTGCGACATTGCGGCGGACAGATCGGACCCTTGACTGACATTTTTGACACTTTTGGGGTTACCAGTGACATTTCTACAGTAATCAGTGCTATACATATGCACTGTTACTGTAAAAATACACTGGTAGTGAAGGGGTTAACTTTAATTGAGAGGGAGGGGCTGTGTGTGTCCCTAGGGGCGTGATTCTAACTGTGATTGGCTGTGGCTTCAGCTGTATGCAGAGTGATCAACGGATCTACATAGTAGATCCATATGATCATCTCTCATACAGAGGGGAGAATGACAGGCAGCTTGTTTACACAAGCTGCCTGACTTTCTCCCTCTCCCCCGCCGATCGCAGAGTGGCCGGCGGACATCGGGTCCGCCGGTCACACGCGCGGGGGGGTCCGTGACCACGCGGGAGCGCGCCTCCGGCGGCGCGCGCTCGCTCCCTAGACCCTCACAAGCTAGTGACGTAGCCCTACGTCACTTTGCCTGTGAGGGGCTGACCGCCGCCGTAGATAGTCGTGCGGCGGTCGGCAAGTGGATAAGTAAGATTCTTGAAATCAGGAAGGCTGGCAACTCGGATTCTCTTGAATAAAAGTACTTTATTAGTTACATGGGTGCACAGATATTTGAAAGGATGCGGACACCGCTTAGTTTATTTTAACCACTTGCACATGCAGATTTACTATGGCAGGGCGGCTTGGCTGCACGTAATCACGTAGATCGATGTGATTATCTGCATGCACATACTTGCCAACTGTCCCGTTTTTGCCGGGACAGTCTCGGCAAATAGGAGCCTGTCCCGGGTAATTTACATTGTCCCGGCAATGTACTTATTTACACTTTGCATTTACTTAAAGCGGAGTTCCACCCTGAAAAAGGTTTTTTTCATAAAAATACCCCCGGGACAGTCAGGGCTAGTGCATTTAAGCAACGATAGCCTCTGAACTGTCCCCTGTTTCACTTACCTTTTAGAAGAAATACTTACCTTGAAAATGTCTTGTCCAGCGCTGCCATCTCAGGTGTGGGCAGCTGAAGCCGGAGCGTCCTCTTCGGTGTCCTCTTCGGTGACGTCGGAGTCCCAGAATGCCCTGCACCGGCCCTGCTCGTCACTTCCGGTGCAGGCGCGTTATCCCTGGGATCGATGACGCTCATCTCCCAGGAGTCAATGCAAGGAGGAAGTGACGTCGGCGGCCGTGTCCGCAGAATGAGGAAGAGGAAGGAAGGAAAGCATATGTTCTTTAAAAACAAGGTAAGTGAATCAAAAAGAAAAATTTTTCAATTATCCAATAGTTTTTTAGGTAATTTAGAGCAAGCGGACAGGGAAAAGTTAATTTTGAGGGTGGAACTCCGCTTTAACATACTTATTTACAATTTGCACTTTATTTATATTTCCATTTTTTGTATGGTCACACCTGAGCACATTTGACACTTTAGAATTGCAGGGAATTGTGATGAGAATTTTAAACTTTAGGCAGAAGTAGTGCAGCTGAACGGGAGAATTATTCCAACTCTGCTACTTTGGCCTCAAGTTTAAAATTCCCTTTTCAATTTCCTGTAATTCTCTCTTTATTGAGTAGACCCTATAATCTGATGATGAGTAGGCGGAGATTATGTGGAGTGGGCGGGGCTTCAGGGAAGTGGGTGTGGTAAGTAATTGATAGCTGTGATGCAAAGTGTCCCTGTAAATTTTTTTTCAAATGTTGCCAACTATGCATGCGGTTTTGGCGCCGCGCGTGTGCCGCCGGAGTGTTATTAGACACAGCGGGAGGCAGAATGCGGGAGGCGCAGGCTCTATCGCCGCCGGCCTCCCGTGAACTTTGGCAAAACTGCCAGGAGAGCCGTCTGGTATGTAAACAATGTAAGACAGTTCTCCTGTCAGAGAGGCAGGGAAAGATCGTGTAGCTGAATCACCGATCTCTCTCTGCCTCTTCAATCCATCCCCAAAACAGTTAATAAGCACATCTAGGGAACACATTTACCCCCTTGATCACCCCCAGTGTTAACCCCTTCCTTGCCAGTGTCATTTATACAGGAACAGTGCATATTATTTAGCACTGATCACTGTATTAATGTCACTGGTCCCCAAAAAATGTCACTTGGTGTCCCGCCGCAATGACGCAGTCCTGATAAAAATCTCCATTGCCGCCATTACTAATAAAAAAAAAAAAAAGTCCATAAATCTATCCCGTAGTTTGTTAACGCTATAACTTTTGCACAAACCAATTATTATACACTTTTTGGGATTTTTTTTTTTACCAAAAATATGTAGCAGAATACAAATTGGCCTAAACTGATAAAAAAATTAGATTTTTTAAATTTTTTGGGAACGTTTTATAGCAGAAAGTAAAAAATATTGTTTTTTTTCAGAATTGTCGCTCTTTTTTTGTTTATAGCGCAAAAACGAAAAACCACAGAGGTGATCAAATACCACCAAAAGAAAGCTCTATTTGTGGGTAAAAAAGGACATCAATTGTATTTAGGTACGGTGCGGCAGGACCGCGCAATTGTCAGTTAAAGCAACGCAGTGCCGAATCCCAAAAAAATGGCCTGGTCATTAAGGGGGGTAAAACCTTCCGGAGCTGAAGTGGCCAAACCTTCCGGAGCTAAAGAGCCAATCCACCCTAAACTGAGATTTCAGTGGTTGGAAGAGGGTGGGGAGTTAAACCCCTTTGATGGTTTTTGCTATCTCTCAGGGACTCTATTAATGTAATCTCTACACTTTAGGTACCCCCACCATCCCTTTGCTGAGATCCCAGGTCTACACAACTGTTTTGCCCATTATAAAGGGTTTCCAGCATCCCTGTGTCGAGTCCCCAGATCTAAACACCTTGCCATGTCCTTGCATAGCCGGCGGCCGGATGTTTGTAGGCCCCAGGGTGCATGCGCGCTGCGGGACACGCTATTGGAGTCCATGTACATACCTCCTTCGGGGCCTAACAACTGTAATAAACTTTAAAGCCGGGAACAGCTTCCCACTGGGCTGCAGAGCTTACCAGATGACACAATGACTAACGGGATATCCCCTCTGCCCAATAAATGTCCATTTTTAAGTTAGCATGTGGCTATTATGTTCATTTATATTGTGATAGATCCTATGCCTTTTCTGATAGCTGTATATTTATATGTAGATGGGATTTGTTGCTATTTCATTTATATCCAATTATATCCAATATTGTTTTTTTTTTTTCAGAATTGTCGCTCTTTTTTTGTTTATAGCGCAAAAAATAAAAAAATTGCAGAGGTGATCAAATACCACCAAAAGAAAGCTCTGTTTGTGGGTAAAAAAAGACATCCATTTTATTTAGGTACAGCGTCGCACGACCGCACAATTGTCCGTTAAAGTAATGCAGTGCCGAATTGCAAAAAATGGCCTGGTCATTAAGGGGGCAAATCTTTCTGGTCCAGAAGTGGTTAAGGGGGGATATGATCACCATGTATAAATACATAAGGGGGATATGATCACCATGTATAAATACATAAGGGGGATATGATCTCCATGTATAAATACATAAGGGGGGATATGATCTCCATGTATAAATACATAAGGGGGATATGATCTCCATGTATAAATACATAAGGGGGATATGATCTCCATGTATAAATACATAAGGGGGATATGATCTCCATTTATAAATACATAAGGGGGGATATGATCTCCATGTATAAATACATAAGGGGGATATGATCTCCATTTATAAATACATAAGGGGGGATATGATCTAAATGTATAAATACATAAGGGGGGATATGATCTCCATGTATAAATACATAAGGGGGATATGATCTCCATTTATAAATACATAAGGGGGGATATGATCTAAATGTATAAATACATAAGGGGGGATATGATCTCCATTTATAAATACATAAGGGGGGATATGATCTCCATGTATAAATACATAAAGGGGGACAGTGGTGTAGTGGTTAGCACTTTCACCTAGCAGCAAGAGGGTCGCTGGTTCGAATCCCAACCATGACACTACCTGCCTGGAGTTTGCATGTTCTCCCTGTGCCTGTGTGGGTTTCCTCCGGGTACTCCGGTTTCCTCCCACACTCCAAACACATGCTGGTAGGTTAATTGGATCCTGTATAAAAAAAAAAACTGGCCCTACTATGTATGTATGTATGAATGTGAGTTAGGGACCTTAGATTGTAAGCTCCTTGAGGGCAGGGACTGATGTGAATGTACAATGTATATGTAAAGCGCTGCGTAAATTGACAGCGCTATACAAGTACCTGAAATAAATAAATAAATAAAAAATATGATCTCCATGTATAAATACATTAGGGGGGGGTTTTGATCACCATGTATAAATACATAAGGGGGGATATGATCACCATGTATAAATACATAAGGGGGGGTTTTGATCACCATGTATAAATACATAAGGGGGGATATGATCACCATGTATAAATACATAAGGGGGGGATATGATCTCCATGTATAAATACATAAGGGGGGATATGATCACCATGTATAAATACATAAGGGGGGATATGTTCACCATGTATAAATATATAAGGGGGGATATGATCTCCATATATAAATACATAAGGGGGGATATGATCTCCATGTATAAATACATAAGGGGGATATGATCACCATGTATAAATACATAAGGGGGGATATGTTCACCATGTATAAATACATAAGGGGGGATATGATCTCCATATATAAATACATAAGGGGGGGATATGATCTCCATGTATAAATACATAAGGGGGATATGATCACCATGTATAAATACATAAGGGGGGATATGATCTCCATGTATAAATACATAACGGGGGATATGATCACCATGTATAAATACATAAGGGGGGATATGATCTCCATGTATAAATATATAAGGGGGGGATATGATCTCCATGTATAAATACATAAGGGGGATATGATCACCATGTATAAATACATAAGGGGGGATATGATCTCCATGTATAAATACATAACGGGGGATATGATCACCATGTATAAATACATAAGGGGGGATATGATCTCCATGTATAAATATATAAGGGGGGGATATGATCTCCATGTATAAATACATAAGGGGTCCATATAGTGAACTTGGTGTTGAGTTATTCACTTTAAGGTCAACACAGAGGACAAGGGGGCACTCTTTAAGTCTGGAGGAAAACAGATTTCGTCTCCAAATACGTAAAGGTTTCTTAACCGTAAGAGCTGTGAAAATGTGGAATAGACTCCCTCCAGAGGTGGTTCTAGCACAGCTCACTAGATTGCTGTAAAAAAGGCCTGGATTCTTTCCTAGGTGTACTTAAAATAAATGGGTACTAATATTTATAGGTAAAGTTGATCCAGGGAATATCCGATTGCCTCTCAGGAGATCAGGAAGGAATTTTTTTTCCCTGCTGTAGTAAATTGGATCATGCCTTGCTGGGGTTTTTTCACCTTCCTCTGGATCAACTGCGGGTATAGGATTGTGTATATGGGATTGTATGGTTGGGTTTTCTTTACTGTTTTTTTATTGGTTGAGCCAGATGGACTTGTGTCTTTTTTCAACCTGACTAACTATGTAACTATGTAACTATGTAACTATGTAAAATAAAAGAAGAAGTCTATTGATTACAGCCACTTTAAGCTTTTTTCAGCTTTTCATCTCTTGCTGCTTTGTCAAAGTCAACCTAAAATTGTCCCCGATTGTTAACGACAGTCATAGCTGAAGAGCACTTCCTGTTTCTGAACGCCTTCTCTCTGATTTATGGAACACCTCTGAAGGTTACAGTCATAATATAAAAAAGACTATAAAAGAAAATTGCTCTCAGTTTTATATGAACTGTTTTATACGTGTTAAAAGCAGTGTTCAGTTTATCAATAGAGAAAATAAGAGCGGAGAAACTCCTACCATGTCACTGCATAGGTTAGATGTAAATGAATGTGTTGTAAATAAACAGCGCTTTTGGTGTCATCGTTTTATTGTACCAAATGCCCTTCTCTACATAATAAAAGGAAGGAAGAAAGAAAATTCCACAATACATGCAAAAAAAAAAAAAAAAAAATGGATCATGTAATAATATGGTAAAAAAAAAAAAAAAAAAAAAAAAAAAGATGATATAATGCTGGTTGTCATTGGTGTAACTATAGCAATAGCAGCCCATGCGGCTGCTACGGGGCCAGGGGGGTGGAAGGGAGCCCCATTAACCCCTTTATGATGGCACAACACATATGTGCAGCTGCAAAAGGGTGGGCTTTAATGCCCACATGGTGCACATATGAGTCGCTGGAAGGTCAATGTTTATGTGCTGAGAGCGGGGTCATTGCACAGCTCCCAGCACAAAGAGTATTTGTCTCAGTCAAGGTTAAGAATCGGTGACAGTGATTAATATAGCCGTGACCCCCCACCCCGCACGCATGCGTAAGGAACTGTTTTAAGTGTCACCAGGGAGGGCATGAAGAGGATAAACATAAAACAATCTGCATGCAAACAAAGATAACACAGATTCATCACTGTATTGTTAAAGGGTAACTCCACTTTCGTGGGGGAAAAAAAATAGCAAATAAAGAGAAAACAATATAGCGTATACAATTGCGACACAAATCATATTGTAATTGAATGTTATTAACCACTTAAGCCCCGGAAGATTTGGCTGCTCAAAGACCAGGCCCTATTTTGCGATTCGGCACTGCGTGACTTCAACGGACAATTGCGCAGTCGTGCAATTGCGCAGTCGTGCAAATTGACGTCCTTTTTTTCCCACAAATCGCCCCACAGGCGGCTGAGCGAGTGATGTACCCCCTACGTCACTTTACCCAGCAGCGGCTGCCTGCCGCAGTATATCTGCGGTGGGCGGTCGTTATGTGGTTAAAAATGACCTTTCCTTTTCAATCTGCAGTGGTTGTAATTTTATGAAAATGCACAGCTGATAGATAATTATGAAACCACTCTTATTAGACCCACTCAGCACAGAGGCACAAACAATGATTTCTTCAGAATAACAAAAGGTAGAAATCTGCAACAAAGTTTGGTAAAATCCTTGCAATGTACAGAGATCACCCAGAGGGGAATGTTTTTGTTCTCAACAAAAGTGGAGTTATGCCCCGTACACACGTGCAGATTATCTGCAGACTTTTGTCTTCAGATTTACCTTTTCTATGTAGTGCAAGGGCCTGCCGGATTGCATACAAATTGAAAGTGTTTAGGTTTGACCTCATATTATATGGTTTTGGTAAGTCTGCAGACAAAAGTCTTCAGATAATCTGCACGTGTGTACGGGGCATTACACTTTAAGGATTGCAGATGTTGCGGTTGACGCTTACCCTATACCCCTGTGACATTTCTAATCAAGAAGAGCTGATATCAGACCTACAAAAGGAGACTTCAGTATCGCTGTTGCAGTTCTGCTCAGCGCGTTTGGAAAATAGACTGGGACTTCTTTTCTGAGTTTCTCGCAGATAGGGCAGCCTACAGAAATGAACAGGCTGTCCTACACATGACGCATGGAAAATGTGAAAACGCCTGCACATGGGCTCCATTCACATACTGGCATATCAGATCGTGGGCAGAATCGCCTCGATTTTGCCCGCGATCCAGAATCATTGCAAATCGCGGGACGCCCGTGCAATTCCCGTGACTTGCAATGACACCCCAAAAGCGGCACGATTTTGCCGCGATTGTCGTCCGATGAATCGCGGTAAAATCGCACAAACAGAATTGCAGGATGCCTGTCGCCCAAAAGAAGTTCTCGTACTTTTTTGTGGGCGACAGGCTTCCCGCAATTCTGTTTGTGCGATTTGTCCTCCGACAATCGCGGCAAAATCGTGCCGCGTTTGGGGTGCCATTGCAAGTCAGGGAAATCGCACGGGTGTTCCGCGATTTGCAATGATTCAGGATCGCCAGAAGAATCGCCGCGATTCCACCCACAATCCGATATACCAGTATGAGAACGGAGCCTTGGTCACACCTGTAGGTGTGAACCAAACCTTAAAGTGATTGTAAAGCCTCGTTTTTTTGGGGGGGTTAAAATAACAAACATTTCATACTTAACTGCTCTGTGCAATGCTTTTGCACAGAGCACCCCTGATCCTCCTATTCTAAGGCCCCCCAGCGGCGCTCTTGGCTCCTCCCTTGTCCCGCTAATTGCCCACCATAGCAAGAAGCTTGCTATGGGGGTACTCATGCGTGCTCGCTCTTGAGCCCCGCTCTGTGTGTCCATAAGTTACACAGAGCTGTCCCCTGCTTCCTCGTCACCAGCTGTAATTGACAGCAGTGGGAGCCATTAGAAAGCCTCTGCTCTTGCTCACATCACTGGATCGAGATCAGGCTCAGCTATGTATTTGGGGGGTGTGGGGGGAGCTGCATGCAGAACGCTTTTTACCTCATTGTATAGAGTACAGTAAAGTAAAAAACTTCTGCCTTTATAATTTACAATCACATTAAAGAGGACCTTTGCTTCTATTTATTGTTTAAATAATATAAGACTCCCCCCCCCCCCGCACCCCCCCCCCCCCCCCGCAGATTTTTTATTTTTTTTGTGGGAGAACCTTTTTTTACCAGAGCGCATCTCCGTTTCCACCTTTCTTGCCTGGACAGGGATGAAGTCCTTCCCTGCGTATTCCAGAAGCCTTCGGATCTATGTAGAATACACTGTGCATGTGCAGTAAAGCATCATCAGGGTGCTGGCTGCTGGGACCCACAAGAGACCGCCAGCTCCCTGATCAAGGCCGGCCCTACCATGGGTCCCACTGGGTCCATTAAACCCAGGCAGCACTTTGAGAAGGGCAGAAAATTGATGCCCAAATTTTTTTTTTCCAGCAGTTATGTGTGTCATCAGTTTGCGGCGCATTACGGGCGGCATTTTCCCATCTCATACTGCCGCCCATAATGCAAACTGATGAGTATGAGGAGGCGGAAGGTGTGCGCAATGACGTCAGACATTAAGACAAACTAAATAATACTGGAGAAAAAGGAACTCCATGATACAAAACAAGTTTGCTCAGGGAGATAAAGGTTTAGTGGACTTTAAAGGCACATATTAAGTAGGCAAAAGACTACCATAAGTATAAAAAACATATATTCTTTTATTTAACCAAAGTTTTTTAAAAATAGAACAAAAGTTCAAGAAGCAAAACTATACAATGACATACATATTATTTGAAATAAGAACATTCATCATATCTATAGGTCAAAATATTGGATACACAGATATTGTAGTAGTTACACTTTGTGAGTATTAGGATCGTGGTCTGGTCTGATTTCACAAAATGCACAAATTCCATCTACCTTAATGCACGTATTTCACGGGGATGGGTCGGTACGCCCCAAAACGATGTCCACTACACCCAACACACACAATCACACAGCCGAACCACTAGAGGATGATGGTTTTTTAGATCTAATGAACAGTCAATTGGATCTATCCAAACCACAAACAGATCTCACATTAAACCAAAGCACGATAGACAGATTCACAATCAAACTGAACCAACTATAGGCCTAGATATAATAAATATATCATCTTATGTCCTTACGAAAAATGAAAAGGAAGTTCTTTCCTTAGGTCTTACTTTCTGCCCAATCCAGGAGATGAACCTCTTTGAAATTGTCAAAGATCTAAACCTTTTTGGAAGGAAATTAACTTACAAATATTTATTTGATGAGGAAAGAAAAAAGAGGAAACAGGACCACATATTAAAAGAACAGTGGAAGGATTTCAAAGTAAGGGACTTCAGGGCTCTCAAAGACCTCATGGATCTCCTTGAGGAAAATGAGACCGCTGATTTGTCCTCACAAGCAAGTGGAATAGAACTCCCTAATATGAGAACATCTAATGACAATACAACTGAGACACCTACCCTAAAAGGAAAAGATTTGCCAATTCACAAAGTGAAAAAGAAATCAGAAAAATTCCCCTCTCTACAGACGAATCCCAATATTGCAGCATTCATAACGCAGGTGACAAAACAAATTGAGGCTATTCAGATACCAAAAAACAGTAAAAACAATCTTACCCAACAGCAAAAACAAGCCCTGTTGTCTCTGAGTACCAACGACAAAATTGTGGTGAAACCTGCCGACAAAGGCGGCAACATTGTCGTAATGGATGTGGAACAGTACAGAGACATGTGCTTGAATATTCTAAATAACAGGGAATGGTACAAGCTGATAGAATCAGAAATGATAAATACACTACAAAAAGATTTTGCTCAGTTACTCTTCAGAGCACAATTTGGAGGCCTTATAGACAAGGATACTTACCAGGCGATATATGTTAAAAATCCTAAAGTTCCAACTTTTTATGCGTTACCGAAAACGCATAAAAATTTAAGATCACCCCCGGGTAGACCGATAATATCAGGAATAGGATCATACACAGAGCCAACCAGCCAGTACATAGATTTAATTCTTAGAGAACATGTTACTTCTCTGCCATCATACATAAAAGATACTCCGGACCTTCTCAAACGTTTAGAAGGCCTAGTGGTACCACCGGGCACGGTCTTGGTGGCTGTTGATATCGAGGCCTTATATAGTAGCATACCGCATACCAGGGGTCTGTCTGTGATAGAGGAATTTCTGTATGAACGTCCCCTCAAACAGAGGGGCTATATTGATTTCATTCTGGAGGCCTTGGCCTTTAT
Source organism: Pelophylax lessonae (assembly GCF_965119305.1). Taxonomy (NCBI): domain Eukaryota; kingdom Metazoa; phylum Chordata; class Amphibia; order Anura; family Ranidae; genus Pelophylax; species Pelophylax lessonae. The sequence continues at coordinate 211,037,598 of NC_138779.1, read as the reverse complement.
TTTGACAGGGAACGCCTTCGTCTTTGATCGCTCCCACTACCTCCAGGTGCAGGGGGTGGCGATGGGGTCCTCCTGTGCCCCATCGTATGCCAACCTGTACCTGGGGGGGTGGGAGCGAACCCTTTTCTCAGACGAAGGCCTAGCCCAATTTTTTCCGCATGTCCTCCTCTGGCTCCGCTACATAGATGACGTGTTCATGTTGTGGTCGGGGCCGGAGGAGGACCTGCGGAAATTCCTCAAATCTTTAAACAATAACCAATTCAACTTGAAATTTACTAATCAATGGAGTCACAAATCTATTCCCTTTCTTGATATCACAATATCCATCACAGAAACAGGAAAAGTAGAGACAACTCTGTACCGTAAACCAACAGCTGGAAACACTGTGCTCCATGCACATAGCTTCCATCCAAAATCACTGGTACAAAGTATACCGTACTCGCAGTACCTGCGACTTCGACGAATATGCTCAAATGATGATCAGTTTCGTCTGGAAGCAAACAAACTTAGAAACAGGTTGCGAGCAAGGGGATATACAACCACAACATTACGAAAAGCGTATAACAGGGCATTCCAAAAAACGAGAGAGGAAACTCTCTTTTACAAAAAAGATAAAAATCAAGAGGGAAGGGTACGTATTATCACTCCATATCATCGTCAACATCACTTAGTTCGCAATATCCTACAGCAACATTGGTACCTGCTCAAAAATGATAGTATTTTAAGTAAATATGTGAACGATTACCCAGAGATTACTTTTAAAAAAGTTAAGTCAATCAGGGATAGAGTCATCAGAAGTCATTTTGATGATAAAAGAGATAAACCAGTCGAGGATATACCAGGTACATGGCGCTGTGGGAAGTGCAAATTTTGCGAATGGATCTACGAAAACCAATCATTATATCTACCTAATGGACAACTTCATTCTATAAAACATTATGTTGACTGTCAAACAATAGGCATAGTATATATTATGTTCTGCGACTGTGGCGCATATTATATAGGAAAAACTAAACGAAATTTCTGGCGCCGTATCAAGGACCATATAGGATACGGAAAAAATAATCTTTTGTCTACACCCATTGGAAGACATCTGGGGGTGTATCACAAAAATAATACAAAAGTAGTGAAATTCGCAGCCTTAGAACGTATATTGGAAAACCCGAGAGGGGGGGAATTTGATAAAATTATACTACAGCGCGAAGCACGTTGGATTTATTTGTTAAAAGCTACAATAAGTCCAGGACTAAATGAGGCACTAAGTTTCAAACCTTTCCTTTGAGGGGCTTCTCTAGAAGGGCCCCCCTGAGGAAATAATAATAAACCCCCCCCCCCCTCATATGTGGAATCCTTCTTCACAGATAAAATAAAATAAGCCCCAAAAAAACAACTTTTTCTAAAGTGATTTTTGGGGTGATAAGAGACATAATAATTATGATGTTATCCGATCTCTTTTATTTCCCTTTTTCTCCTTTCCTCTCATTGTTTTTTACTATACGATGTATTTGTAGCAATGACTTTCTCCTTGACTTCCTGTAAAGAGTCCTAGATACAAGCCATATTCATAATGTAAAAATACCTTTCAAAGAATATTAATTCAAATGTTGATATATGATGTATATGCAAGTTATAACTAAAAGTACTATATATGCCTTAGAACAAATAAATATAAAGTGTTCTCTCAATAGAGTGGATATATAGATTATAATATGCAATAAAAGTGCAAATGACATAATGATAATTTGACCCCTCTCTTTTATGCAGAAGCCGTTGTTATACTGGTCACAGCGATCTTATTTTGCACTCTGAGCCAGCAAGGACCTATCTGCGTTTAGTGACAGGGCGGCGATGACCCACCCTCTTACGAGGTTGTTGGTGAGCGCACGTCACTTCCGCAGATCATTCCTGGCTTCATTGACGCTTCCGGCGGGTGCTCTTTCCGCCGAGCGTCATGACCGGATGTAAACAAAGGACGCACTTCCGGTTGCGTCCTAAGGTAAGAGACAAAGGCGGGAAAGTGACGCACTTCCGGTGCGCGGAGACAACAAACAAACACCAGATCACAATTCATTAGGTAATGATCAGGTATATATGCGACACACACACACACCTAGGACATGGCGGGATACGAACAGGCTGATGGAGGCTCTTGGCGCAGTAAGTTTTTTGAGCTTTTTTAAAACTATCTACCCCAATCTTGGCAATATAGTCCAATTAATCTAGACATGCTTTTCTATTGAAATTGTCTTAGGTCGCCCCCTTTTGAACCAGATGACTATACCTTTTCTATCCCTGGGAACTATATTCACAAGCAATTTCAGCTGCAATATCCATAATACCATTGTTTTACACTGGAATATACTCTACTATGTAAGTAATAAAATATATGTATATATGAATATATACATTAACATAAGGGATTTAAATTGAGATATATACCCCCTTTTTGTGAATATAATCTACTACTATCTTATTACACCCTAGCGGATACACTACAAATCTGGGGGGACCTTTTCCATCTAACGTTATAAGACATCAATATCTACTGCTATAAGGGGACTGGGTCCCAATATGGTCTAAGATTAGACAGAAGGATACAAAGGTAAAATGAATTAATTTGGAGATATATTTATAAGTATAGAACCCTGTGGTTTTATGTTTTTTGTCTCTCCATTTCTATTGAATGGATGAGATGGAAACAAATAAATATATACACTACTTCTTTTACTAGACCTTCATGTGATACAGCCAATAGCAGCCTCCATATCACTACTCTGATCCCGACCTGAATCCTCGATAGATTCCAGTGTGGGAATTTGAGGTAAATATAACATAAATCATTACTAATATTTGAGGATATTGAAATATCTTTTTGAGATTTATATGTTTCCCCTTTGCCCCATATATATAGGTGGCCCATTCCACCAGTTTTTGGGCCTTTTTCTCCCTCTTCACTTCCCGCCTATTTTTTACTACTCTATGATCAATATGATATACTGATACTGATGACCACGGATCACACGGTTTTTCTGCATTTTGAGAGGTGTGTTGTTTTGATTAACAAATTAATAAAAGATATAGGAATAAAATGTAACATAAAATGCTTTGTACTAATTGCATGTTTCTGTTTCTACTAAAAGAGATAAAATTGTATATTAGCGTCTGAGGTCCAGAAGAAGCTAAGGCGAAACGCGTCGACCTCTTCAGACCACGATCCTAATACTCACAAAGTGTAACTACTACAATATCTGTGTATCCAATATTTTGACCTATAGATATGATGAATGTTCTTATTTCAAATAATATGTATGTCATTGTATAGTTTTGCTTCTTGAACTTTTGTTCTATTTTTAAAAAACTTTGGTTAAATAAAAGAATATATGTTTTTTATACTTATGGTAGTCTTTTGCCTACTTAATATGTGCCTTTAAAGTCCACTAAACCTTTATCTCCCTGAGCAAACTTGTTTTGTATCATGGAGTTCCTTTTTCTCAATTAATAGGATTATGGCACACAAGGGTCAGCTCAACCAAAAACCCCCCTCTTTCCTAAATAATACTGGAGTTTGTGGTTTGGAATTGAATATAATGGTATGTCATATAACTGGGCATGTAGACAAGGTGCTGTTGTATAGAAATCTGACTTCCTGATAAATTTAATTTTAGTTTTATGTAGCACCCTCCTAGATAGGTGCTAGGCAGGGAGAATAGTTTGCTCTGCCTGCTTAACAGGGGAGTAGCAGGTAAATCATAGTCTGCTCCATCTGCTTATCAGGGGAGCCTGATCAGTAGTTAGGTCTATTACATGTGCTCAGGGTGTGATTCATCTGTGCTGAGGGAGTGTCCCCACTGTATTCAATAGGGGAGCATGTTGGACAGTAGAGGAAACCCAGCCAGAAACACACAGGCTTTTATGACTATCCCAGTGGGTTGGCACAAACAGTGGTGCATCCCGGGATATGTTATAAAAGCCAAGGGCACATGTGACAGGATGTCTTTGGATGGGAAGCCAGGTCCCAGGAGGAGGGTGACGGCTGTCTCTCCTCCTGTCTGATGTGGAAGGTGGTCACAGGCAGGCAGCCTAGTGAGCCAAGAGTGTGGTGCTGAGACAGGAGGTCCAGGAAGCTGACAAGTGGAGTTGGAGGCAGAGCAACCTTGGGAAAAACAGTGTCCATGAGTACCGGGAAGCTTGCCAGGGGTCTGCCCAGGAAAGGGGACCGCTCCAGTGGAGATGTCAGTGGACAGGTGTCAGTGCACACAGCAAGTGAGAAAGGGGGTGCCAAGTTAGAACCCTGAAGAATAACTCAAACAAGATCACATTATCTATCTTCACTTCTGTGGCAAGGTGAAGCAGCGGCCTTGCCGCACACTACAGCTCGTTGTCCCAAAGAATGTGCATAGTTCATATTTGGAGTATCCCACTCATCCCTTCTCCTATCCCAGTTCTAAATAAAAACACAAAAAAAACAACATCGCCTGGATTGATTATTGACTGAGCCAAGGACTTTTATTGCTATTTGTCTGCTATCAGTTGCTAACGGTAACCCAGGGGAATCCAAAAAGTGCAATTCTCAGCAGTCCTCTAGAGGGCAGTGCTACATTGAATTATCATGATATAAAATAAAATTGTGTGGGCCTTTTGGTGGGCGTGATTTTTTATTTTTTTTTTGGGGGGGGGGGCAGCATTTAATTTTTGGACCCAGGCAGCACAATGTATTGGGGCAGCCCTGTCCCTGATGGGCTGGCATCAGCAAAGAAGATGGCATGCAGGGCCTTTCAACTGATTACGGAGGGCAGTGATGAATTCGCTGCCCGGGTGAGTATAATATTTGCACTCAAAGTAGGAGGCAAAGTATAATGGGGTTAGAAGTAATACTGACCCCAGGAGGGCGAGGCTTCACTTTAAGCTTAGAGATCTTATTGCTGTGGAGGAGATAAAGGGGCGCAGTTGTATGGTTCAAGCCTTTAACACCTATGATAAGTAGAATATCAATTTTAGGCAGGCTGTTTCTTTAATAATGGGAGACTTTAAGATCCCGGAATCAATTTCCTGCAAGGCGAAGACACTCTCAGTGTCACCATTGTCTGGGTTACCGTACAGAGTAAATTGATCTGCAGTGATTTGTCTAGTTACATTGTCATCAGAAAAAATTATGACAATTTCAGACACATTTTGCATGTTCTTATTTCTTGTAAGAAGTTTAAAGACTGTTGCCAGGGCTACGAGAAAAAAGTAAAATGTTTTTGTAATCTGCCCGAAAATTATTATATTCATGTAGAAGATAAGATCAGGAATACGCTGAAAGGAAGTACTGTGCGTATATTTGCTCCATATTAAAAGGATATCATAATATGTGGGGGGGGGGAGGGGGGGGAGTGGGAGTTTAATGTATGAAAAACTTTGTTCTATGCATAGCTGTTTAGTCTGAAAACTTTGAGAAAAGAAGGGGTGCATCTGACAGTTGATGGGGCAGGTTGAAAGATAGGCCCAGAGTTAAGGCCCTGTTCACACCTAAAGGTTTTTCAGCTCGTAAAACGCTCATCTCTGAAGTCTCAAAACGCCCAACTGTAAGATTCTGGTACCTCTGGTACCCTTATTTTCTATTTTCTTTCGATATGCGTCCCACCTTTCTAATTAGGTGGTACGCATACACCTTTAAGACGGATGACGTCATCGCCGAGCGCCGCAGAACGGCTATTTCAACCGCCGGCGTTCTCTCTCACATTGTTCGTTCAACCTGCCTGTGTGTCCACATGCTTACAAGCTTGTCTTGCTACCGGAACCTCCAGCTATTCTCTTTTACTTGGAAACAGACCGGAACCTCGCTACTGATCCCTGTATCCCGCTACTGGATCACTCCCTCACTACTGGACCCTTCTACTACTAACCTTACTAGTGATAAGTACCCCACAGGGGAATCCTCCATAACCTTACTTACACTATCTACCTCTGCACATTAAGGACTGTTACTATCTATGCATACTAATTCTACCATCTGCACTGTTACATAGATTGCTAGCTCTTGAGTCTACTACCATCTATCCTTGCACTGGGTTAGTATATCCTGTATTTGTCATCTGCTGTCCTTACCACCTGTTACCATACTCGATTACTAACCTATCTGCATTCTAACTAAAACCATCTAATACTCTCCTGAACATTTCTATCAAGTGCTTACCATCTCTGTCACTGTTCACACCTGTCCCTTCAGCACATCATCTTCATACTATCATATACATCCTATCACTCCAGGAACATCTTATTGAGTGTGTGTATATCTGTATGCTGAAGCTGACAGGCCCACAGTGATGAGTCTGGAGAGTTGGATCTGGTTATTCAACACATCTCTACATGACTACTGAGTGGAGATTCTGCAGCTGCAAATCCAGCCTACTACAAAAACGCAGGAGAGTTACACCAACAAGCAAAATCCCATTAATTTCAATGGCCCCTGTTCGCATACAGTGCCTTGCCAAAGTATTCACCCCCCCTTGACTTTTTACCTATTTTGTTACATTACAGCCTTAACCACTTGCCGACTGCCGCACGACTATTTACGTCGGCAGTCAGCCCCTCACAGGCAGAGCGACGTAGTGCTACGTCGCTAGCCTGTAAGGGTTTTGGGAGCGAGCGTGCGCCACCGGATGCACGCTCCCACTCGGTCACGGACCCCCTCGTGATCGTTCGTGACAGCGGAAGAAAGGCAGGCGGCTAGTGTAAACAAAGCCGCCTGTCAGTCTCCCCTGTGTAAGAACGGTGATCAAATGGTTCTACTATGTAGGACCGTTGATCACTGTTCTTACACATCAAGCCACAGCCAATCACAGTTAGAATCACGCCCCTAGGACACATTTAACACCTCCCTCTCCAATACAGTTAACCCCTTCCCTGCCAGTGTCATTTTTACAGTAACAGTGCATATGTATAGCACTGATTACTGCAGTAATGTCACTGGTAACCCCAAAAGTGTCAAAAATGTCAGTCAAGGGTCCGATCTGTCCGCCGCAATGTCGCAGTCCCGCAAAAAAAAAAAATCGCAGATCACCGCCATTACGCGTTAAAAAAAAAAAAATGACAAAAATCTTTCCCTTTGTTAGTAAACGCAATAACTTTTGCGCAAACCAATCAAAATACGCTTTTTGCGATTTTTTTTTTACCAAACATATGGTAAAAAAAAAAAATTGTCCCAAAATGTTAAAAAATTTTGTTTACTTTTTTTTGGGGGGGAATTTCATATAAAAAAATGTGAAAAATATTGTTATTTTTGCAAAATTGACGCTGTTTTTTTGTTTTTAGCGCAAAAAGTAAAAATCGCACAGGTGATCAAATACCACCAAAAGAAAGCTCTGTTTGTGGAAAAAAAAAAAAGGACGTCAAATTTGTTTAGGTACAGCGTCGCACGACCGCGCAATTGTCCGTTAAATTCACGCAGTGCCGAATCGCAAAATAGGCCCTGGTCAGGAAGGGGGTAAAATCTTCCGGGGCTTAAGTGGTTAAATACCTTTTTTATTCACATAAATGTTTCATGGTGCTCCTGACCCAGAGGCGAACAAAGATAGACACGTTTGCCTGAATATTTTCTGCTATAAGCTGTCCCTGTTTCCGAAAAATCAGCTTACTGGAATCTTTAAATTCCTTTAAAATTCCCAACGAGGGCAGAAAAAAAAAACACTTCTGCAGATTCGGTACATTGTGTGCCGAGCACAATCATCGCTTACACCCTCGTCTTCGGCGAAGGCCTTAATACCTTATTGATATGCTGGGGGTATGGTGAAAGCACGACACAGCAGAATTGCAGAGAGTGAAGAGTGGGAAGGATGGGGGAGACCCGCTAATTGGAGCCTGCAGCTTAACTCTCCGCTCTGAGCAGATGCATGCTCACAGCTCATTCTGAAACACAACTTTCCTGGCCAGAAAATAAAAGGAATATGTGAGGGGGAAGAGCTTTCATGTTTACTGCAGGGAGGCTCTACGTGGAATACACAATCTACAGAAAAACGCTCCTGGATTGTTCGGAGGTGAGAGAGAACACTTCAAAAGGATGCTGCTGATGCATAATAAACATTGTTAAAGGAAACCTGTACTGGGAAATGCAATGGCTTGCTGAAAAAGCTACTTGCCTTTGACTTTAAAGTTGTTGTAAACCACTGAAATAAAAAATCTATAGCATCTATTGTGGTAATACCTGCTCTCTGATAGGGTGGACCACCAGTCCTCCTGTAGGGGGCCCGGGCACAGAGGGGGGCCCCAACAGTACGGGGAATCAGTGCGGTATGTAGGAGGGGCAATTACATAAAGAAGCCCTGTGCGGCTCTCTGCAGCAGGTGAAAGCCTGTTCCTCCCCCTCCTGCCAGCTTTCAGCTGCTGCCGAGAGAGGCACAGACATAGGGCATCGTCGCCCGATACCGATCCCCCTCCCTGCTCTGCCTGCTTCTGATCCCCTCCTCCCCGTGTGCCCCACCTCAGCACTGCAGGCTTCTCTGTCCTGTAAAAAGATAAATTGTAAAAAAATAATAATAATTTAACATAGTAATACATAATTTAAAAAAAAATTGAATAAATAATAAAATAATTGTAAAAAATGTTAACATTTAAAAAAAATTATATAAAAAAAATTAATATAAATTAATATATTTAAATTAATATAAATTAATATACTTTAAAAAAAAATGTAATAATCAAAAAAGGGCTAATTCACACAGGTTCTCTGTTATGCTTGCGTCCGCTAATAATGATTGTAGTGTATTTTTAGTAAAAATATTGTCTTGATAAATTCGGGGGGGGGGGGCTGCCAGGTAGGCTGTGCGGGGTGATTTCTAACAGCAGTCCTGTCTTCTCTGTCATTTCTCTGCTATCCTTGAGTCACTTATGACAGTTTGTGCCAACAACAAGCAATCTGGGATCGGCCCCCTACATCCCCTAGACCTAGAGCAGGGCTTCCCAAATTTTTTGGGCCGAGACCCACTTCTGAATACAGTTATTTTTCAGGACCCACTTGCTTGTAACTGAATATTATAAAGCGCTACAGAATTTGCTGGCGCTATATAAATGCAAATAATATGAATGCATATTTTAAAGGGAGGGGGATGTTAAATTAAAAATATCAATTTACTACTTTTCAATTTATTATTGAATACACTTACCAGGTGTTCTAAGTGAGGGGTCTGTGGCATGTGTGGCATATAAGCAGAGTTGTAAGTAATCAGCACCCTCATAGACAGTATAAGGCAGGCAGAGGACAGAAATCCACCACCCAGGGGCGTAACTACAGGGGTTGCAATCGCTACCGGGCCCCATGCTCCAGGGGGCCCGGTAGCAAACCAGTGGGTGAACTTCCAGGATCGCAAAGGTCACACTTGCGACCGGACCCTGGCATTGCACCACTGTGGGGAGGCCCCAAGATTGCAGAAAGGGGGCCCACAAGATTGCAGGAAGGGGGCCCACTGCAGAACCTGTGAAAGGACCGTAATAAAAGGCCATGCAACGAGTGTAAAGAGCCCCAGGATTAGTGGGAAGAGCCCTGGGCTTGAAGGTAAGGGCCCCGGCCAGGGGTCTGGGGGGCCCTTCATGGTTTCTTGCATCAGGGCCCTGAAGGTTCTAGTTACGCCTCTGCCACCACCCCAGGACAGTGATCAGCAGGCTATATGGCACTCACCCTTCTTCCTCTCCCAGCGGTCCACCGTGAAGGTGAAGCCCCTGTTTGCCCTCTCTAGGGCCCAGCACGCCTCACCCAGAGTCTCCATGATGAGGAGCTCTATGCTGGTCTTGGTGTCCTCGCTCTTCTCCTTCAGATCCTCTACTGGGGTCACAGAAGCTGCCATGAACTCCTGACACCGCTGGGCCACCTGGTCCTCTTATGACACCGAGGCTGCCATCTCTGCCCACTATAGCTGAGAGAATCCCGCCGCCAGTCTAGCCACCACTGCTGCCGCCAGCAGGACCGAGGAACTGGCTCTGCACCCCATGAACATATCCTACAAACAGCCCACGTACTCACTGATGCAAGTATTATCCACGCAGGAAATGCAGACCCGCCTCCGCAAACTGCGTAGGCCGGGTCCTGAATCCATCACGATTTGACTGCTCTGGCTCTCTGTAATTTGTGCGGGCTTGCACAGCACAATTTAAGAGGGCCCGCTCTCAGTGATTTCTGGCTCAGCGCGACCCACACAAACGCAACTCGTGGCCCACCAGTGGGTTCCCGACCCACAGTTTGGGAACTCCTGCACTAGAGCACACAGCAGGTAATTGACAGTCTCATCTGGGCAGGATTCCCTATGAGACTGTGTAGAGGGGGGGGGGTGTCCTCTGCCCCCACTCATGTCTCAGATTACACTCAGCAGCTTGCTCTATTGCTGTTCAATGTGTGGCATCAGATCCCCACCTCCGGCCTTCTGGAGCTCAGAAATGTTGTGTAAATTTTGTACTACGAATGGCGATAGAGGACAGAGGGCTGCAGATAAACAAGTACAAGTTATGTAGGAGAATTAGTTTAATTTCTGTGTATCACCTAAGACCAGTCACTCCACTGGGTAGATGGAAGGGTTTTCAACCACTTTGAGGCTCCTTTCACATTTGTGAGACGACAACATCGTGACTTGCATTGAGACTTTACAATGGGACTTTTATGAAAATGTTTGGTGGGACTTTGATCTGACTTTACATTCTCTGGACCAAAGTCGCATCAAAAGACGGAGTAGTGTAGGACAAGGAACCTTTTCTGAAGTCGCAGCTACTTCTGTAGTGTCAGTAGGAATGACTCTCATTGAAGTACATTGAATTTCACATGTCCTGCGATTTAAGGTCTCACAAGTCTGATCCAAAGTTCCACAAGTGTGAAAGGAATACTTTCTAAAGAGATGAGGAGAGGAAGCAGCTGACAGAATACAAACTTTTCAAAATTTTTGATATATTTAAAATAGTTTAGTCTGTATATTAATCAGACTAACAAAAACACGTTGAAGTTGGGATGCTAAAATCAGGGCATTTGAAGGTCCACGTCATGCAAATGTGGAACCTTGTGGGACGAGGCAATCCCTGGCTTCTTTTAAGTCTTGGATATGCCAACAGTGAGATCTACTGGGCTACAATTCTGTATTCTGTTCATGAACCATCTGGGAATTTTGAGTGTCCTCACAGGCGTTTAGTGTCCTAGCTCCCCGTCACATTCTGTATAATATAGGATAAAATCTAGTTCCTCATGGGCGCAGCAGATGTGCAGGCCTTGGAATTCTATGTAGGGATGGTGAAAACACCTTATAATGGGTACAGCAAGTGTGCAGACCCAGAAACTCAGAGCAGGGATAGTGGGAATCCCTCATAATGCACAGAGCAGGTATGTAGACCCAAGAACTAAGGACAGGGATAGTAAGAAGTCCTCATAATGAGCACAGCAGGTGTATAGACCTGGGAACTCAGCACAGGGATGGTAGGAACCTCTCATAATGGGCACAGCAGGTGTACAGACCTGGAAACTCAGCACAGGGATGGTGGGAACTTCTCATAATGGGCACAGCAGGTGTACAGACCCAGGAACTCAGCACAGGGATGGTAGGAACCTCTCATAATGGGCACAGCAGGTGTACAGACCCAGGAACTCCGCACAGGGATGGTAGGAACCTCTCATAATGGGCACAGCAGGTGTACAGACCCAGGAACTCAGCACAGGGATGGTAGGAACCTCTCATAATGGGCACAGCAGGTGTACAGACCCAGGAACTCCGCACAGGGATGGTAGGAACCTCTCATAATGGGCACAGCAGGTGTACAGACCTGGAAACTCAGGACAGAGATGGTGGGAACTTCTCATAATGGGCACAGCAAATGTACAGACCCAGGAACTCAGCACAGAGATGGCGGGAACTTCTCATAATGGGCACAGCAGGTGTACAGACCCGGGAACTCAGCACAGGGATGGTGGGAACGTCTCATAATGGGCACAGCAGGTGTACAGACCCGGGAACTCAGCACAGGGATGGTGGGAACTTCTCATAATGGGCACAGCAAATGTACAGACCCGGGAACTCAGCACAGAGATGGTGGGAACTTCTCATAATGGGCACAGCAGGTGTACAGACCTGGAAACTCAGGACAGAGATGGTGGGAACTTCTCATAATGGGCACAGCAAATGTACAGACCCAGGAACTCAGCACAGAGATGGTGGGAACTTCTCATAATGGGCACAGCAGGTGTACAGACCCGGGAACTCAGCACAGGGATGGTGGGAACGTCTCATAATGGGCATAGCAGGTGTACAGACCCGGGAACTCAGCACAGGGATGGTGGGAACTTCTCATAATGGGCACAGCAGGTGTACAGACCCGGGAACTCAGCACAGGGATGGTGGGAACTTCTCATAATGGGCACAGCAGGTGCACAGACCCGGGAACTCAGCACAGGGATGGTGGGAACTTCTCATAATGGGCACAGCAGGTGTACAGACCTGGGAACTCAGCACAGAGATGGTGGGAACTTCTCATAATGGGCACAGCAGGTGTACAGACCCGGGAACTCAGCACAGGGATGGTGGGAACTTCTCATAATGGGCACAGCAGGTGTACAGACCCGGGAACTCAGCACAGAGATGGTGGGAACTTCTCATAATGGGCACAGCAGGTGTACAGACCCGGGAACTCAGCACAGGGATGGTGGGAACTTCTCATAATGGGCACAGCAGGTGTACAGACCCGGGAACTCTGAGCATAAATTTCACCATCAGAGTCCCTGAGAGCCAGCCTAATCCTCTAGATCTTTGAAAAATCTGAAACTTTAGAGTTAGACAGACTGTTTCTTTAATAAATATTTAGAAAAGTGATAGAATGTGCAGCTATCTCTTACAATGTACAAAAATGTTGTAAAAAAGTACTGAACAGCTGACAGAGAATACAAAATATAAGTGCCCAGAGAATACAAACGCTTTGTTGAGAAACCTGGAATTTGGCTTTGATCTTTCAAATCTGATTCTAAAAACTCTCAATGAGCCAAACTTGTCTGGTCTTGCCTTCTCATTTAACTTTAGATACAACTTTATACCATCCTGGACATCAGATCGGAAAAATGATAAATTGGTAAACTGAAGGAAGGGAAGAGAAAGAAAGAGAGAGCAAGAGAGAGGGAGAAAGAGAGAGCAAGAGAGAGGGAGAAAGAGAGAGCAAGACTGAGGTAGAAGGAGAGTGCAAGACTGAGGTAGAAGGAGAGTGCAAGACTGAGGGAGAAGGAGAGAGCAAGAGAGAGGGAGAAGGAGAGAGCAAGAGAGAGAGAGAGAAAGAGAGAGCAAGAGAGAGGGAGAAAGAGAGAGCAAGACTGAGGTAGAAGGAGAGTGCAAGACTGAGGTAGAAGGAGAGTGCAAGACTGAGGGAGAAGGAGAGAGCAAGAGAGAGGGAGAAGGAGAGAGCAAGAGAGAGAGAGAGAAAGAGAGAGCAAGAGAGAGGGAGAAAGAGAGAGCAAGACTGAGGGAGAAGGAGAGTGCAAGACTGAGGGAGAAGGAGAGAGCAAGAGAGAGGGAGAAGGAGAGAGCAAGAGAGAGAGAGAGAAAGAGAGAGCAAGAGAGAGGGAGAAAGAGAGAGCAAGACTGAGGGAGAAGGAGAGTGCAAGACTGAGGGAGAAGGAGAGTGCAAGACTGAGGGAGAAGGAGAGTGCAAGACTGAGGGAGAAGGAGAGTGCAAGACTGAGGGAGAAGGAGAGTGCAAGAGAGAGGGAGAAGGAGAGAGCAAAAGAGAGAGAGAGAGAGAGAGAGAGAGAGAAAAAGAGAGAGAGAAAAAGAGAGAGCAAAAGAGAGAAAGAGAGAGCAAAAGAGAGAAAGAGAGAGCAAGAGAGAGAGAGAGCAAGAGAGAGAGAGAGAGAGAGAAAGAGAGAGCAAGACTGAGGGAGAAGGAGAGAGCAAGAGAGAGGGAGAAGGAGAGAGCAAGCGAGAGGGAGAAGGAGAGAGCAAGCGAGAGGGAGAAGGAGAGAGCAAGCGAGAGGGAGAAGGAGAGAGAAGGAGAGAGAGTGAGCGCAAGAAAGAGTGTTCACGAGAGAGAGGGTGAATGAGAGAGAGAGAGAAAGAGAGAGCAGAAAAGAGTGAGGAAGAGAGAGAGAGAGGAGCAAATAAGAGCAGGAGAAAGAAAGAGCCAGAAAGAGTGAGGAAGAGGTAGAGAGAAAAGGGGGAGAGCAAAAGAGAGAGAAAGAGAGCAAAACAGAGTGAGGGAGATTAAGAGAGAGAGAGAAAAGGGGAGAGGAAAAGAGAGAGCAAGAAAGAGTGAGGAAGAGAGAGAGAACATTGGGGGGGGGGGCGAGAAAGAGGAAAGAGAGAGGGAGAGAGAAAGAGAGGGCAAGAAAGAGTGAGGAAGAGAGAGGAAGAGATTGAGAAAGGGGGAGAGCAAGAAAGAGAGGGAGACTGCAAAAGCAAGAAGGCAAAAGAGAGAGAGGTAGAGTAAGCGAACATGAGACAGATCTAACATGGTGTGCAAGAGTGAGTAACCAGGAAAGAAAGAGAGGGAAAGGGAAAGAGATGGAGTGAGCAATAAAGAGAAAGAGAGAAAGGAAGCATGAAAGAGTGGGAGAGTAAAGCTGGAAATGCATTATTCATTTTTCTTTTTCATTCAATCAGCAGGTTGACTAAAAAAAAAAAAAAAAAAAAAAAAAAAAAAAAAAAACTTGGTGCGGATGGGGAAATCCTTCCAACTGAGCCTTTTTTATTCTCACAGCAGGGAAGGTAGATGAGGTACAAATATTCCTACAGATTTGGTCAATCCATTGATTGGTTACATTGTTTTTAGTACATATAAAGAGGTTTGTAGGATTTTAAGTCTTCACAATGGATTTTACTTCAGCTATTACTTGTCTATCTCCTGATTGTGAATGTATTTCTGCGGATTGCACCTTCATTAGAGACGGTAATATATGTCCTTGCATTGACCCGCGCACTGTATCATCCCTACGGAGATAAATCTGCTAATAGAGGCAGCGACCTCTTCACCTTTCTGCTGCCTGAGCCCCTCGGCCCGAAAAGAGGTTATTAAATATTGAATTGCACTAAATCTGTTCTGACATGTATGCAGGGCCACTATGGGGAGGGGGGGGGGGGGGGACAGCCCATACACATGTAAGGGGCCCAGTCGTCCCCAGGGGCCCTGGAGCGGGCACCACTGTGGTGGGGGGGGGGGGGGGAGCGTGTCGCCTGCTGCTCGCTGTCTGCCGCTTCTTCTAGTTTTGATGTATGGCCGCTCTGTTTGCGATTTCCACCCATATCAGTGGCAGCCTGTTGTTGTTTAGGGGATACGCATGTGCGGGAAAAAGCGCTCGTTTAGGCGCATCAAGTGCTTAATTCATTTAATTGGCCAGAATAATAAGGCATCACGCCTTTTTTATTTCTGTCAAAAATCCAATGTTCCTGCACTGGCAGTAGGGTTGTTTTTTTTCTGCCTGTAACCCCTTAACACAGATGCAATGCAAATTTGCGTCCTTCGGCTTCAAGGGGTTGCACTGGGGTGTTGCCTGCAGCTAGCAGGCATCACCCCAGGACCATTTTTTAGAGCCGACGGTCAGTTTTCTTGTGATGACAACCGATGCGGCTAAGCAGTCGCTTGGCCATTATCACAAGCAGCGGGAGGGACGTCCCCCCCCTCCCGCTGCCTTCCACCACTCCACCCAGGTCTCCCGTCCCACCGGGAGACCTGTGCCACAAGCTGGGACGTCGACCGGCTAGCCGGAGTCCCAAACACAGCCGGATTCGGCTTTGATCGGGTCTCCGATGCATAAACATCACTTCCAGTTACTAAAGCCTTAAAGGCACTAGATTTTAAAAAAGTGACAGCATTGAAAACAGCCAAACTTGGCGTTTTGAATGCTTTTAAGTGCAAAGGAAGGATATGGGATCTTATAGACCCCAGATCCCTCCATAAAGAGTACCTGTCACTGCCTATTACTGTTACGAGGGATGTTTACATTACTTGTGACAGCAATAAAAGTGATCAAAAAAATGTAAAAAAATTTAAAAAATACAATAAATTAAATAAGAAAAACAAAAAAAGAAACCTGATCTCTCTGTGATCGCACACAGAAGTGAACGCAAACATAGAGGCAGGAAAAAACGCCAGATGCCCCTAGGAGTTGCTGAAAAAACATCCAGTGTAAACGAGGTCTTAACCCCATGATGCCGGCAGCATATATGTGGCCTTGTGTAAACCACTTACTATGCTGAGAGCAGGCTCCTAGCACAGTAGCCGGAGAGTACCGGAAAGCTCCCGATGCATACTAGCAATCAGGAGCTTTCCAACCAATTGACCACCATGACAGCCAATCACGGTGGTCACATGACCCGAATGCCCGCCTCCCCACTTTTAGAACCCTTAAAGGGCCAGGAGGAGGTTGATGGGAAGGGGGTTAACAGATCCAAAGGGAACAAATTAGAGGAGTATCATGCGGCACTGGGGTCTCTGGTTTGAATCCTGGTCAGGACATCATCTGCATGGAGTTTGCATGTTCTCTCAGTGCGGAGATGGGCTTCCTATGGATACTGTGGTTTCCTCCCAAAGACATGCTTGTCAGATTATTTGCTCCTGTCTAAGCCCTAGTATGTGTGAGATAGGGAGCTTAGATTGTAAGCAGTATGTTAAGTTCTGTGTAAATTGTTGGAGATACATTAGCCACTTCTGGACCAGAAGGATTTGCCCCCCCTTAATGACCAGGCCATTTTTTGCGATTTGTCACTGCATTACTTTAACTGACAACTGCGCGGTTGTGCGAAGCTGTACCCAAATAAAATTGATGGCCTTTTTTTTTTCCACAAACAGGGCTTTCTTTTGGTGTTATTTGATCACCTCTGCATTTTTTTGATTATGCGCTATCAACAAAAAAGAGCGACAATTTTGAAAAAAAAAAAAAACAGTATTTTTCACTTTCTGCTATATTCCCCATAAAAAAAATTCACTTTCTGCTATATTCCCCATAAAAAAAATTAAAAAAATCTAATTTTTTCATCATTTTTCACAAATTTGTATTTTGCCACATATTTTTGGTAACAAAAATCCCAATAAGTGTATTTTGATTGGTTTGCGCAAAAGTTATTGCGTCTACAAACTAGGGGGAAGATTTATGTCATTTTTATTTATTTATTTATTTTTACTAGTAATGGCAGCGATCTGTGATTTTTAGCGGGACTGTGACATTGCGGCAGACAGATCGGACCCCTAACTGGACATTTTTGACACTTTTGGGGGGGACCAGTGACATTACTACAGTAATCAGTGCTAAAAATATGCACTGTTACTGTAATAATGACACTGGCATGGAAGGGGTTAACACCAGGGGCGATCAAAGGGTTAAATGTGTACCTAGGTGGTGCTTTCTAACTGTATGGGGGCCAGATTTGGTGGGTGGAAACAGGGCTCCTATGTTCCGAAATAACAGGAACACAGGAGCCCTTTTTCAATCAGCGACAGATGAGCAGTGTGCCATGTTTACAACGGCACACCGCCTTCTGTCAGTCCCTGCAGCAATCGCGGGGTTCCCAGTGCCCATCGCGGCCACACCCGTTGCTTAGTTGCAGGGCCAGAGAGCGGGCGCGCTCCCGCGAGCCGATGTACCCATACATCGGTTTGCGCAGGAGAGCCAGCCTGCCGCAGTATATCTGTGGTGGCTGGTCTTTAAGTGGTTAATATAAAAAAAATGCTTGTTTGCAACATGAAAATCAAACAATGCTTCGTTAGTGCTACAGGGGAGAGTTTTGTTCTTATTTATTAGCTACATTTAATAAAATGATAATAAAGGAAACAAATTTTCCCGGAAAACAAACAAGGACACAAATTGTCTCCTTAGGTAAAAAGTGACCGAAGCAAATAATTGGTCCTATTCATTAAATCACAGAAGATGCGGACCTCTCTCCGAGTAATGCAAGAAATGTCCTCCTGTATCCTAATATTCAATGCCATGGAAGTCTAGGTAAATCTTTTTTTTACAAGAAAAATACAAGGACAGCCATTTATGACTAGGAATGAGGTTGGGGTTTGCTGCTACCATGGGTTCGAGGTGAATCCTGCTGAGATTCACAGTCCCGTGAATTCATGTGCAGCAGATTTGCAGGGAGAGCTTCTTAAAGACCTTAATGCAGGGCATGGCCTTGGAACTATGGCCATAATAGGTCAATGATGTCACCACCATCCTGCCCTCTTGCAAACGTGTAGCTGCGGGGGCAGGAAATGCCCCCACCGCAACCAATTGGGCCAACATTTGGTGGAAGAGACACATTCCTTCTGGGTTGGTTCCGAACATAAGTTTAGACCAAACCTGGGCTCATTCTTACTGATCATGTATTCTTGGAGCGGTCTTTGGTTCACAGAACACCACTGCATCAAGTATAAACCAAAAAAAAGGGTGCATGAACAGTGTGCACCAAATCCACTTCACATTATACCACATTACCCGCACCTCCTATTACCATAGATGAAATAAATTTGGGCATATATAGGTTAGGCCTTTTATCCCTCAAAAAAAATGTCCTGCTGCTGGCCATTTTTACACTGCTGTTTCCTCTGCAGTATATTAATTCTTGTAGTAAAGCCCCTGTCTGTACTATTTGTCTCTAGTACATGTGGGCCTAGGCTTGCTGTTAAAAAATGCCCTGCTGCTGGCCAATTTTACGCTGCCGTATCATCTATGGACTCCTAATTCTGCACATGAATTCACGGGAGATTCACAGTCCCGTGAATTCATGTGCAGATTTGCAGGGAGAGCTTCTTAAAGACCTCAGTGCAGGGCATGGCCTTTGAATTTTGGCATAATAGGTCAGTGATGTCACAACCATCCTGCCCTCTTGCAAACATGCAGCTGAGGGGCAGAAAATGCCCCCGCCGCAACCAATTGGGCCAGCAATTGGTGGAAGAGAGACATTCCTTTTGGGTTTGTTTCGAACCGAAGTTTAGACCAAACCTGGGCTCATTCCTACTGATCATGTATTCTTGGAGCGGTCTTTGGTTCACAGAACACCACTGAATCAATTATAAACCAAAAAAAAAAAGGGTGCAAGAACAGTGTGCACCAAATCCACTTCACATTATACCACATTCCCCGCACCGCCTATTCCCATAGATGAAATAAATGTAGGCATATATAGGTTAGGCCTTTTATCCCTCATAAAAAATGTCCTGCTGCTGGCCATTTTTACGCTGCTGTATCTTAATTCTTGTAGTAAAGCCCCTGTCTGTATTATTTGTCTCTATTACATGTGGGCCTAGCTTTGCTGTTAAAAATGCCCTGCTGCTGGTCAATTTTACACTGCCGTATTATCTATGGACTCCTAATTCTTGTAGTAAAACACCTGCCTATACTCGTGACTGCTGAGGTGCATATGCTCAGGAAAGACCACTGTCAACATACTCAACAACCTCTTGCCCCCAATATAAGAAACCACACTTACAACCATTAGGTTGGAAAAGGGCAAGGCCACAACTTTATTTAACTTCCAACACATAACACGTAAACATGTTTAACCAGCCAGTCACAGTTGTAATGTGAGCACGCTTTAACATTAACTAGTTAAATTCCAGGTGGGGCCTGTCCTTACCATAAGTGCTGGACAGACAGACCAATTCCACTTTCAAGTCAAGGGCATATCCCGTTACAGTAACTTTAAAGTGCTGGCAAGGTATAAAAAAATGCTGCTAAAGCTGTGACAGACCAGGGAGGGTGGGCAGCTCTTGCTCTTGTTCAAAAGGCCCAGAATTCCCTGGTGCAGAACTTTTGAGCTCAGGCCCCAGCCCAATCCCCCCTAACCAATCCTCTGCGACCACATCATCCCTCCTTCCTCCACCAATGTCGTGGCCATGCCCCATCAGTCAAGGCTCTCTTTCCCAAATGGATCAAGAGGCCTTCATTGTCGCTATAAATGTGGGTCTAGCCTTGCTAGACCTAATTTAAAATTTCCTGCTGTTGCTCAATTATACACTACTGTACCATCTGCAGTCCCCTATTTCTTGTAGGAAAACACTTGCCTATGCTCTTTGTCTCTAGTAAATTTGGGCCTAGCCTTGCTATTTATAATTTCATGCTACTGGTCAATTTTATACTACTATACAATCTGCAGTCTTTTAAATCTTGTAGTAAAACCCAGGGCTGTACTCTTTTTCTCTAGTACATTTCAGGCCATTCTCTCTCATTAAAATTGTCTTGCTCCTGGTCAGTTTAAAGCAGTTAATTAATAAATCCAACCCACTGGTTGAATGAAAAAACGTACTTGATTCTTCCATGCACACACTCGATGTGCATAGGGGAATCCTCCCAGCTAAGCAATTTTATTCTGACAGCTATTCGTATACAATATTCTATTTTATCGAGGGGCAAAAATCCAACAGGACAGTTGTACAGAAGTCGATCATTAGTCTGTACAACCACCTTGCCCATGCATGGCCCGGTTTATACTTCTGTATTATTGGTGGTCTCCTAATTCTAATGGTCATTGGTGGTCGCCAATCCTCAGAAAGGATGTGCTGGAACTGGAAAGAGTCCAAAGAAGGGCAACTAAACTAATAAGGGGATTGAAGGACCTTAATTATGAGGAGGGATTAAAAGCACTTAATTTATTCTCCTTGGAGAGTAACCTGAGAGGGGACATGATAGCAATTTACAAATACCTCAATGGCGATCCCAGCATAGTTAAAAACTATTTAGTCTCAAGGAGTGCAAGAAGACACGTGGCCACACAATGAGATTGCAGGAGAGGTGGTTTAACCTTAAGCTGCGTAAGGGGTTCTTCACTGTAAGGGCGGTGAGAATGTGGAACGCTCTTCCACAATAGGTGGTAGAATGGCTACTTTTTAAAGACCCTTTGACGTGCATCTCACAGATCACAACATTCAGGGTTATGGGAAATGGTCAGGCCACTGACACACACACACCTGTACAGGTTGAACTGGATGGACTGATGTCTTTATTCAACCTCAACTACTATGTAACTATGTAACTATGAATATGATAGAAATTTGCCAACTTCAGGGCAGGTTTGCATCATGGGAACGAGGGCAGCAACAGCAGATTATTTTTGCATTGGTAACATGTCCCCCATGCTTCAAAAACTTTTTTTCAACGTTAGTTTGCTATAATCAGCCATAAAAAAATAGCCAGAATCTAACAGGATTGGCCCCAGTAGAGTTCAGTGGGATTCACCACTAAGTTAGGGTACACCAAATTCTGTGGACCCTCTGAGAATCATTCTCGGGCAAATTCGTCAAGCCCTAGTTATGACCTTCTGATAAGGCTATTTGTCTGGCTGTGTCTGGCTTCATACTTATGCAAATCGCCATGGAACAAGCATGCAGTAAGTGAAAAACAGAACTTTTCCCCTTACTTATTTTGGGTTCAAGTCCTGAAGACAGAGGATAAGCAAAACCACCAAGCAGCGGGCATTTTCTGGAGATGTTAGCAACACAGCCTACATATTTCTTTCATGACAGGTGCACTTTGGGTTAAATATATACCTACATTCTCATTATAAAGTTTTAATGTTTAATAGCTTTCAACTATTTTCACACGCCAGGCTGATTCTGCGATCGTCCCCCCGTAATGAGTTATCAGCACAGGTGCCCCAAGGGCAGGAGCTATTTTATGCGGTTCGGTTGGCAAAATGGAAGTAAGATAGAACAGCTGAGAGCTGTATGTTACACCTGAGACCTCTGTGTTCCGGCTCAGGGACTGTGGGGAAAATACAGATCAGCACATCACTTTTTTTCCAGTATTTAAAAAAAGGGGAAAGTTAAAAAAAAAAAAAATAACTTTCACTGTTTAGTCCACACCAGTATAATGTCAGATCATGGAATCTGGTTAGTAGCTACACACCAGACCCCTTCCACCCATATTAGAATTCTATGCCAGGAGATCAGCATTAAGTCATTTTTATGGCAGAGCTCCTGATGCAGAGAGTGACACCAGAGGCATAACTAGAGCCTTCAGGGCCCCAGTGCAAGAAAACCATGAAGGGCCCCCCAGACCCCTGGCCGGGTCCTTCCCTTCAAGCCTGGGGCTCTTCCCACTGATCCTGGGGCCCTTTACTGTCGTTGCGGGGCCCTTTATTAAGGTACCGCAGCCGGACCCTTTCACAAGTTCTGCAGTGGGCCCCCTTCCTGCCATCTTGGGGCCTCCCCACTGTGGTGGAATGCCAGAGCTCGGTCGCAAGTGTGACCTTTGGGATCCTGGAAGTTCACCCACTGGTGTCAGTAGTTTTTATTTTTTGGTATTTTAATTGTATTATTTTTTTATCATTTTATTTCTTTACAATGTCACTGACTATGACTCTGTCCATTCAGAAAAGGAAGGAGCTGGTAAATTACATATTTACCGACCCCTTCCTGGTTCTCTATTGTGACACATCCCCTGCAGCTGCCGGCAGGAGAGGGGAGGGAGCACAGTGGGGGGGGGGGGGGGGCAGCACAGTAGGGGGGAGGATGGGGGAGCACACAGGGGCCCAGAGACAGCAGAACACAAGTGAACTGGATAGGAGGAGTGGCGGGGGGCAGCATACAGAAGAACCAATCCCTCCATTTTCCTCCTGCAGCTACAGGAGGAAAAAGGAGGACAGTGATTTCTCTACATGCTGCCCCCGCCGCCCCTCCTATCCAGGTGTAGGGGAGCCGCACAGGCCCCTGGAGCATGGGGCCCGGTTGCAATTGCAACCCCTGTAGTTACACCCCTGAGTGACACCCTTCCTTAAAGCCCTCTCACTCTTACCTTTAGCCCTAACCTTTCCCCAGAACCCCAATATTAATCCTCCCTATAACCCTCCACACTACTCCCCCTCCCCCCCCCCTGCAACACTCACCCTCTCTGTAACCCTCAAACTAACATTCCCTGTAACATAACATAACATAAAACATAAAAATCATTATTAGCGGACAAAAACATTCCGTCATATATAAAAAACATAAATTCCATCTTCAAACCAAAATTCTCCCCAAACAATAATGCACATATTCCACCAACTCCCAGTTCCAATCTCCCCTCCCAGCACAAATTCCCCCCCACCCCACCCCCCATCCTGCCCCCCAGCTCAAATCCTATCCGAATTCCCCCTCCTAGCACAAATCTCCCTCACCTCAAAAAATCACACTCCTAGCACACATCCTAGCAAAAATCTTCTCCCCTAAATCCCCCTGCAAGCACAAATCACCCCCCTAATCCCTCCTATTAGCCCAAATTTCCCCACCCCCTCGTGGCACAAAATCCCCCCATCTTCCCTCCCAGCACAAATCTCCTTTCTTCAATCCCCCTCCTAGAACAAATTCCCGAAAAATCCCTCCTCCAACCCCCTCTAAATTACAATTGTAAGAAGAGTAGAGGAACGGTCGCACTTCCCATAGGATGTAATCAGAATTTATTAACCATGATGGTTTGATAAAGCACGCTTAGTCATGTGAAACGCCTCATCCTTTTGTCCCCTGCATGATGCCTCTTACATCCTGTGCCTTTTTTTACTTTATTAATAAATTCTGATTGCATCCTATGTGAAGTGCGACCATTCCTCTACTCTTCTTACAATTGTAATCTGCAGCAGTGGCAGGGTGTGCACCCCAGCGGGATTTTGTTAATTTCAGCATATGAAAATCACCTGGAGCTGCGGTTTCTGTCTTAGTGCATGAGGATCCCCTCTAAATTACCATTCCCAGCACAAATTCTTCCTCCCTACCCAAATCCACCCTGCACTAATACCCCCCCCCCCAGCACAAACAGACCCTATCCTGGTTCAAGCCCCCCCAAACCCTCCTCCTAGCACATATTCCCCCATCTCAAATCCCAATTACACTTCCCAGCACAGATAGCCACCCACCCTGCTCCCCAAACTTACAGGGGGAAGTTACTAGAAAGCCAGGAGGAGGTGCTCCACTAGTGTGATAACGTTACACCAGTGGCGGCTGGTGCATGATAATTTGGGGGGGGGGGGCGGCAAAGACAGGCAGCTGGCAGGCAAATACACCCCCCCCCCCCCAGCGGGATGGACGGATGGCTGGCAAATATACCACTCTCCCCAGCGGGATGGCCGGTCGGCCGGACAGCCAGCATTCTTACCTCCTCCGGCCATGCATCTCCTCCCTCTTCCTGGCCAATGGGCAGTAAAATCGCTTCTCTTTTCAGCCAATCAGGAAAGGGGTCTCATGACCGGCTTCCTGATTGGCTTGGAGAAGAATCAGTGTGATAATAGCGAATATTCATTCGCTATTGTCATACAACTGGGTGGGCTCAGGACGCAGTGCTCTGCGCCCCGAGGCCACCCTTTTTTGAAGCCTATTAGAGCCTCTGGTTCTAATCAGGTGCTTAAAAAAAAAAAAAAAAAAAAAAACGAAAAACCCTATTGAAATCGTTTATTCTGCCCACTGAAATGAATTAACGCTCAACACACCCAGCATTAACAAGCATCAAGCATTTTGTTTTCTGCCAAAATGCCGCTGCTCCTGGATGCTCTGGCAAAGTTTTTTTTTTTTTTTCCTGCCTCTAAAAGCCCCTGCCACTAAACACTGAAAGCCTATGTGTGCATGGACACAAAGGTTAACATGCAGGGAAGTTTAGAGGAAGGGGAAAAAAATGTCTGACGCGGGGGGGACTGGGCCATGGGGCAGGGGAGCAATTGCCCCCTGGGCCGCTCTGATGCCCCGTAAAACGGCTGCACCGCTTTTGCCACAGACATGCCTAAAGGATTCCTGGTGAAGAGAAGTAAAAAGTCCCTGCTGCCGACCTACTGAGTGTGGGATGAAGACAAAGCGCAGCCCCCCCCCCCCCCCCCCCAGCACGGATGGTGTAAACTGTGTCTGAGCAGAAGCCGATTCCATGCCCCACTGGAGACTCTTCTGCCCTGGCCAGCCCTAACCGAGCTGTCCCAGCTCCCCCCAAACTCCCCATGCTGGCCAGGTTGGGAACCCGGATTCAGCCAGTAAGTAGAGAGTATCTGGAGCAGGGCTTCAGCTTGGAATGGGCGTCTGACGTGGGGTTGCGATTGTTTGGAAAAAATGCGGTTAAAGCAGGCAGTAAGGAGGCATCAAATCGCCTCAACACCGCCTGTCACGCGCCTAAAAAGTGATCTGAACATGGAGCCCTAAAAAGGGACCCTCCATTGTACAGCAATACTGGTACAGCAAGTCCTCAAATAAGTTTTATTTGAGAATTAGAATTGTATTTTTGTAGGTAACATGCTGTCTGTTTGCAAAGTTCCATTGACGTTCTAAGTGGCATGAACAGGAAAAAATTATTTTCCCCGAGTCAGCAATCCCAGGAACTTCTGTGGCTCCTTTATGTACAGCAAATTCCATTTTGGGTTCACGGACCCTTGTAGAGCTCAGTAACTGTTCTGCTGTTTATGCCGGAGCTCAGTGGCTCGGCTCCGAAAAAGTGATTATCATGAGTAATTGTGGAGGAATTGTCACTTATCTCACCATTCAGGCCGGGCAATTATGTTACAAGCTTTTGCAAAATGAGTGCAATGGAACGCTTAAGCTCTGCAGGAAAGTAAGTTTTTCTTATGATAACAGAGCTTCAGTTCGGAAGAAATCAGGGAGAAACGATAAAGAACGTGCCTCAAAGGACGCTTCCAAAAATGTATAAAAGAAAATTCATAAATTATATGAAGTCTTAAAGACGTGCTGCACGCAAAAACTATATTTTCAGTTTTTTGGACATGATGGAGAGGTAAATAGCTTGACACTCTCACCTGTCTCTCAGTTCCTGGGTCTGTACACCTGCTGTGCCCGTTATGAGGGGTTTGTTCCCATGTCTGCACACCTTCTGTGCCCATTATGAGGGGTTCCCACCATCTCCGTGCTGAGTTCCCAGGTCTGTACACCTGCTGTGCCCATTATGAGGGGTTTGTTCCCATGTCTGCACACCTTCTGTGCCCATTATGAGGGGTTCCCATCATCCTTGTGCTGAGTTCCCAGGTCTGCACACCTACTGTGTCCATTATGAGGGGTTCCCACCATCCCTGTGCTGAGTTCTCAGGTCTGCACACCTTCTGTGTTCATTATGAGGGGTTCCTACCATCCCTGTGCTGAGTTCCCAGGTCTGCACACCTGCTGTGCCCATTATGAGGATTTCCTACCATCCCTGTGCTGAGTTCCCAGGTCTGCACACCTTCTGTGTCCATTATGAGGGGTTCCCACCACCCCTGTGCTGAGTTCCCAGGTCTGCACACCTTATGTGCCCATTATGAGGGGTTCCCACCATCCCTGTGCTGAGTTCCCATGTCTGCAAACCTTATGTGCCCATTATGAGGGGTTCCTACCATCCCTGTGCTGAGTTCCCAGGTCTGCACACCTTCTGTGCCCATTATGAGGGGTTCCTACCATCCTTGCTATGCCCATTATAAGAGGGTTACAAGCAGGGCTGGTGTTTGGGTTAAAGGAAGAGTTAGTCTTATGGGCCATACGCACTATGAGATTTTCTGAAGACTTTTTCCTTTAGACTTACCAAAACCATATAATATGAGGTCAAACCTAAACACTTTCAATTTGTATGCAATCTGGCAGGCCCTTGCATTACATAGAAAAGGTAAATCTGAAGGAAATCTAACCACAAAAGTAGGATAGTGTGTATCCAGCTTTAGGGTAACAGGGAGCGCTAGTGTGTAAGTTAAAAGGAGGATTCGTATCAGAGTTAGGCTTTGGTTTACAGAGGAGGGTTAGAGTGATAAAAAAGGTTAGGGACAGCATTACAGGAAATTACAGGTAATGCTCCATTCACATTAGCGCGACTTGTCAGGCGACTTGTCAGCCTGACAAGTCGCGCTCCCTCGCAGTCCATTGACTGCTACAGGACCCGTTCTAATAGGAGCGACACAAGTCGCTCCGACTTAGAAAAAGGGTCCTGTACTACTTCGGGGCGACCTCGAAGCGACTTGCATAGACTTCCATTATGTGAAGTCCATGCAAGTCGCTCCGAAGTCGTGGTGCATGGGAATGCACAAGTCGCCCCCAAAGTAGTACAGAGTCGTGCCGCCCCAGTGTGAACCGAGTCTTAGTATGAGGGTTATAAAATGAGCTAGTTAGGGTCAAAGGAAACGTTAGTGTCATGGTAAGAGGGAGTACTATTGTGTGATTTACAGGCATTATTAGTATTGGGCTTACAGACAGGATTAGTGTTAGGGTTAGGTTTAGGTTTACAGGCAAGAGAAGTGTTAGGGTTAGACTTAGGTTTACAGGCAGGACTGTTAGGCTTGGGTTTACAGGAAGGCTCACAGTAACCATCTAGTTTATTGATATAAAATAGGTTAGTGTTAGGGATAGCATTACAAGGAAGGTTAATGTATGGGTTATAAGAGTTCTTGGTGTTAGGGTTACAGGTAGGGCTAGTGTTTGGGTTAAAGAGAAGCATTGGGCTAGGTTTACAAGGAAGGTTACTGCTTGGGTTAAAGGGAAGGTTAGTGTTAGGGTTATGGAAATCTTCCAGAACCTTTAACCTGGCACTGAAGCCTAAGATATTACCAGCTAGACAACAGAATGGTGATTAGAGCCATGTAGAAGGTAGCTTTGAGTGCATATGGAGGAGATTGGGAGGCAAAATGGACTTTGATGGTGCTATAAATATTAGACATACACTAGAAATACAAATATAAAATACAAGTTTATTGCATCACCATAAAATCATCAATGAGAGGAAAAAAAATACAAAGTAGACAGGTGACCTGTCCATTCTGCCTCCCAATCTCCTCCATTTATAAATTAGGACGTAGGTACCCTTATTAAAAATGTTGACACCTTGGAATCTATAGCTTTGAGTGCATTATTTTCCCGTGTGGCTCCTGCCCCTTTAATAACCAACACCTAATTTCCTTCAAATATCTTGGCTGTCTCTGCTGCCAATTCCCATTGTAAAACGCTGAATGTTTTGTCTGACATCTCGTTCTTTTCACGTGAGAGATGTCAGCTAGCAGCACATAGCCCATTCTTAATACAAACCATTGTAATCTTTTCTGATCTCCCAGAGTAATGAATAGGCAAATATTACCAGCCGAGTCACAAGCTAAGGAATGCGTCGCATTTCCATTCGACAAAACCTTGTAAGCTCACAAAGCATAAAAGGGGAAAAAAAGAACGGTGCAGAAGACAGACTCATTCATATGAATAAACCATATAACACAATGCTTTGAAAAGCCTTTTATTTCGAAGTGAATCTACTTTCATCATAATTTTTAAGCAAAACTCCACTTTTACCCCAAGCTTTCATTATTCCTATACTATAATCTTGTTTTTTAACGACTTCATTTACTGTATCAGTGGAATCCAAACTGCGGCCCGTGGGCCTGATGAGGCTGTTTGCTTGCCTTTATTAAGTCCTTGGGGAACTATTCTTTCTATTGACACCAAAGATTGTGCAATATTCCATAACCTGACACCAACAATAGGGCAAAATTCCTCCTACTGACACCAACAATGGGGCACTATTAGTTAACCTGACACCAATAATGAGGCACTATTTCCCCCAATGACACCAACGATGGGGCAATATTCTTCACATTGACACCAGCAATGGGGTACTATTCCACCCAGTGGCACCAACGATAGGGCCCTATTCCATTCACTGACACCAACCATGGGGCACTGTTCATCTCAATGACACTAGTGATGGAGCATAATTCCTCCCACTAACACTGATAGGGCACTATTCCTCCCACTGACAGCAAGGATGGGGCAATATTTCCCCCACTTAAACAAGCAATGGGGCATTATATCGTCCAATAATACAAATGATGAGGCGCTATTCCTCGCACTGACAGCAATGATGGGGCACTTTTCCTACCATTGACACCAACAATGGGGCACTTTTCCTCCCAAAGATACAAACAAAGGGACACTATTAATCCCACAGACACCAACAATGGGGCACTATTCCTCCCACTGACCAACACTGGGGCACTGTTCCTCCTACTGGCACCAAAGATGGGGCAAAAGTTCTCCTACTGACACCAACAATGGGGCAAAAGTTCTCCTACTGACACAAATGATGGGGCACTATTCCTCCCACTAATAGCAATGATGGGGCACTATTCCTCCTGACCACCAAGCTTAAGCCATTGTTTACTCCCACTGACACTAAGCTATTTTATACTCCCACTGGCCACAGTCCGGCACCCCTACAGTTTGAAGCATAGTAAACTGGCCCCTTGTTTAGACAATTTGAAGACCCTTGTACTTTATTATAGTATATGTACAACGTAATATTATATTACAGTTAGCTTCCTATAGCATCTTTAATGGTTAAATCAAGAGATTGTGTTTTAGGACTCGGGGCCCCTACCAGGTGTTGATCTAGCTAGAACACCAAGCTGAGAAATGTATAGATTTGTATCCATTTTAAATATTTTATATGGTAATGGTGGTACATTGTTATCTACAGATATGATCATGTTGCTTACCACTAGTGATGATTTGCAACATTTTTGTAAGGCTATTGGGAGGGTTTACTTTTGGATAGGTAGAGTTTAAGATTTTAATTTGTTTTCTATGGGTTGTAGTTTTCTTTGTCTTTGATTGTGTATTTTTTGTATATAGTAGTCAAATCCAATAACGAGTGTTTATTGTGAAAAGGGTGGCTATTTTTCCCTTTACTTTTAGCTAAGGTGCCCATTAGGTTTACCTTCCTATCCTTCTAAAATACTTACCTACCCCCAACTCCCCGTGATCATCACTATATGCTTCTACCCAGCGCTGCAAGGAAAACATTCCAGTTGGGTCTTCTTCCTACTGTGCACTGTGGCCCCATTCCTTCCTGAGAATGGGCCATTAATCTGCTGGAGGTGTATGGTTAACCCAGGGACAGCAAAGTGGCTTTAGTGGTTAGAACTTCTGCCTTTCTGCACTAGGGTCCTTAGTTTGGATTCTAGTCCGGACAATATCTGCATGGAGTTTTCATGTTCTTCATGTGCCTGTTTGGGTTTCCATCCACACTCGAAAGACATGTTGGTAGGTCAATTGGCTACCATTCTAATTGCCCCTAGTATGTATAGGCATTAATGTGAGACAAGAACCTTAGACTGTAAGCTCCTTGAGGGCAGGGACTCATATGAATATACAGTAAATGTAAAGTGTGCATAAATTGTTGGTGCTACTGTAAATAATATTGGAATAAATGGAGCTCTACTTCTTCTCCCTACTGGAAGAGGAGTCAATGGGGACTTTTTCCTTGCAAAAGTTGTGCAGTGATGGGGGTGGTTGCATGGCCTCACTCATGTCTGTCTGCATTTCTGTCTGTCCATCGATGAAGTTTTTGTTGACTGGCAATAGTTTAAATAACCCCCAAGATTTTTCTTACTGTAGGGCCCTTTGGAGAAAATGCCCTTTACTTCCTTTATGTGACATAGCCACGCCCATTTTCAAGAAAGCAAAAAGCTTGAATATTTAACAAGGACAGTCTGCAGACATGTAAGCAGGGTGTGTTATCCCTTTAAATACAATGGCAATATATTTAGTACAGTAAGATATTCTTTGGGGAAACAGATCTTGATGCTGAAAATTGCTGATTAGAGTAACCTTTCTCCTCAGTGACTGACCTTTAAATCCATAATTATAGCTAAATTGAAAAAAAATAGATATTGGCCTATATTTAGATGATATGCATTTTATCTTTTCTTGGGAGAAACAAAGAGTGCTTGAATGACGCACGGATTTGAACATGACTGAGCAAATGAGTTAATGTGATATTATTCATGAGTCTTGCTCTGTGCACCTGGGACAGCCATGAGTTTATTGAAAATGCCATGCTGGCTTATTGCTGAACCATTTTAAAGCCCAACCCCAGCAAAAATAACTTTTTTGTTATTTATAGATAGAGCGAAAATGGGGGTTGAAACTTTTCATCAGGATTTATCAGTTGAATCTAATAGACACGTATCTTTTCTCAACTAGCTATAATATGAGAATGCTCTTATTTAATGTCCTTGTTGAAAGAGATTTCCCCTTACTTATTGTCATTGTGACACCAGGACCAGAAATTAAGAATGGTGTTGTCACCCTACCAAACACAGACAGGCATACAAAACATTGACAGATGTTCTAACCTGTACCCGTACTGGTGTGTTTTTAATTGTGTCTGCGTCCATATTGGACAGATTTTGTATCACTTCTTGTTTTGAATGGAAGTGAGGGGACATCTCCCAAATGGGGATACCGCAACAAAAAGCCAACAGAAGTTCTAACCAGGGTTGAGGTTTGGGTTTGCTGCTATCATGGGTTCATTGTGAATCTCAGCAAATCAAACTTTTCTTATAATCAGCTGAGCTACAAGAGCCAGTGATTTGAAGTAATGGGTAATCCAGACCCCTTTTTGGTGTAAGCTCAGAATAGCCATATTGCAAAAGTGTTGGTGGGGGTGTTGGGTAGAGAGGACAATTCTGTGCAGCTAGAGATATAGTGGTTGGTTTACTAAAGGCAAATAGACTGCACTTTGCAAAATGCAGTTGTACACTAGAAGTGCAATTGCTCCAGAGCTTAGTAAATGAGGTAAAGCTTCACTTTGCAAAGAATACCCAATCACGTGCAAGGAAAATAAAAAAGACAGCATTTTTGCTTGCACATGATTGGATGATGAAAGTCAGCAGAGCACCTCCTCATTTACTAAGACCTGGAGCAACTGCATTTTGTAAAGTGCACAGTCTATTTGCCTTTAGTAAATCAACCCCTAATTGTTTTAGTGTTTTTTTTTTTATTTGCCCATGGTACAAGTCCTATATGGCAGTGCCTGGCTTCCCTTGCCTTTTTATTGACAACAACTTTCACATTAGCCTCACAAAAGACCACTGAATAAAACAGTTCATGTCCTATAGACTATAGAATTTCATAACTGTTAATAAACCAAACCCAGGCAGGTCTGCTCATCCCTAGTTCTAAACCTTCCAAGCTCTATCCAAAACAAAAAAAATACTGTTATATAATATACTATATAGCAGGGGTCTCCAAACTTTATAAACATAGGGCCAGTTTACTGTCCTTTAAACTTTAGGGGGGCCGGACTGTGGCTAGTGGGAGTAGAAAATGTGCTGGCATCAGTGGGGGTAAACAATGCCTCATCATTGCTATTAATGGGAGGAATAGTGCCCCATCGTTGGTATTAGGGGAAGTATAAGTGCCCCATCGCTAGTATCAGTGGGAGATATGGTGCCCCATCATTGGTGTCAGTGGGAGGAATAATGTCCCATCACTGGTGTCAGAAATATTGTTCCCCCATTGGTGTCAGTGGGAGGAATAATGTCCCATCGCTGGTGTCAGAAATATTGTTCCACCATTGGTGTCAGTGGGAGGAATAGTGTCCCATGATTGGTGTCAAGTGGGAGGAATAGTGCCCCATCTATGGTATTAATAGGAGTAATAGTGCCCCATTGTTGGTGTGAGTGGGAGGAATAGTGCCCTATCTATGGTATTAATAGGAGTAATAGTGCCCCATAGATAATGGGATAAAAAGAGTAAAAACCTATGGACCTCATCAATCATGTGCATTATGTTGCGTATAAATGTGCCCCATTCATTTAAAATATCAGGCCAGTAAGATTAAAATATGCCGCTAATGCACCCCAACAGCCCCAAATAGGAATAAGCACTTTTTTTTTTTTTTTTTACCAGACTACTACAACACACAGATGGTTCATAGCAATGTGTTGTGGTGTAAAAAAATGTACTTATATTGTGATATATTAGGTATGCGGGATGCCTTTCAAAATGAACAACATAGAAACACACAAAGGTTCAGGAGTTACCATAACGTTACGAAGAGACATGAGTGGTGCTGGAACTGAAATATATAACCCCAGCCTGAAAGTGGACCTTCTATACAAATGGAATGTGCACTTTTCTGCAGGTCCTCCAGTGCCCAAACAGGAATACGCACCTTGGTCCCAGATTCCTGGAGGCGTGGGTGTCATCCCGATGCTTCACTGCTGTCCCTCAGCCACTTAAAATCCTGCAAATTTGAACTCCATCCATGGGCTGGGGTGCATTCTTGCTGGATTTCAAATGAGCATTACTGGATCCCACTTGTTATCTCTTGGGCACTTGAAATCTCTCACAAATGCACTCAATCAATGGGTTGGGTGCATTCTAATGGAATTTCAAGCACCTAGCTATCCCAGAAGGCAGCCTTGTGGCATAGTGATATCACCCATACCACCCATGTGTCAGAAGCCAGGAGCGAGTGAGGATTTTTATTTTTTTGACATCTTTATATTAATGGATTTATTTGCATCTAAATATTTTGGGCAAAAGGAGGATTATTTCCAGGATAGTGGACCTTACTTTTTTCATGGAAGGCCCTCCCTAACCATGTGTGACATTTGCATTGGGACATACAGTGGGTACGGAAAGTATTCAGACCCCCTTAAATTTTTCACTATTTGTTATATTGCAGCCATTTGCTAAAATCATTTAAGTTCATTCTTCTTCCTCATGAATGTACACACAGCTCCCCTTATTGACGGAAAAACACAGAATTGTTGACATTGTTGCAGATTTATTAAAAAAGAAAAACTGAAATATCACATGGTCCTAAGTATTCAGACCCTTTGCTGTGACACTCATATATTTAACTCAGGTGCTTTCCATTTCTTCTGATCATCCTTGAGATGGTTCTACACCTTCATTTGAGTCCAGCTGTGTTTGATTATACTGATTGGACTTGATTAGGAAAGCCACACACCTGTCTATATAAGACCTTCCAGATCACAATGCATGTCAGAGCAAATGAGAATCATGAGGTCAAAGGAACTGCCTGAAGAGCTCAGAGACAGAATTGTGGCAAGGCACAGATCTGGCCAAGGTTACAAAAAGATTTCTGCTGCACTTAAGGTTCCTAAGAGCACAGTGGCCTCCATAATCCTCAAATGGAAGACGTTTGGGACGACCAGAACCCTTCCTAGAGCTGGCCGTCCGGCCAAACTGAGCTATCGGGGGAGAAGAGCCTTGGTGAGAGAGGTAAAGAAGAACCCAAAGATCACTGTGGCTGAGCTCCAGAGATGCAGTCAGGAGATGGGAGAAAGTTGTAGAAAGTCAACCATCACTGCAGCCCTCCACCAGTCGGGGCTTTATGGCAGAGTGGCCCAACGGAAGCCTCTCCTCAGTGTAAGACACATGAAAGCCCGCATGGAGTTTGCTAAAAAACACCTGAAGGACTCCAAGATGGTGAGAAATAAGATTCTCTGGTCTGATGAGACCAAAATAGAACTTTTTGGCCTTAATTCTAAGCGGTATGTGTGGAGAAAACCAGGCACTGCTCATCACCTGTCCAATACAGTCCCAACAGTGAAGCATGGTGGTGGCAGCATCATGCTGTGGGGGTGTTTTTCAGCTGCAGGGACAGGACGACTGGTTGCAATCGAGGGAAAGATGAATGCGGCCAAGTACAGGGATATCCTGGACAAAAACCTTCTCCAGAGTGCTCTGGATCTCAGACTGGGCCGAAGGTTTACCTTCCAACAAGACAATGACCCTAAGCACACAGCTAAAATAACGAAGGAGTGGCTTCACAACAACTCCGTGACTGTTCTTGAATGGCCCAGCCAGAGCCCTGACTTAAACCCAATTGAGCATCTCTGGAGAGACCTAAAAATGGCTGTCCACCAACGTTTACCATCCAACCTGACAGAACTGGAGAGGATCTGCAAGGAGGAATGGCAGAGGATCCCCAAATCCAGGTGTGAAAGACTTGTTGCATCTTTCCCAAAAAGACTCCTGGCTGTATTAGATCAAAAGGGGGCTTCTACTAAATACTGAGCAAAGAGTCTGAATACTTAGGACCATGTGATATTTCAGTTTTTCTTTTTTAATAAATCTGCAACAATGTCAACAATTCTGTGTTTTTCTGTCAGTATGGGGTGCTATGTGTACATTCATGAGGAAGAAGAATGAACTTAAATGATTTTAGCAAATGGCTGCAATATAACAAAGAGTGAAAAATTTAAGGGGGTCTGAATACTTTCCGTACCCACTGTACATCAAAGGGTTTAGGGCTTGTGTCAAGTTATGGCATCAGTTTTGAGATGCTTCTGAGATCATACAGAAATCATTGACAGGTGCATTTGACCTGCAGTTGACCTGACCTGCTTGAAGCAGATTTTGCACTACCATAGACTAAAGCCCCGTACACACGCAACGATTGTTTGCTGTGAATTTTCGGCCAACGTCCGATCGGCCGATTGTCGGCTTGTTAGTATAATGCTTCCGACAATCGACTGCGACTTTTTTGGCGAACAAAATCTAGTGTGCAGCCTTTAAAATTTTTGTTGGCCGTCAACAGAACGGCCGATTGTTCGTCAGTCAGTACAGATTTCGGCAGACAAAAATCTGATGAGCAAGACTGGGCATGCTCAGAGAAGAAAAAACACACGAAAAGTAAACCAGAACATGACATCACTTCTGAAGTTGTTTTTTGTTGGCCGATAAAATTAGTGTGCAGTCTAGGCACATTCCAACCAACACAACAACACTGGACATGATCGGCCAACAATCGGTGCGTGTGTACGAGGCATTACACAGAAGCCCTTATGCTTGCACCTTGCATGGAACCCTTGTTTATGAAAAAAATATTTTATATAGGTAAAAAATTTATTAAATGGTTTAATATAAATATAAACATAAAAGAAAGTCAAAATGTTTAAATTTTTCCCTTAATAATTGCCCTATCTCCATCTGTTGGGCGGTATATCTAGATACTGTAAATACTGCTATGACCAGCTACCCAAAATTATATTTATCCATAAATACTACTCCTTGAACTAAATCCCTTTGGAAAATATAATCTTGGTATAGTGATCATTTGAGCTATAGCTTTTATGAGCTTTTATGGGCTGAAAAAGACAGAAGTCCTTCCAATGTTTACTTTTAATTGGCCGTAAAACATATGTTACCTCTATCGTTTGATTTTCTTGGCTGCATTTACTGACCTAGAAACGAGGAGGAAAAAAAAAAGCTTGACAGTAATATCTGTTAACAAGATAAGGGACATTGCTTCCAGCCCACCTAATACATGTGTCCCTCAATGATGGTCTTCTGTGACTTAGGAATACCAGAATCTATCTGCGGCTTCTCATTAGGACAGTCCGGAGATTGCTGCCCTGGCTTCTCCACATGAGTAAAGGCACTGAGCCCCAAAGCACCTATTCCTCATTATTTCCCATTTTAGAAAATACCTGTCATAGTCAATGAGGAAGTCGTCCAGATTTTAGACATAGAGAGGCTACCCAGATGACAGCAAAAGCCAAAAGGTGGTAAAATGTAAACCAAGCCTGTTAAGTTTGCCACGGGTCCACTATGACAGTCAACCAAGAAGAGTACACTTCTTGGAGCTCAGATTATGATGCTATAAAACAAGGGTCTTCAAACTATGGCCCTCCAGTTGCTCAGGAACTACAATTCCCATCATGCCTAGTAATGTCTGTGAATGTCTGTGTATGTCAGAGTTTTACAATGCCTCATGGGATGTGTAGTTCCGCAACAGCTGGAGGGCCGTAGTTTGAGGACTCCTGCTATAAAAGTTTATGCTGCTATAAAAGAAGTCAATGTCAATGTGGAATTTTTCCGATGGTTAGACATGGGGAGGCTACCCAGAGGATAGCAACCAGTAAACCAAGCCTATTGGGGTTGCCACAGGTCCACCATGACAGCAAGTAAACAAAGAAAGATACACTTGTTGGCGCTTAGGTTTTTGCTATAAAAAGAAATGTTACCATGAGCCAAGCCAACTTTTGTTTAAAAGATCAAACCTTTCAGATTTTGTTGGAAGCCCAATACATGCAAAATCTACTCTTCTCCTAAGGTGGCTCTGTTGTGGGGGACCCAGTGCTTTTTTCTCAGAGAATAGGTACAGGAACTCTCACCTTCTGAGTCACCCTTCGTCTTTGCCTCCTACCCACCTCTGAGCACGGTCCCTAGGTTTCATCCCCTACCCACTTTCCAGTACAGAACAAAGTATAATTTTGTGCTACTAAGTTTGAATGGAACTTGAAAGACCCCACCCCAGAAACAGTAGACCCCCCCCCAGCAACAATGGACTCCCCATAACAAAATACCAAACTGACAACAATAGACCCTCAGCAGCAGCAGCAACAGATCCCCCAGCAGCTAGCATCAATAGACCCTCCAACAGCCAGCAACAATAAACCTCTTCCTCAACAGTAGATCCCTCCTAGTAACAAGTTACCCCCCCCCCCCAGCAACATAAGACCCCCCTCTGTTTCTATTTTTGCAGCCTGTTTTTATGGTTCTTTACTATGCAAATGTGATTTTATTGAATGTTATATATGTTTTTTCACAATTTTATACTGTTTTCCCCTAAGTAGGATTCTATGTGTCATCAATTGTCTTCACTGTGGTATTGCAGATAGTTCAGCTCCCATTTGTCCTTCATTAACTTAATTAGTTCAGGGTGTGTATGATTACACCACCTTGTTCCCGTTTGTTTGTCTACCTACAAATGCTTGCCGACTTCTGCGATCTCACCGTGTGGTTATGAGTAAGCGACCTACAGCGCCGTGAAACACGTCAACCCGACACGTCTGTTTGTACACTGTCTGTCTACTTCATTTATGAGGAATAAAGAAACCTTTTGATTTCATCATAACACCCTGAGTGCGGTCTCAAACTTGGATTTCTTCTATTCTTGGATGACGGATCTGACCTGCACCGGGTTTGGAACATACACCTGAGCGGCTTTCCCTCATTGTCTCAACATAAGACCCCCAACCAGCAACAATAGACATACCTGGCAATCAAAGACCCCCACACAAAAAAAGGTCCCTCAGCAGCCAGCATCGATAGACCTTTCAGCGTTGGAGGTGGCGGAACTGCGTTCCCCCGCTTTCCCGCTGAAAAAAAGCCCTGGGTGGACCCATTGTGGAGCCACTGTACAACAACAGGGTTTTATTTAAACAGAACTAACAGGGACTGATGGATGAGTCCACAGAATCTCCCACCTGCCTACAAAATGCTCTCAGGCTAACCCACACTTTTGAAAAATTCAAGAAATGCAAGGCTATATGCCCAAGTTGAAATTAAAATTATAGTTATGGATTTTTGATTTAATCACACAAGGCACTACATGTGGGTTGTTTCTCTATCCATATATTTCTTGGGTTCCACCAAGACGGGCACATTCATAGGCGTGCGCACAGGCTGTGCCGGGTGTGCCTGGGCACACCCTAATCACCTAGGGCACATTAGCATTATCGCTCTGTTTGCCAGTGAGGAGATGGGAAAGATCTCCCTCGGACCTGCTCTGCCATAAGAGAAGTGCCACACACTTCTATTTCACTTTGCCAGCAGGGAGAGTAATGTACCGGGGCCATATACATGTAGGCAAACACATGCATGTGTATTTAAACTTTGGGGTGCACACCCTAATGCAATAGGCTGCGCACACCTATGGGCACATTAAAGCTGCACCCTCAGGAACATGCCTTGCGTCTTGTGAAAAGTTGGAAAGCAGGGAGACTTATCTTCACCATAAAGGTGACGGTGGGAGGGCAGGAGGCACAGCTGTGGCAGTGAGTGACAGGTGGTGGGCAGCATGGCCCAAACTCCAGAGTGATGCTGACTAGACTGAGCTTTTTCTTGCAAGACCTTGTGAAAGGAAAGCCACAAAAGAATAAAAAAAAAGAAAATGGTCCTAGGACAGTGATGGCGAACCTTGGCACTCCTGATGTTTTGGAACTACATTTCCCATGATGCTCAACTACACTACAGCATGCATGAGCATCATGGGAAATGTAGTTCAAAAACATCTGGGGTGCCAAGGTTCTCCATCACTGTCCTAGGAGATCATTTTTTCCAATGATTCCTACAAATATCCATAAATGTTTCTATTTTTATGAAACAAACGTTACAAGTATCCAAGTATTGAGTAAACCAAGGTAGGTTTTTGTGCCATTTTATGATCAGAGAGACCAGATTGTTGACACAGTTCCATTTTAAGGGATTGTCCAGAGTCTCCAGTCTGTAATTGTTTACCGTTTGGCCTCACTTGAATTTTTTTTCAGTGTCAGAAAGTCCCCTCTTCCTTTACTTAGAAATGGCAGAAATCGTTATCATGTCTTCAAGTCGCTCCCAGTCGCAAATGTCACCCGATAATGAGGGGATTGACACTGTCGCACTTGTGTTTTGCTCGTTAACGATATTTGGTGGAAGGTTTTGTTTTTCACCTCGATGACCTGCATCAACAGCTCCCCGATGTGCCATGTTTACTGATGGTACGCAAACAGGCAATTATTGGTGATAATGACCTTGGGACTCCGATCCCAAAGCTACACATGACAGTGTATGAATGTAGATAAAAGACTTTCCATCAAACAGGGACACACGGCCTCCAGCTCTGGAAGGTTATTGGCAATGGACTAAATATTATCTCAAAGATGTATGTGTAAAATGTATATGTATACAGTATATTTGTTTTGGTAAAATATATACGGTCAGTAATGAGTGTTTGAGTCAATAGCAGATGTTGCTTTATTCAGAATTTGTGTAGTTATCTGAGAAGCACAGTCAAGCCTTCTTAAAACAGAAGGTATTCACATACCCCATTCCATCACATATCCCAAAAATAGGAAGAGTATTCCTCATATCTGGGCTGTGGATGAACCATGCAAGTCATTCCTTTATACCACAACAGCCAGATGCACATCAAGGATTGCTGGTGTATAGTGCCAGTGTAGCCTAATACAGAGCCATTCATTCCCAACTGCATATGGCTTTTTCAGGCTTTTTTGGCCATCATCGGAGCAATGTATGGAAACCATGGCTCCTACAGAGTAGGGTTTGGGGCCCAATACGACCAGTATAACTGTACAGATTATGGTGAAAATGGACTAAAACAGGGGTCTCCAAACTTTTTGAACAAAGAGCCAGTTTATGATCCTTCAGACTTTGAGGGGGCCGGACTGTGGTCAGTGTGAGTAGAAAATGCCCCTGCGTCAATGGGAGTAAAGAATGCCTCATCATTGATATTAGTGGGAGGAATATTGTCCCATTGTTGGTATTAGGGGAAGAAAGAGTGCCCCATCATTGGCGTCATTGAGAGGATTACTGCTCGATTGTTGGTATCAGGGGAAGGAATAGTGTCCCATGATTAGTGCTAGTGAAAAGAATAGTTCCCCACTGTTGGGTCAGTGGTAGGGATAGTGCCCTATTGTTGGTATCAGTGACATGAATTATGCTCCATTGTTGGTGTAGAAGGAATAATGCCTTGTATCAGTGGGAGGATTACTGTCCCAGGGGCCTGATAAAGGCAAGCAGAGGGCCACATCTGACCTTCGGGTTGAAGACCTCTGGACTAAAAGAATCAAAAAGCTCCTTAACCAAACTGGTGTGTAGACCATAAAGCCTTCCGAGAACAGAGGGTATTCACATGTTTGGGTCCATCACATTTCCCAAAAATATGAGCATATGATAATAATTGCTTGGCTCGTTGTCTTGAATCAAGGAGGTCCACGGATCCGGAAAGATGCGAAGACGTCCCCCCAAACAGATACAGGAAAAGGCGCCCCTTCAGGCAGAAGCGGGTTTGTATGCGGTCCCGGAGGAAGCCGCTCTCGACTTACTAGGCCAGGGCCTCTTGGAACCCCCTGCAGAGTTACGGCTGACTTTGATCCCTGGTCCTTAGATCCTGAGGGACGAAAGGACCGCTTATGGGCCAGAGAAGAAAAGGGCCATGTTTGCGATTAAACTCTTTGCTCCTGGTAGTCTGTAGAAGCAGAGTACTCTTACCTCCAGTAAGCCCCTTAATGATCTCTTTCATGGAAGCTCCGAACAAACGGTCTCCTACAAAAGGGACATCAGTCAGTACTTTCTTGGAAGTCTGGTCTGCAGACCAGTATTTCAGCCATATCATGCAGCGAAGAGTCACCGTTGTCACGGACACCCTACAGGCTAAGGGGGCCGCATCCAGAAAGCCATCACAGATATACTAAAACCAACTAGACCAACCGGTCCGCCAGCTCCGCCAGGTCAGGATGGGACTGTCCCCCTTCCAAATCCTGGAGTAGGAGATTAGCCCATTCCATTAAGGTCTGGGTAACCAAGGGTATGGCAAAAACCGGCCGCAGAATGGAACTGGCCATGGTAAAAAGCTATTGGACAAGAGATTCAGCTCTCTTGTCAAAAGGGTCCTTAGAGGACGAAGAGTCCTCCACCGGGAGAAGAGTGGCTTAATTCAACCTGGAAACCTGTGAGTCCACCACAGGTGGTACTGTCAGTTTCTTTAACAGGAACTCTTCAAAGAGATACCTTCTAGTGAAGCATTTAGGGACCCCAACAGTGCGTTTGGGGGAACCCCACTGACTGGCGACGATGTTGTCGAAATAGGTGGGAAAGGGAAACACCTTTGCTTTGGAGGCTCTGCGGGTACCAAATTGCACCGGCGCAGCCGACGAAGCAGTAGCTGTGTCCTCCAGTTTCAAAGTTTCCCGCACTGATA
This sequence comes from Pelophylax lessonae, assembly GCF_965119305.1. Lineage (NCBI taxonomy): Eukaryota > Metazoa > Chordata > Amphibia > Anura > Ranidae > Pelophylax > Pelophylax lessonae. The sequence continues at coordinate 210,996,203 of NC_138779.1, read as the reverse complement.
CAATCCACTAGTGCTTTTTCATGCGCGGCTGTAGTGGAAGAGGAATCATCCTCACTATCGAAGCGCTCAGGGTGCGTGGATGCAGACCCAGTAGGGTGACTCGTGTCCGCGTCTGCCAAATCCACCTCAGAATCTGAGGAGACAGGGGGATGCAGGTGAAGGTGGAGGATGCTTTTTGCTCGTTTTATTTTGAGGGCCGTATCTTCGGACACCAGTGACTACAGGACCGCCGTCCTAGCAGACAAGGTGGATTGGGACCCCGCTGGCCCCACAGCCTCTGATAGGGGGTCAGGTGGTGACACGTGCTCCAGGTACTATATGGTTAGCCGTAGCCTGGGGACCACCAGCAGAAAGTGTAAAAATTGCTGTCAAAAATTTCCCCCACCGCTGCACCAGCGGCACCACAAGTCCCAGTGCACCAACTACCTATAACAGAAAGAGGGAGCCGTTTAGCACCCATGGGGACTCACCACCCCCTCCTCAGATGCAGAGCCAGAGAGCCAGGCTGCACGCTGTGCGGTGATCAAAGAGAAATAGGAAGTACAGGAACTGCCACTAGAGGCCCACCATCGATTCACTGCTCCATAGGCTTCAAAAACATGGCCGCTGTGTGATAGCAATTGGAAACGCCAAGAAAATGGCTGCCAGACTACACAAACATGGGCACAGATTATACATGCAGGCATCCACAGCAAAATGGCGGCTACACGCAGTGCCCATGCGGCCCTCAGGACCCCAGAGGACCGCCAGGTACACTTGGACAGTAAGAGGGGAGGCCTGCTAGGGACCCCCACCAGGACCATCAACCCCCAAAAAAAACCCCCCTGGCCCCCAGTACCCACTCGAAATCCCCAAACAGAAGAAACAGGCATGACGGGGGGGGGCTAGGCATGGGTGAATGGGGTGGTGGTCCACAGAGGGCCCACGATAGTGAGGGGGGATCGACATGAGGGAGGGAAGGGCACTCGAGGCCCCCATCCACCCCGCAAAACTACCAGAAGGGAGGGGGGACACTACTCACCACACCTTGGGGTCGGCGGGCACCACTCCAGGCAGAGCACCGTACCATCTTGGAATGGGGGTGCTGCGGGCAAGAGACACGCTGCGACTCAGGTCAAGATCAGGGCAATGTGTCCTCGTGAGGCATTTAACTCACCGGCCAGCCATCGTCCAGTGGGGCTATGTCACGGCCAACCTAGCATGGAGCTAAGGTCAGGTCGCACTCGCTGACCAGGCAGGGAAGACCGCAAGGATTTGGAATATTCAGTCCATCGCCCAGTCCGGTATATTCAGTCCATTGCCCAGTCCAGTAGTTGATTGTAGTTCTCACAGGAACAGAATTGATTGTAGTTCTTACAGGAACAGAAAATAATAAGAAAAAAACTAGGTCCTTACTCCTGACTAGGCAGAAGAAAAAAAACCTGAAGACCTATAGCAGGAAGTGGGAGTATACCCCCTGGGACTGCCCTATAGGTGTAGTCAAACTACTCCTCTAGGGGCAGCATAAACCCAAGGGTCAAGAAGATCTGGAGCTGTGTTCCTGTTGTGGTTATAAGGCAGGAAGAAAAAATAAAATCTCTCCAATGGGGCACAGATGAAAAAAACTAAACCTGACCGGGGCTATAACCCTCCCTTACTCTATTCAAAACTTAAAAACAAATGTTTTGCTTGAGCTCTGCATTAAGAGAGGGCGCTGCAATAAGGTGACCAGATTTTCAAAAATAAACCTAGGGACGTAATTTTTTTTATTGGCAAATGGCACAGGACTGCATAATACACAGAGCACTGGGCACAGGACTGCATAATACACAGAGCACTGGGCACAGGCTTCATAATACACAGAGCGCTGGGCACAGGACTGCATAATACACAGAGCGCTGGGCACAGGCTTTCATAATACACAGAGTGCTGGGCACAGGACTGCATAATACACAGAGCACTGGGCATAGGACTGCATAATATACAGAGCGATGGGCACAGAACTACATACTACACAGAGCGCTGGGCACAGAACTGTATAATACACAGAGCACTGGGGACAGGACTACATAATACACAGGCGCTGGGCACAGGTCTACATGATATACAGAGCGCTGAGCACAGAACTACATACTACACAGAGCGCTGGGCACAGGACTGCATAATACACAGAGCGCTGGGCACAGCACTACATACTACACAGAGCACTGGGCACAGGACTGCATAATACACAGAGTGCTGGGCACAGGACTACATAATACACAGAGCGCTGGGCAAGGTTCAGAGGTTTGCTATGCACAGAGGACACTTCTGCCCCCAAATCCATAGCTCACCTCTGCACCCTTCTCTCACAGATTATCTCTGCAGCCACCTCTTAGCCCTTCCCCCACATCAGCTAAATGCTCCATCACTCCATGCAGCTGCATCAGCTTTGACCCCGGCTCCCCCCACTACCCTCACCTGTGTACAAACAGACACCCCCCTCCCTCCCCATCTACTCCCCTCCCGGTCTCAGCCATCCAACAAGTCAATTTTTGGCTCTGCCTCTCCTCCACTGAACAGCAGCAGGAGCGGCATTGAGATCGTCCAGCAGGGGGCATCGGCATCTGGGCCACCAGGCTGTTTCTCAGCCAGCATGGGATGCCCTGTCTACAATAATCTGGCCCTGAATCCGGGGACAAAACCGGGGGATAGACTTGGTTCGGGGACGGTTTCCTCATTCCGGTGATATCTGGTTACCCTACACTACAACAAAGTAATTTTTGGAGGGGATGTCTCTGAATTTGATTATATAGTCCGGGTGAAAATCTATTTTTTTATTTTTTTATTTTGTGAGCAAGAATGGCGCATTCCCTTCATCCAGCATTCATATAGAGCAATGTTTGCAGCCAGCGTTAAATATAAATACATCACTGACCCCCCCCCCCCCTAATCCCTGTCAAAGGACCCCCGGTCAATAATTCCGCATAATTAGCAAGATTACTCAGTTCATTGCTGCTGCCAATGACCTGAAGGGTCGGAGGCAAGGAGGATTGTGGGAGATTTATGCATAAAAATCAGTCATTAACCCAGCCGCACCAAGTAAGGCTTTATAATTGGCTGGAAGAGCTGCAGGAATCTTCAGATATAGATTTAAAGTATTATTGCAGTGCTTACCCTAAAGCTGTACAAAGGGGAAGATATAAAAGATGCAAATTATACGCAGCACTGTAATAATGTATACATTATTAAGAGGTCTATTTTTCTAAAAAAAAAAAAAAATGAAGAAGAAAGAAAATTCTGTGAATGTCTAAGCCGTCAGGAATTTTGCCTAATTCGCTTATGTTTCAGGCTCATCGGTGCCGTCTAGTGGCCATAAATTGGTATTATGTTCCCGATTGAGATATTTCAGGAAAACACCACATTTAGACCACTAGATGGAGCTGCCAATCTTAGGAGATAAACATGTTCGACAGAATACCTGGATTATCAGTGATGGCCATGGGAATGCTTGAGCACTTTTTAAAGAAAAGACTCCTTAGTGTATTTTCTTTTTTTTTTTTAAGTAATGCAAGTACTTGAATTGGACTTGGTATCAGCCTACTGCAATCCCTGTACAGCAGAGCTCAGGCTGGGAGAGGTAGAAGCAGCACAAGGAGCCAATCCCTCTGCTGCTTTTCCTTTCACTGTCCAGTCACAGACTGGGGGAGGGACCTGTAAGGGTTTCTTAAGTGCAGCAGAGACGAATTGCGTTTCCTGCCCTACCAGACAGGGCTGCGCTGCATGGCAAAGCTGTGTAAATCTGTGTAAATCTCAGCACTGAATGGACAGAAGTACAAAAATCCAGCTCTCATAAGTGTATTTTATCTTTAAATTTAGCTCTTTGCCTGGAGTTTGGCTTCAAAGTGTACCTATTGGATGTGTTTTATGTTAAAGTGTTTGTTATCCCAACTCGTCATATGCCTGATATGTGCCATGTACTTGTATGAGAAAGTATCCTGTTATCTATGCACCATCTTTAATTAGCCACTTCTGGACCGGAAGGATTTGCCCCCTTAATGACCAGGCCATTTTTTGCGATACGGCACTGCGTTATTGTAACGGACAATTGCGCGGCCGTGCGACACTGTACCCAAATAAAATTGATGTCCTTCTTTTCCCACAAATAGAGTTTTCTTTTGGTGGTATTTGATCACCTGTGCAGTTTTTATTTTTTGCAGTATAAATAAAAAAAGAGCGACAATTCTCAGTGGTTACTGCTTTTGGACCGTCCGTCGGTGGACGAAAGAGAAAATGGGATTTTTTACTTAAAGCGGAGTTCCAGCCACAAAATCGAAAAAGGGGCCATCCGCTTGCTTTTGGTCACCTGTTAAATAAATGGATAGTTACGATTTTTTTTTACTTACCTTGTTATTGAAGTAAAATATACTCACCTTCCTTCCACTTCCTCCCTCGGTGGCCGCGGCCCGTGCCGTCACTTCCTCTTTGCGATGATCCCTGGGAGCTGAACGTCATCGCTCCCAGGAATCAATGCGCCGGCACCGGCCCCGCTCGTCACTTCCAGTGCGTCGCGGCATTCCCTGCTAAACAGCTTCTGGGCATGCCCAGAAGCTGTGGAGGAATGCGGCGCCGCACCGGAAGTGACGAGCGGGGCCGGTGCAGGCGCATTCTGGGAGAAGAGGACACGGAAGAGGACGCAGAAGAGGACGCGCTGGCTTCAGCTGCCCACATTCGAGATGGCAGCGCTGGAGAAGAAATTTTAAAGGTAAGTATTTCTTCTTGCAGGTAAATGCGACCCGGGACAGTTCAGAGGCTATCCATTGTGGAATGTACTAGCCCTGACTGTCCCGGAGGTATTTTTATTGAAAAATGTTTTTCGTGGCCAGAACTCCGCTTTAACGTAAAATCCATTTCTCTGAGTCCACCAATGGACGTAGCTCCCACCCCTCTTTTCTCTGAAGAGTTGGGTTTTGGTTAGTATTCACTGCTTGCAACTAAACTGAAGATGCAACGGTGAGGCCAGGGGTAATAACACAAGGACCCCGCCCCCCTGGGCGTGTCAAAGCCTTTGGCGCTACCTGGTCACTCCTAGTGGGAGGGGCTTATTACCCATCCTTCTATGATTTAAATCAGCAGCTATGTCCGTCGGTGGACGAAAGAGAAAACTCTTTTCTTATTTTAGATGTGAATAAAAGCCCTTATTTTGACTAATTGCAGCATTAAATGTATGTTTAAAAAGAAATCGGACAGAGTCAGTACCTTTCTCAACAGCAGCTGCTCCCAGACGGCAGGCACGTACGGCAGGGCTGGGGCTGGGGAAAGGATGTGAGTGGGAGCTCATACAGACCTGCGCGGAGCCAGGTGACCCTGAGCGTTGATGTCACGCAACCCCACGATTATGTGACACGGAAGTCTTTCGGCGAAAAAGCACATTTGCCGGGCCAGGACAGAGTAAATTACCCAGAACAGGCTCCTATTTGCCGGGACTGTCCCGGCAAAAACGGGACAATTGGCAACTATGCATCATCTTAGCCTATACAAGGTGACCAGACTCTAGCCCTAGGACTGTATTTTAAGGATGAGAGCATTTTTGCTAAATTAGGTTTAGTATTGCTGAGTATTGTTACACGTCAGGAGTTTATTCATGCAGATTTGCAAAGTTACTGAAAGGCCAACTTTAAACAAAATGCTATAACTCAACCGTACTGATAAAGAGAACCGGTCTATTTCTATCAACAAAATAATGTTGCTTGATAGGAGATCAAAGATTAAGAGGGGAAAAAAAAAAACGTATTTATCTTGTCACACCACATACATTTTGACAGTTTGGAAGCTTATAATTATTACTCGTCAGGTGTGAAACAAAAAGCCTGTCATTTAGGAGGATATAACTGTCAGCACCCCCATAGGGAGGAGTGATGTACGCGTTTTTTGGGAGGATCATTAACATAACCCAGTTACATAATTTGCTGTGTTTAGTTAAGGAATTAAAACTTTAAAAGAAGGCCATCGCAAAGATCAGGATTCTATACAAAGCTATTTGAAAAGTCAAAAGACACCGAATTTCTATTAAAATTAACAGGCATTTTGTGTATCAGCAGAAACTGGACTGTGGACTGTCCAGTGTTGGCCGGCTGCTTTAAAGTGGATGTGAACCCTCACATATACCCAGTGAAGTGAACAGCCTCAGATGATGAAACAAATCTTCCTACATAAGTTTTACATGTATATCTGCAGTCTTCAGCTTTCTATACTCTTTAGAATGTACACATCGTGTTAGAAATTGTTCTTCCTAATTCAGCAGTGGGAGCGGAGTCTGGGCATACACTGCGTGTGAGCTGATTGGAGGAAAGGCACACACACCCCTCTCCACATAGGCAGAGGAAAGAAGAAACTTGCAGAGCTACCACCATTTCCGACAGCCCCCTTTTGAGGGGACAGCAAATTTACACTGGTATACAAGCTGTACACTCAATACTTTACATTGTAGCAAATTTCTAATTTCTTCAGTGTTGTCACATGAAAAGATAGAATAAAATATTTACAAACATTTGAGGGGTGTACTCACTTTTGTGAGATACTGGATCTGTATTCTAGAAAGTATCAGTGACCTATGCCGCACCTCCGAAGGAGGACAAGTTTATGTCCGAAACATGTTAGGTGGTTAGATAGTATAGTAACATACCTGGGACAAGCCCAGGCAATGGTATTAGTGTTACTATTGTCCCCATACTATCCAGGGTACTTTAGACTGTTTTTAACTAATATTGTCCTCAGGGACCTATTGTTTGTATTTTCCTTTTTTGTATTTTTCTTACTATGGTAAACCAATAAAATTATCCATTTTATATACCGGTCTGTTTGTTCTGAGTCCATGAGGGGTATTTTAGCAGTGTTATCTGCACACAACTGAATTTTGAGACTAGAGGAGAAGGAGGAGGAGGAGGAGGAGATGAGGTGGGGATGTGGCTGCATTGAGAAGGGCAAAATCTGGGGGAGGAGTTCTGTTTTCCTCTCTGGTGCCAACCACTGAGGTCGGGGGGCAGCGACGAGTGGGGTGCCTCAACTGCAGGAGAGGTGCGAGCAGTGGCGGCTGGTGCTCCATGGGCCGGGGGGGGGGGTGGCAGATGGACCACACCATACCCCCCCGGACCACACCAGCTCCAGCCCGCACATCTAAACCCCCCACCCCATCTCACTCACCCTGGGCAGGCAGCGGCGTGTGGCGGCTTCCCCCTGCGTCTCCTCCGTGGGTCGGTCTTCCCCTGCGTCTCCTGCCTCCTCCTCTTTGGCCAATAGAATGGCTTCTCCTTTCGGCCAATCGGGAAACGGGTCTCAGGACCCGCTTCTTGATTGGCCAGGAGGAGAATCAGTGTGGCAATAGGGAATATTAATTCACTATTGTCACGCAACTGGGTAGGCTCAGGGCGCAATGCTCTGCGCCCCGGACCCACCCTTTTTTAAAGCCTATTATAGCCTCTGGCTCTAATCACGTGCTTCAAAAAAAAAAAAATACCCCATTGGAATCCATGCGTCCGGTGCCCTGCATGTAGATTAGGGGGCCGGACGCATGGATGGGGGGGCAGCGCCCCTTCGCCCCCAATGGACGGGCCGCCACTGGGTTCGAGGGCCACATAAGGAGGCCTGGCGGGCCGGATTAGGCCTGCAAGCCCTGTGTTTGACACGTGCTTTACGGCATCTGCAGTATTCACAGTTCTAGACATCAGGGAGGAGCCTTGTGCCAAAAAGCTCCTGGTATCCGACTACTAGTACCGAAACCGAACATACCAATAAATCTCCCCCCTCGTCTGTCAGTAGCACTGGGCTTTCAGCTTTGCTTAACGCCATTCCATACGGCTTCCAAAAAAAAAAAAAAAAGCAGGCTCAGCTGCCTTTTCCATAGCCGCTTTAATCTACGTGCGGCACCACAAAGCATCCTCCTTCCCTGCATCTCCCCAACCTTCAAAGCGCAGAGAAATCCCTGCGTACACTCAGCTAACATGTCACAGGCAGGCAATCCATTTTAATTATTACCCGCCAGGAACATCTAGCTGGAATCTCATGTAAAATATTTAATTTAGCAATTAGGCAGCGTCTTCTTATATGATGAGTGCCTCAGTACAATCCTCAAATAACGGTTTTATCATGCCGCCTCATTAAAGAGGCGAATCTGGGAATTTGTGTGTGTGGGGGGAGAGAGAGGCAAATTCTTCCCTTAATAATCCCTTAATAATCATTAAAAAGCACAATTCAAATAAATAAGACTGCATTCATTAAGATTGCTTAGAGTTAGAGGATTGCTGGGCTGCTGCTTGAGGAAGGGGTTTTGTAGCAAGCATAAGATAATAAAGGTTAAAGCGAACCTGTCTTGTGAAATTAATCATTTAAGATTAATTAAAATTTTTATGAAAACAGAAAAAACTAAAAATAATGAAAATTAATTAAATTAATAAAAAAAATGTTTTTTTAAATGCCTAGCTATTTTTAAAATGCAGTTCTGACTAATACTCACCCATACTTGACAACATTTAGTTTAAGGTTCCGGGGACACAGTTAATTGGTACTAAACCCTTGAAATGAAAAATGAACAAAGCATATCCTTCTATAGTGTATACTTGCCTCACTCCAAACCACCAAGTTTGATTTCTGTCTCCTCTCTCCTTCCATTGCTTTTTGTATGGGTAACTTCTGATAGTCTATGCTGACACCAGGGAATCTCGGGAGATGGTTTTGCTCCCTCCTAAAGCACACAATAGGTGAATGACAGTCTCAGCTGTGCATGTTTCCCTATGAAACTGCGTGGGAGGGGGGGGGGGGGTTGTCCATTTCCTCCACTCAGCGCTCAGATTACACTCAGCTCTGTATTGTGTGATTTCAGATCCCCACACCCTTGCCTTCTAGAAATAAGCAATGCTGTCTAAGTTTTGTAGTTTAAACAGCTGTAGAAGGGAGAGGGCTGCAGATAAAAAGGTACAGCTTATGTAGGGGATTTGTTTAATATCTGTGTATCACCTGGGGCCAGTCATTTCAGTGTCTATATGAAAGGGGTTTACAATACATAGAGCACAAAAGTCCCACAGGGATTTTAAGGGCATAGGCCAGCAAGAAAGGTAGGTACAGTAAAAATAGTAGACAGTAAGTAGTATATAAAAAAAATTTGTAGATGGCAGCAGGCCTATAGCAGCTAGCTATAGTTGCTGCATGTCCACTGGAATTGCTCACATGAACCGCCCAAGAAAAAAGCTGATCTGGAGAGAAAAAAAAAAAGGGGGGGGGAGGAAAGGGGTGGTAAGGAAAGGGGGGGGGGGAAGGGAGGGGGCGGGGGGAGAGATGAAAAGGAGGAATGTATCAATGTATGCCAATGGTATAGTTTTTTGTTGTTTTTTTTTCTCCAGATCGGCTTCCTTTCCCTTTGGGCCGGTTCATGTGAGCAATACCAATAAACCATAAGTGGTGATATTACTTATTGGTTTATTGGGTACTGGAGTGTGCTGCTGCGGTACTTTATGTATATATATATATATATATATATATATGAAATGTCCTTTATCCATGTACATATATGAACTACAATATTTTTTATAATATTTTATATATACATGTATGTATTGCTATTACTTATGTCATTTTTTAATAAACATGTTGTAACTAATTTTGATTTACTTATTCGTCAACTGCCTCATGTAAAGTCCCAAATATCCCTTTTATGTACATATAGGAACCCAATTATCTATATATAAAACATGTATGTAGTTGCCATTACCAATGCAATTATGTAATAAACATGGTATATATTTGTATTTTTATATATTGCTTTATTGTACTTTACTCCCTTGTTACCTGTCTCATGTTAAGTCCTATATATTCCCCCCTTCATTGTGTCTATTTTGTTTTAACATTTGGGTGGGGCTATCCCCCACTCTTTTACTCATGTGTAATTTTGAATAAAATTGTTGAATTTTTTTTATATACTACATACTGTCTACTATTTTTACTGTACCTACCTTCAGGGCCGCTGTTAGAAATCATGGGGCCCCATACAGCCATCCTGATGGGGCCCCCCCAACCCTGACCACACCTGCCCCCCCAACCCTGCCCACACCTGCTCCCCTAACTCCCCTGGGGTGCAGTGGAAAAGCTGCACTGACTTTATCGGCCTACACCTCAAAAATTGAAAAAAAGTCCCTCCTCTGCTCCCACCTCCTGATGGGGCCCAGGGAAATGTAATTTAAGCCCTGGTAAGCAAGTAGGAGTGTGGGTGGGGAACTAGTAAAATCAATTTATTTATTTAGGTAGAAATGAACAATAAAACTGCCCTGGGACCCTCTTTTTAGCTGATGGGGCCTGGCCCCCCCTGTTTAGATGATGGGGCCTGGGCCCAGTACAACAGGACTGGTTGTACTGCCTTATCAGCGGCCCTGCCTACCTTTCTGGCTGACCTAGGCCCTTAAAATCCCTGTGGGACTTTAGTGCTCTTTGTATTGTATAATTTTTGGATGTGGCAATTGTGCCGCCATTGGCCTTGACACCTACCTGTCTATTAAAGGGTTTGCAACCATTTGAACCCCATGTCCAGTCTGCCTTGGGGGTGGCCCAGTGACCAGGTAGTCACCAACACTTATTGGAGTGACACACTTGCAGCCCAGAATACCGCAATGAGTGCCATATTGAGTTACTGCTTATGCTCCCTAACTCAAATAAGGTGACACTTTGTTCCTGTGACACATCATCATTGGATCTGAGGTCCAAGATGTGGGACTTTCCCAGAAAATCTTAGATAATTGGCATCTGCACTGGTCTAATCTTCAACACTGTTCCCCCAGACTCACTGTTCTGAGATCCAGTGTTGGTCCACTTCCAGGATACATGAGCCCAGTGCAAGGGGCCATGGGCCCGCTCCCTGGGATAGTGTCTGTTCTGTTTCAAATGCTGCTTTGTGCATTTACATACCTCCTTAGACCCAGTCTGTGCAGACATTTTGGTTACCTGCAGACATGGCACCATCCACAGGCAGTTTAACTCAATAAGACACTGAAGTTGAATCCAGCGCAATTTTCTTCAGCTAATCATAGAGGGATGGTTTTTTTCCCAGTCTTTTGAAGTGTAAGAAGACAATGACTGAGCCTGATCTCTGTGAATAACTAATACTGACTGAGGAAAAATTGGGAAGGGTCTAACTAGGACTGGCACCCCATCTAAATTCAAAAATGTGTGGGGCAGGTGGTTAGCTGCTCCGGGTCTGCCTCCAACAGACTTAATAATGGAGAGATTTGTCCTCTGAGCCTTACATTTGTTGGGGGCATTCACACTCTGGTAGAACAGTCAGCCTTACTCATTTTTTCATTTCCTTATTGTTTTGCTGTTTATGCCTGGGGTTGTGGGTAACACTGTTAGGGGAATATATGTGGTGGATGGGTAAACTGTACTGTGTTACTTGGAATTTTTTACATACTATGTACTGAATGGTGATATGTGTAAAACATTGACTGCACTGGCTGCTTGTAACTGAAAGTGACATCTCAATAAAAAACGATTACTTGATAAAAAAAATACAAAATAAAAAATTGTGTGATATACAGTTGAGTTTTTGTCCCAATGCTCGCTTTCACTCTCAGCTGGGAGCAGATGTATAGCTCGGCAGCTTTCAGCCTTGGGGGGAACCGGCTGAATGTAAGCCTGGAGTCTGTGTTCCAGCTCCATCTATAATAAGGCCGGTGTTATGTCATCCTACATCATTGAGGCATGTTTTGAAGATCAGACACTCTGACCTCCCAATTCAATGTAGCTGCAGGCTTTGAGGCTGACACCCCTCTCCGGCATCTCGCTGCCTAATATGTGCTGCTGGAAGATTTCCTGCACTGCGTACTGCACCAGCAGATGATAAGATGACTAGACAACCAATGGAAAATTCATGGCTTCATTCAACAGAGCAAAGAGCAATATGGATAATGCAGTAACCCGTGACAGCCAATCAGAAGATATTGCTGCGCGTTCCTGTGCAATTCACATGCGGCGCAGTGTGGTACGATTTGAGCCAATTCATTTTGAATGGGCCGAATTCTACTAGACTGCATCAAAAGTAGTGAATGCACTGCTTTAAAAAAAACACACTGCAACCGGATCGCATGGTACTTCTGTAATATGTGATCTGCTGATGGGCATTGGTGAGGCTAAGCTGATGGGCACTGATGAGGCTGCATTGATGGGCACTGGTGAGGCTGAGCTGATGGGCATAGGTAGGGCTGCACTGATGGACACTGATCAGGCTGCATTTATGGGCACTGATGAGGCTGCACTGATGAGGCTGCATTGATGAGCACTGATGAGGCTGCATTGATGAGCACTTGAGCACTGGTGAGGCTGAGTTGGTGGGCACAGGTAAGGCTGCATTGGTGGGCACTGGTGAGGCTGAGCTGATGGGCACTGGTGAGGCTGGGCTGATGGGCACAGGTAGGGCTGCACTGATGGACACTGATCAGGCTGCATTTATGGTCACTGATGAGGCTGCATAGATGAGCACTGATGAGGCTGCATTGATGAGCACTTGAGCACTGGTGAGGCTGAGTTGGTGGGCACATGTAAGGCTGCATTGGTGGGCATTGGGGAGGCTGAGCTGATGGGCACAGGTGAGGCTGCCCTGATGGGCACTGGTGAGGCTGCCTTGATGGGCACTGGTGAGGCAGGCAGCAACCAGCAAGTGAGCCTAAATCCCCCACTCCCCCCCCCTTTAAAATGTCGCAGGGGTTATTAAATTTTCCTTCTGACTGAAGCCCCTGGTCTTTTTCCCACCTAGCAACACCCCAGCTTACAGCTGTACTTGTCCCGGAACTGCCGGCCGCGTGGGATCAACCAGTGAATCATCTTCATTCATTGAGCATTACAGTGATGCAGAGTGTGTTTTGTTATTGTAAAACAGAGGCAAGTTAGGGTACAGATGATAAATTAATCCATGTGACTATTTGACAATTTGTTTCTATTGAGAACTCCATCTAAAACAACATTTGGTGTTGCATGGAAAGTTAAACCCTCTGACAGTCTATTTTGTTTCTACTGGTGCTGCGTTCCCGCATCTGCACACCTGCTGTGCCCATTATGAGGGGCTCCAAGTTTGTGGGTAAAAGGGGACTCTGATTGGGACCCTGATGTAAGGGGGAACTCTGATGAGAACCCTGATGGGCACACTGATGTAAGGGGGGGGCTCTGATGGGGACCCCGATGTAAGAGGGGGACTCTGATGGGGACACCAATGTGGGGGGGGGGGGCTCTGATGGGTACCCTGATGTAAGGGGGAAGCTCTAATGGGAACACAGATGTAAGGGGGGGAACTCTGATGGGAAGCCTGGTGTGAGGGGGAATTTGATGGGAAACCCAATGTAAGGCAAACCTCTGATGGTGACCCTAATATAAGGGGGAATCTCAAAGGGACCCTGATATAAGGGTGGACTCTGATGTGAACCCTGATGGGGACCCTAATGTAAGGGGGGGGGTCGATGATGGGAACCCTGATATAAGGGAGGGTGAGGGTGGGGGGGGGGACACTGATGTAAAGGGATACTCAGATGGGGACTATGATGTAAGATAGTATACAAATGTAAGAGGAAACCCTGATGGGAACTCCTATATGGATAAGGATATGTACATAGGGTCCAGATGATATAAGGGGGAACTCTCATGGGAACCCTGATAGAAGGGGGGACTCAGATGGGGACCCCGGTGTAGGGGGACTTTCATAGAGACCTGTTATGACCACTGAACACTGGTGTAAGGGGGGGGGGGTTTAAAGGGGAACTTCCCTTTGTTTTACTTTTTATTTTGTTCTTAATCATAGAATATGCAAAAATTGAGACATGATCCGAAATGTAGTGGTGCCACATCCCCCATAAAATGAATGAACAAAAATAAGAGGGGAAAAGAAACACTACCCCTCAAAGATAGTAGGACTTTATAGGCATCCACTGATTAATCTCACAAAAAATGCACAATCTTTAGTAGTGTAAGTACATACAACATTTATTGGTATAAAATTGCATAAAAGCCATCACAATAATGAATAAGCACAACAGTGCAGCAACATGCTCCTGAACCAGAAGAACCCGTATGTGGTCCGACAAATAGCAGGGTCTGTGTCTGAGGAACATAAAGATGGTCGACCTCCTATGCCTGGATCAAAAGGGTTCTAAAATGCAAATATAGCCAAGGAATCACTACGCGTTTCGCTATGCAGCTTCCATTGGAGCTTCCTGTCATGGAGTCACAGCTCCTGGGGATGCCGATCTGATCCATGTAATAGTAGGCCCTCCGGCAGGGAGACGGTGTAGATGTCCCCTCAATTGTGCTTACTCATCATTGTGATGGCTTTTATGCAATTTTATACTAATACATTTTGTATGCACGTACACTACTAAAGATTGTACATTTTTTGTGAGATGAATCAGTAGATGCCTATAAAGTCCTATTATCTTTGGGGGGATAGTGTTTCTTTTCCCCTCTTATTTTTGTTCTTAATCATATAATGCGGATTACAAAAAATATCAAAGAAAAACGCAAGAATCCATTTAAATTTCATTCATTTATAAAACTGATTTATTATTTTGGCCTGCAAATATTTGTTAGATATACAATATGGCCCTGAAACTGAAAAGTTTGGAGACCCTCGCTTGCGAAGACTTTCACTTTAACACCTTGGTATCAGGCTGTGACCTTCCAGGATGACAGCCGCAGATGCCAAGGGATATAACTTTTTCTAAGAGGAAAGTCTCCCAGGTCTGTGATATTCCTCATGTCCTTATCTTATAAATTTCATAGTCCTCTGTGATAACACGATAAGCGCCTGGGTAAGAATAATGTAATCAGATACGCTATTGCTGCAGTCTTCGCCCCTCTGGGGGCTCCGCTCTTTCATTAGAAGTAAAAGGGGGGCGAGGGTGCCAACAGAGACCTCCAACACAGAGATGTCATCCTGCTTTTGATAGGATAATGGCCCTGCGGCAAACTAGGCTGCCAGGCTCCTGTATATAATGAGAGCCGCCACAGACCTCAGAAAGAATGGTGGTATAAACCAGAGCAATTAGGGGGATGAGCTCTCCTAAAAGAGTTTATAGACATCAGAGAGGAAGGAAGCCGCGGAGATATGAGGTCAAGACTCCTACTATTTTAAAAGCCATTTTTCTTAGAAAACTCAGCACCCCGTGAGAGTGGTTCAGTTCTAATTACTGTTGTAACTTGTTTTGTGAAATCTGTAGGGTAAATATCTGCATTAAAGTGCGCAAATTTAATTTGCAGAGGGATGGAGCACATCAAAAAGATGGTTCAGGCATTGACCTCCATTTTGGACACATTGCCTATAAGCGAGGCTACATTTGGGTTGACTTTAATGACAAAGTGCAGGAGCACATCTGTCAGAGAAGTCTGGTCCATAAGGTAGTTGGAACTTCCCGCCATTAGATGGCGCCAAGCTGGCTATTTAAACTGACTCTCTGCATGGATTCATTGCTGTTTGGTCTGCAGCTTCCTGTGTACTGTTCCTGATTCCACGTGACCTCTGATCTTGATCCGGTGTTCTAAAATTTAGTCGGACCCGTGAAAATTCCAGACCCTCGTCATTTCCGGGGACGCTCTGTCACCACCAGCTGCTACGAGCCCCGGTGCGCATGCGCACAAGGCATTTTCAAGGTCCGATGAAATTCTAAGACTTACGAACAGCTGACTGAGAGGAGGAGGGGCTGAGGTGGGACGCACACACCGCTGCGGGAAAATGTTACAACACCGCCACGCAGAGCTGACTTAGAGGAGGCGGGAAGGAAGTGAATACTCATACTAAATAGTCATGATAAAAATGTTTAGTATTTCTTATTATTTTTTTATCATTACTAATTAGTATGAGTATTCACTTCCTTCTCGCCTCCTCTAAGTCAGCTCTGCAACATGTTCCTTGCTCGATGACGCGGCGGTGTTGTAACATTATCCCGCAGCGATGTGTGCGTCCCACTTCAGCCCCTCCTCCTCTCAGCTGTTCGTAAGTCTTAGAATTTAATCGGACCTTGAAATGCCTTGTGCGCATGCGCACCGGGGCTCGCATCAGCTGGGTTATGACCTAGCGTCACCGGAAGTGACGAGGGTCCGGAATTTTCATAGGTCCGACTAAATTTTAGAACACCGGCTTGTTGTCTCTAACCTGTGCTTGTCTGCTTCCTATCCTGACCCTGGCTTGTCTTCTGGATTTCACTCCTGCCTGCTGATCCTGCCTTGCTGCTCTCCTGGTACCGACATGGCTTGTGACCCGATTACTCTGCTGCCTATTGTCTATGTCCTTCCTGCCCGACCATTACCTACCCGGCTTGTTTGACCCTGCACCCTGCTCATCCGGCCTGCTATAACTCCAGCCCAGCAAGCTCGCTCCCAGCAGCCTCATACCAGCCCGCTCACTGCGGCCATGCTACTACTGGACTGATTATAGGCACTCCTACGCCACCGTGCTCCTGTGGCCGCTGTCTCACTATCAAAGGCCCACGAGCCGGAGTTGTACGAGAGGCCCTCCTCTACACGTCAGGCTCACTTACCAGGTACGTGACAACATCAAAAAGATGGTTCAGACATTGACCTCCGTTTTGGACACATTACCTATAAGCAAGGCTACATTTGGGTTGACTTTAATGGCAAAGTGCAGGAGCACATCAAAAAGATGGTTCAGACATTAACCTCCGTTTTGGACACATTGCATATAAGTGAGGCTACATTTGGGTTGACTTTAATGACAAAGTGCAGGAGCACATCAAAAAGATGGTTCAGATATTGACCTCCGTTTTGGACACATTGCATATAAGCGAGGCTACATTTGGGTTGACTTTAATGGCAAAGTGTAGGTCAAAACACCTAAAATGGAGGATGAGATTCTCCACCCAACACTCTGTAATGTAATAAATAGAGCGAGAGAGGAGAGAGCTTACAAGCAAAAGACATTGGGGTTGATTATTACTAAAGGCAGTGTTGAAAAGTGCAGATGCACTCTACAAGTGCAGTTGCTCCAGAGCTGAGTAAGTGAGGTAAAAGGTTCACTTTGCAAAGAATGCCCAATCAGATGCAAGGAAAATAGAAAAAAAAAACAGCATTTTTGCTTGCACATGATTTGATGACGGAAGTCAGCAGAGCTTCTGCTCATGTACTAAGCTCTGGAGCAACTGCACTTTGCAAAGTGCAGAGTCTATTAGCCTTTAGTAAATTAACCCCAAAGTGAGTGAGCTTTAGAAAAGAAAAAAACACTGTACTGTCTGTGATACTTTTTTTATCTGCACTAACATCCAAATTTTCAGGACAAGTTTTTGGGATGTACCCCCTTCTTCAAGGTGCAAGCAGTACAGTAAGAAAAAAAAAAAAAGCATCATAGACAGTACTTGTTTTTGTAACAAGTGCACTAATGCACTGCAACAAAATGGTGGCCATCTGCACACAGGCATTGACTCCCTGTTGCATAAATGTGAATGGTATAACTGATGGCACTATATAAATCCTGTATGATAATAATGATGAGATGGATAAAAGATGGCTTTGGCTACTGTTTACATGTAGAGGACTCCTCAGACGCGTTTCGCCCTTTTTGGGGCTTAATTGTAGAGCCCCTAAAAAAGGCAAAACATGTTTGAGGAGTTTGTTACAGATGGAGAACAGAAGCTGAAGCCATCTTTTACCCACCTCATTCACATTTTGGTGTCTGCGTGCAGACGGACACCATTTTGTTGACGAGAGAGCGCAAGTGGGATAGAGAGAGAGCGGAGAGCGATAGAGAGAGAGCACGAGCAGGATAGAGAGAGAGAGCACGAGCAGGATAGAGAGAGAGCACAAGCAGGATAGAGAGAGCACAAGCAGGATAGAGAGCACAAGCAGGATAGAGAGAGAGCACAAGCAGGATAGAGAGAGAGCACAAGCAGGATAGAGAGAGAGCATGAGTGCTACAGAGAGAGCACAGGCAGGAGAAGAAGAACAGCAGGAGTGAAATAAACAGAGGGAATGTGAGAGGGATAAAGCGAGAAAGCAAAGGCAGAGTAGAGAGCAAGCAGGAGTGAGATGGAAAGAGAGCGTGATCAGGATAAATTGAGCGCAAGCAGGAAAAAGAAGCACAAGCAGGATAGAGAAATAGAGAACACGAGCGGGATGGAAAGAGAGAGAGAGCACAAGTGGGAAACAGAGAGCGTAATCAGGATAGAGAGAGCATGGAGGGTGCAAGTGAAATAGAGAGTGCCATAGTGGGATAGGGAGAGGAGCAGATAGGTGGGAAAGTGAGAGCAAGCAGGATGGAGAAAAAGATAGGGAAAACAAGTGAGAGATGATGCCCTGTTATCATCCTGCTGTCCACGCATGCTGTCTCCTGACTCCTGTGTGCGCACCGTAGTGCTGTTTAGATTTCACTCTTATTGGATTCTGTTATGAATACTCTGGAGCTACAAGGCAGTGTAGGTTGCCAAGTATGAGGACAGACAGCTGACAAGTAAGAAACTGTCAAATCTCAGTTATCTCTTGGCTCCCAAAGACACCCTCATATGAAGTCAAACTAAATCTGCATTCTGCATACGTAATCCTGTAGAACTGTGATAAATGTGGAAGAAATGAGCCAGTCTTGCACTCTCCCGATCATGAGCCATCCTTCTTAAACCGACTCTTTGGAGAGCTGCCAAACATTTTTTCTTTTGGTTTTGTCCGTGGCCTGATTTACCTTCATGCTAATGAAGCGCCAAACATTCATACAATGCTCAGTGACTGCGAAGGGATTTATGGCCAACAGCATGTGACTATTTACATGTGAGCACAGCTGTAGGCATTCACTAAACATGTACTTATTCAACATTATTAATTAATTTGATTTTACATGCGGATTAAAATTTACACCTGTGTTCCAACACCCCTGTCCGCCCGCCAAAAAAATTGCTTACGCTCATTTCCTTGAGCAAATCTCTTTTTCCTTTCCAGGCAGTTTTTTTTTTTTTTTATTGTGCCAAGACTGCCGATACACAACATCTTGTGTGGGTTTGTTGTCTTTGGAAAGCACTTGCGGCTCGCGCTTCTGATAAAATGCAAAATGTTATTCTAACAAAGCAGGATTGTTTTGGAAGAAAAGCAAATTGGGCAAGTTTGCCTATATATACAATAGAACAGCGTTTCTCAACCTTTTTTCAGTCAAGGCACCCTTTATAAATTATGGACAATCTCGAGGCACCCTCCAAAATTATAAACAGTCTTGAGGAGCCCCATTCTAAAATGTAAAAACTATACTAATAATTTTAACATAATGCAGCAACATCAATATACGTAAAACACCCAACGTAAAGGTCCGTACACCAAAGCGATTGTCGGCCATAAATATTCGGCCGCCGAACGATCGGCCGATTGTCGGCTTGTTAGTATGATGCTTCCGACAACCGACTCCGACTTTTCGGCCGAACAGAATCAGGTGTGCAGGCTATAAAATTTTTGTTGGCCGTCACCAGAACGGCCGATTGTTCGCCAGTCAGTACAGAATTCGGCCGACTAACAGCAGATGAGCAAGACTGGGCATGCTCAGAGAAGAAAAAACACACGGAAAGTTAACCATCACATGGCATCACTTCTGCAGTCGGCTGTTGTTGGCCGACAAAATTCGTGTGCAGTCTTTAGCACTTTTCAACCGACAGGACAGCAACGGACAAAAGACGGCCGATCGTTCGGCCGACATTCGGTACGTGTGTACGGGGCTTTAGAGGGGATTTATTCTTTCAAAGCAAATACACTTTTGCAAACTGGTACTGTCTAGTATTCCATTGTTTCTATTCTCCCTTAGTTTTTCTCCATCCATTAGCTAATGGGACCCCAAAGCTGATGGGAGAGAGGCAAGGGAGGGTCAAACCAAGGATGATATACAGACAACTGACATCTCCCCTATCAACTCGTGATGTCATCATTGGTCGTTAGGAGGTTGGCAGTGAAAAGGTTGTAAAGATGTACAATGAAAACCTGTGGCTTCGTGTAACTAAAAGGCAGGTTTCATCCAGCCTTGGCTTGTATTCAATTTTGGGGTAATTTTAAGGCAATTTGCCAAGGCACTCCTGAAGAAACCTCAAGGCACCCAAGGGTGCCTGGGCACCATGGTTGAAAAAGGCTGCACTAGAAGATAAATGAAAGAATAATAGTTCTATTTCACACATATACAGTATCTCAAAAATGTGAGTACACCCCTCACATTTTTGTAAGTATTTTATTCTATCTTTTCATGTGACAACACTGAAGAAATTACACTTTGCTACAATGTAAAGTAGTGAGTGTACAGCTTGTATAACAGTGTAAATTTGCTGTCCCCTAAAAATACCTCAACACACAGTCAATGTCTAAACCGCTAGCAACAAAAGTGAGTACACCCCCTAAGTGAAAATGTCCAAATTGGGTCCAATTAGCCATTTTCCCTCCACGGTGTCATGTGACTCATTAGGGTTACAAGGTCTCAGGTGTGAATGGGGAGCAGGTGTGTTAAATTTGGTGTCATCGCTTTCACTCTCATACTGGGGTGTGGTATAAAAGCCAAGAGCACGTGTGCTGCGGGGTCTTTGGCTGGTGAGCAGAGTCCTGGAGGGAGGGTGACTGTTGTCTCCTGTTGTCTCCTTCTCTGCATTGGTGGCACATGGTCACAGGCAGTCCACCTGGGGACAGTAGGAAAGGAGCTGAACCCAGAGATCAAGAAGAGCTGACTGGAAGGGTTTGGGATACTGGAGACCCTCGAAAAACAGTATCGTGAGTAAAAGGGATCGTGTCTAAGGGCCTGACCTGAGAGGGGGCCATCCCGGTGTCAGATAGTCAGAGGACGGGTGTCAGTCTGTGGAGAGAGAGGGAAAACTAGGCGGGTATCCCGAAGACAGTCTTCCTTACAAGAGATCTTACAGAAACTTAATCCTGATTCATCTAGTGGCAAGGTGGATCAGCAGCCTGGCTGCATCTTCAAAATGGATGAGGACTCCTGTCTGAATAGTTCAATTGGGAGTATCCCACTCTTCCTTTCTCCCATCCCTAAATTAAATAAAAACCTTAAAAACAACTACAACCCCTATACTGTTTACTGACTGAGCCAAGGAGTAAAGAGTTAAATGTGCATGCTGCAGTTGCTAACGGTAACCCAGGGGGATCCCAAGGTGAATAATCCAGCAGTCCTCAAGGGGGCAGTGCTACATACGGACCCCTCTTGGGTACGGCTCCCATAAATATGGCTGGTGGTACCTGTGATACTGGTTTGTCTCTGAGCCAGTGTTTTCTGCGGCTGGAGGCCTATAATGGTGTTTCACAGGTACTTGAATTGTATGCACACGAGGACCGTGGGGCCCCCTGTGTTAATATGTTAAAATGTTAATATGTTTTAATATGTTATTTATATTTGGTTAATAAAAGGCTGCTATGGTCATTATGCTATGGATCAGTTGGTGTCATGTCTTTGATGGTACTCACCGTCACTGGGAGTGAAAGACAGATACTTAATGGTTTGGATTGCTTCAAGTGGGACAGTAATATTTGTCAGCAATATCTCTCAAAAAGTTTGAAGATTTAACCCCACTTTACACTGTGAGACCTATAGCCTGTTGCCATGAAGTCTGTGACACCTAAATAATCATAGAAAATACGTAGATGTTCCATGTACTTCAATGTAGTAGACGGACAGACTATCATTGGCAGTCTTGTACTATTGTCTATCTATTGAGCTGGCATGTGGATTGTTTTAAGTCTGCCTGTCCCATTGTTTTAAATGTTAATGACCTCACATTGTGCTGTCAAGATGGCTAGATAATTAGTTCAGATTAATTCTGTTTCTGTATACAATTTCATCTGCATATGATAATGTAATCAGGCAGAAGGGAGGGATTGTGTACACTGTATGGGAGTGACTGAGTGTAAAACTCTGTTTTTATTGGATTGTGAATTTCATGTCCTGTTCCCCACAAGGTTCACCTGGGTGGTAACCTTGTGGGGGAAAACTGTATAAAAGAGCACCTGTACCATTAAACCTGGAGTTCTACTTCACCCTCAATCTAGAGTCCTGTCTCTTATTGGGGGAATCTGCTACAAGGGATTGCTATGCTCTTCATTCTCCCTTGGATAATCCCCAAGCTCTTGTAAGAGCTTGTTCCTATTCCTGCTTCACTCTCTAGGGAAAGAGGTTCACCCACTGGAACCTGGAGCCTTGTCGTAGGTCCAGGGTGGGTAGGAGACGACGAGACCCCAACCAAGCTGCGGCGGTTTGTGTTGTCTGTGGTGGTGATGATGTCTGGTGGAGTGCTTGGAGCCCTCGGGAAGCACTAGGAGCATCCGTCAACGGAGGTACCCAGTCAAGGTGCCAGTTGATCCGTTACAATGTCTGGTTAATTTATGACAGTGGTTAGTGGAGTGGTGGTCAGGCAGTTTTTTGGGGAAAAACATCTTTAGTACCTAGTCATGTCTGCCCTAACGTTGTAAAGCGCTGTGCAAACTGTTGGTGCTTTAAAAATCCTGTATAATAATTTTAATAATAATGGCAGTAACAGCGGTCCTATCACTGTGTGTTGTGCCTATACACATTCTGTAAACCAGGAAACAGGGCACTGAAATGTATTGCTTTAGAAATCCTGTGCTAAGCACTGTGCCTAGCTCTAACTCTCTCTCTCTCCGAAGATTTGATTAGCATCAGCAACATATATTTACTATCCCTGGCAGTTTGAGTGCAACACCGCTAGATGTTCCAGAGGTAGTTCTTGGCTGCAGTTCAGGAACATTCGTCACCCCGGTCTCCTCTCCAGGCGGGACTCAAGTCGGTTCCCAGCAACATTGGATTCTACGCTCTTCTGGCTCCGCTAAAGCAATTCATCATTGACTTCCCAGGGACATCCATTCTCCAGAAACATTCATGTTTTCTAAGTAACAGAAATTTCCCAAGTGTCAGTTCCCTGTTTTAGGCTAAAATTAACCTCTGTGTGTGTTTTTTTTTTTTTTTTTTATGATTGATGGAGACATGACCGGGCCAGGGGGTAGGCAGAAAAGGGGACGGACCACCTGGGGACCTTAAAGTGTTACTAAACATAAAAGCCTGCATTCACTATATCTGGCTTTCCACAATACACAGAACATGGAAATGCAATTATCATAATCAGGTTGTAAAAAAGACACAAGTCCATCCGGCTCAACCAATAGAAAAACAAGAAAACCCAGTCATACAATCCCATATACACAATCCTATACCCACAGTTGATCCAGAGGAAGGCGAAAAAACCCCAGCAAAGCATGATCCAATTTGCTACAGCAGGAGAAAAAAATCCTTCCTGATTCCCCGAGAGGCAATCTGATATTCCCTGGAACAACTTTACCTATAAATATTAGTTTCCAGTTTTATTATGTACATTTAGGAAACAATCCAGGACTTTTTTAAAGCAATCTACTGAGCTGGCCAGAACCACCTCTGGAGGGAGTCTATTCCACATTTTCACAGCTCTGACTGTGAAGAAACCTTTCCGTATTTTGAGACAAATTCTCTTTTCCTCCAGACGTAAAGAGTATCACTTTACTTGTTGAGTCCAGGCCGCCCTGTCTATCCTCTCCATAGAGAGAAGCCATAGGGAGACGGAGGTGGACACTGAAGAAGAAAGTCAGCTGACACCAATAGAGTGAAGGGGGAGGAGCTCTCCCCTCTGCGAGGAGACCCCATGACACAGAGGAATCCCTGGAGGCACGTGAATACTGAGGGGGAATCCACTGACTGACCAAGTAAGTGATTAACTTCTTACTGATCCCCCCCCCCCCCACTACCACAGATCTCATCCCTATCCCCCCACCCCATCACCTCTACAACAGAGGTGATGGGGGGGATAGGAATGAGGCCTGTAGTGGTGAAGGGGGGGTGGGATCAGTGGCAGTGGTGGTGAGGGGGGTGGTAGTGGCCCCCCTCACCACCACTGCTGCCACTGATCCCACCCCCCTCTCACCCGCACCGCTGCCAATGATCCCAGCCCCCCCTCACCACCACCACTGCTGCCACTGATCCCATCCCACCACCACCGCTGCCACTCATCCCAACCCATCCTCTCACCACTACCACCACCACTGCCCCATATCCCATCCGACCGACACTACCACTGTAACTCATCCCATCTACCCCACCACCACTGATCTCATCTCCCCCTGCACCTCTACCACTCTTCCCATCCCCCCACCACTACCACTGATCCTATTCCACCCCCCACCCCATCACTACCTCCACCACTGCGACTTATTCTAACCCCATGCTCCAGGGGGCCCATGCCTCACCCCTGTACACCTGGACAGGAGGGGCAGCGGGGTAGCATATAGAGGAAGAAAATGGAGGGGATCAGTTCCTCTATTTGCCGCCCCGCCACCCAGGTGTACAGTGGTGACGCTTGGGGCTGGGTAGCCACGGGGGTCAGGGGGGCCCTTCATGGTTTCTTGCACCAGGCCCTGAAGGTTCTAGTTATGTTTCTGAGTTTTACTGCTACAGGGCTGCTGTGCACAGGAATCCCGAACTTCCGGGTAGTGACCATGAATGTGCGCTGCCGACAGCTCGCTCCTGCTGCGATTATGCACATCAGGAGCTGATCAGCGGGTACCGCAGACTCAATGTCTGCCGACACCCGCTGATTGTTCGTTACAGAGGCAGAACGGCAGACTGTCAGTAGGGAAGGCATGGATCCTGTGTTCCTGCAGGGACAAGGATTCATGTCTTCCCTTAGTAAAAGTACCTCCCTCACAGTACACAACCACAGGTACCCCTTTCATATTAATCCCTTCCTAGCCATTGTCATTAGTGCAGTAACAGTGCAAATTTTTAGCACTGATCACTGTATTAGTGTCACTGGTTCCCACACAATCCACACACCACTGTCAAAAGCTTCAGTTATTGTCTGATTGTCAGCTGCGATATCACAGACCCCTATAAGTCGCTGAACGGCAACATTACTAGTAAAAAAATATAAAATAAATAAAAATTCAATAAATATATCCCATAGTTTGTAGACGCAATATTTTTTGCACAAACCAATTAATATACGCTTACTGGGATTATTTTTTTTTACCAAAAATAAATAGCACAATACATATTGGCCTAAATTGATGAAGAAATTAGATTTTTTACATTTTTTTTATTGGATATGTTTTATAGCAGAAAGTAAAAAGTATGGTTTTGTTTTGTTTTTTCAAAAAGATTGGTCTTTTTTTGTTTATAGCGCAAAAAGTTAAAGTAACGCAGTGCCGTATCGCAAAAAAATAGCCTGGTCATGAATAGGGATACATTTTCCAGGGCTGAAGTGGTTAACTTGGATACAGGCCTGAAAACATAGCAGAGTGGTCAAAAAACACATTTTTAGGTCTTAGGTAACCAGATCAATACTCGTTATCTCAACGAATCCCAACGTCCCCTGCTCAAATGACAGAACTTCACTATCCCTATATTTTCAACCTCAGGAAGGACCTCTTTTCCCTCATGGCCAGAGCCTTCGCCTTCCCCTGCAGAAGTCAGACATAACCAGAATATTTGTACCCTGTGAGAAAAGCCGGTCCCCAGTTCCTGATGCATCTGGCGGTACGCTCACGTAAAGGATCAAGCCCTCTTGCTCTACATCTCTCTCATCAGTGCTCCCTGAACTCTGGCATTTGTACAAGCTCTTTGATGGTGACAGCAATAGCTTGGAGCCTACATAAGGGAATTTCTGTGAAACCTGGTCTTTATTAACCTTTTTCATCAGCTGTCAAAGGAACCAGGGTATAGGATGTGTGCAGTCATCCTAAAAGCACTCATTAATTACATTGTATTCATTATGGGACTTCAGAAAATGCACAGAGGTTACCTGGAATTTACATGGTTGTGCCAGGAGACTGATAGAAGAGAAACCTTCCTGCTACTGAAAAAAAAAGTCTAATTTCAGAACAACTGCTCACCTGGTTCTCTCCAACAAACCAAACTGTCAAGGTCTTACATTGCCCTCCTGTTGGCAGCCATCTTGGACATGTGCAGACTGCTGCCTCTTATAAACTCTGATTGCATCATCACTTGCCAGATGCCTGGGTGTCGCACAGTGATGATGCTCCACACCTGACTTTATCTAGCAACTGATGGGTTGCAGTCCTTGCCCTTGTGTTTGTGCTCCAAGGTGCATCTATGCTAGCAGTCTTCTGTTCTCCATGTTCCTCCGTGCATGACCTGGCTTGGCTGATGACTCTCCTGGCTCTCGACCCCTCATTGGCAGACGACCTGTTTCTGGATTCGACCCCGGCTTGGATGACTACCCGCTTCTGGACTCGACCCCGGCTTGGATGACTTACCTGCTTCTGGGCTTGACTCCGGCTTGTTCCTGCTCTCACTTCCTCACTCTTGCTGTGTGTTTATTGTTGTTTGCTCCAATAAACTGCCTTTTTTTTCCTGCATCCCTGTGTGGTCTCCTTTCCTGGTACCCTGACACAAGCCCTTCCTTGCACAAGGGATAATGGGAGCCTCTCATAATGGGCACAGCAGGTGTACAGACCTTGGGACTCAGCAGAGAAATGGCTGTAGTCCCTTGTAATGGGCATAACAGATGTACAGATCTGGGGACTCAGCACAGGGATAGCTGTAGTCCCTCATGATGGACACAGCAGGTGTACAGAGCTGAGGACTCAGCAGAGGGATAGCTGTAGTCCCTCATAATTGACACAGCAGGTGTACAGACTTGTGAAACATGCAGAGGGATGGCTTTAGTCCCTCATAATGGGCACAGCAGGTGTACAGACCTGGGGACTCAGCTGAGGGAAAGCTGTAGTCCCTCATAATGGGCACAACAGGTGTACAGACCTGGGGACTCAGCAGAAGGATGGCTGTAGTCCCTCATAATGGCCACTGCACATTTTCAGACCTGGGAACTCCGCACAGAGATTCCACCAATTGAGTCTCTCAGAGATAGAAAAGACTGTCGAGGGCATTAAAGTGGTTGTTAACCCCTACATATACCCAGTGAAGTGACTGGCCTCAGGTGGTACACAGAAATAAAACAAATCCTCCCAGGAGCAGACTGCCAATTTCTGGCCCAGGGTGCAAGTACAAACCAGAGGTCCATGGTGCAGTGACTCGGCCCCCCTCCCACTCTCCCTCTTCCCGTCCTCCTGACTCCCATTCCAAGCTGAAGCACTGCTCCAGATACTCTCTACTTACCGTCTGAATCCGGGTTCCCAACCTGGGCAGCAGGGGGCAGTCGGACAGCTCAGTCGTGGCTAGCCGGGGGAGAAGAGTCTCCAGTGGGGCATGGAACAAGCCTCTGCTCAGACACAGTTTACACCATCCATGCTGGGGGGGCTGTGCTCTGTCCCTGTTTTAAACCTGCACTCAGTAGGTCAGTGGCAGGGACATTTTACTTCTCTTCACCAGGAATCCTTTGGCATGTCTGTGGCAGAAGCAGTGAACCCTTTGTACGGGGCATCAGAGTGGCCCAGGGGCATCTGCAGCCTGGCCCAGTCCTCCCCTGAAACCTCTTACATAAGTTGTACATGTTTATCTGCAGTCTTCTCTTCTCTACAGCTGTTAGAAGTCCAGAATTTTTAAAGCTTTTAGAAAATAGGGGGTGGAGAGCTGAAATTACACTCTGCAGAGCTCAGTGAGGAGAGCTCTAAGAGCTGATTGGAGGGAAGGGACACACCCCCTCCACAGAGCACACAGGAACAGAGCGAAGGCTGTTAATCACAGATTGTGTGATGGAGCTCCCGTCTCTTTCACCTTTTTTCTCTTGATTTCAGGAAAACTTATCAGAAGTGCAGATAGCAGAGGAGGGAAGCAGCAGACAGAAAGGACACTTAGTGCTCTGGATTGAGACAAGTACACACTATAGAGCAGGAGTCTCCAAGCTATGGCCCTCCAGTTGTTCAGGATCTACAATTCCCATCATGTTTAGTCATGTCTGTGAATGTCAGAGTTTTACAATGCCTCATGGCGTTCTGCAATAGCTGGAGGGCCGTAGTTTAGAGATCCCTGATATAAAGGAATATGTTTTGTTCATATTTCACGTCTGAGGTTTACAACCACTTTAACTCCCCAGCATCTACCAAAAACTGAACAATCATGTTCACGGTGGACCGACGCTTTAGATATAGTCCATTTAGACAAATCTAAAAAAAAGGAGCAGCTGACTTTCACATGACTTTTTTATTTTTTTTAGAAGACTATCTTCCAACGAATTCTTTCTGTCCCCTTTCATTGACAACACCGGCTGTAATCATAAATTTAATTCACACGTACTGTAGGAGTCTCCCCAGATTCTCCTCTGGGCGGTACAGATGTGTCTCTATCTCCGCTCCAATTAATCTTCCTCTCACAGCTGGACACCAGATACCAATTATGGGAACCAGGAACATACGAATTGCGGCTTGCTAATAACTCCCCAGCAGCCGTTATCATTGTGTGAAGTTTCTGGTACAGTTAGCCCTGTTTTAGCTCCGCTGTCTCATATCGGGGGGACAGAGGCATCAGATGCTGCAGGTCCAATACTAGCCCTAAATCATAGATGCTTGCTTTTCTCCCTCCCAGCCTTCCATGATGGAATCATTTTACTACTAAGGCAGATATATATACAAAAATAGTTTTCTCTTACGTCCTCTGACAGTCGCCGCCTCCTCTAAGTCCTCACTTATGGGTATGGTTTTCCTATCCATAGGAATAGCTAGGCATATAGACTTAGTCCAAAGACAAAAGGCATTAGCATATACACACCCACGGGGGCTGTCCCATCCGGTCAATACCCCTCCTGCATCACCACTCCCAACTCAGTTTTAATTTGCCTAGCGTCAGGAATAGTCAGGCTACTTTGTGCTGGGGCTTCAGTCTCAGCCTTCCTATTTGATTTTCTTTTATAATGTCAGTTTTTTTTCTCTCACTTTGCTAGCTGTTTATTTTGTCAGCTTTCGTGTTAGTTTATTCTTCGGATGAAGATGGATCATGCGGTGCTGGGATTCGGACTGGCCGTCCTGGTTCTCCAGGGCACAGAGGGTCAGATGAACCCCCAGCCCGCCATTGAGCGTTCAGCTATGGTTCGCCCTGGCATTAAGAACGACCCATCCCTGTTCGCTGCAGGGATGCAGCCGTGAGGTGGCTACCTCACAGGACTCGTCTGTGGTACTGCAGCGTCATGTCCCTGGCTCACGGCACTCCCTGTCAGATGAGGACAGAGGTTTATCCGTGCATAGAGGCTCCCCCACGCCATCGGGTACAGGTAAGTACTTTTCTGTGTGGGGCCTCTGCCTGGGGTGGCAGTCTGTGTTGCTGTGTGTCCCCATGTCTGTGCCTGTGTGACTCCCTGTGCGATCCCTGCGGGGTTCGCTGTGTGCAGATCTGTATGTTTGCCGGGAGTCCCTGTCCCTGTGTCACCTTAGGTGCATGTTTTGGGGTACAGACTTGTGTGTTGTGCGGCGACCGCTGCGGGGGTAAAATTGCGCGGTCCGCCATGTTTTTACTATGCACACGTGTATAGCCCCTCTGGGGCGAGTATACAGCTCATTTTGGTGCCATCCGCCACCATTTTGTGGGCGGTGGAACGATCGGTTCGGCCGCATGTCGGCGGCCATCTTGGCGTAGCCTCCTATGCATCCCTATGGGGCAGCCATTTTCCCTGGGGTCTGGCTTATAGCCAGCCCCCTCCAGCAGCATTTCCTTTTCCTCTCAGACAGCAAGGACACAGGTAGCAACGATCTGCGGGCTCTGCAGTTTATCTCTCTCAGTCTTCTTCTGTATACTGCTTCTGGCTCAGTTTCTTTCTCCTTTTGGGGGTCTTCATAGCTGTGACAGTAGCGGTGGGCTGCGCACTCCGCAGCGCTATTTAAGGGGACAGTACACTACTTTTTTGCACTGTAGTTTTTTATTATCTTGAGCCATGGATTCTCAGGAAAGCAAGTTTCCTCCAGCTTTAGTGGGGGGCCCCAGTTCTCCTGTGGCCCCGCTGCGACCTGATCTGGCTGCTGTAGTTGCGACTTTAGTGGCAAATATGGAAATGCTGATGTCTGAACGGGCTGCGAGAAAACGGCCCAGGCTGTCTCTCTCTTCTGATTCAGATGGGGATATGGATGCTGCTGCTGCTGCTGCGAGCGTGCCCTTTTCAGGGTCCCGCTCATCCTTAGACCCCCCCGGGGTCTGAGGGGGAGGCTGAGGTGG
Source organism: Pelophylax lessonae (assembly GCF_965119305.1). Taxonomy (NCBI): domain Eukaryota; kingdom Metazoa; phylum Chordata; class Amphibia; order Anura; family Ranidae; genus Pelophylax; species Pelophylax lessonae. The sequence goes on along the minus strand of NC_138779.1, from coordinate 210,966,094 downwards.
AGGGTGTTGATACATCCTCCCCAGGGTCACCCAAAGAACGGGCGACCATGGATGAGTTGATTATTTCGGTTAAGGATACCTTACATTTGGAGGACGAGCCCAGTCCTCCGGGCGTTGTGTCCTCTTTTGGGACGCACAGGACCCGCAAGTCTGCGCATGTTTTTCCCTGCCCAGCGGAATTCCATTACACTGTTAATGAAATGTGGCGCACGTTAAAACGTCCATTCCTGGTATATAGTCGGTTCAAATTGCTTTATCCTTTTGCGCCGGCTACGAAATCGCGATGGTGTGTGCCTCCACAGGTAGATCACACTGTGGCCGTGCTGAACAAGGCTACCTTGGTTCCTACTGAGGATACCCCAGTTTTCCGGGATCCCACGGACCGGCGGTTGGAGTCTCTAGCCCGCCATTCCTATACGGTGGCGGGTTCGTTGCTCAAACCCGTTTTCGCGTCTGTTATGGTGGCTCAGGCGGTGGCTGATTGGATTAAGGTGCTTAGAAGCAACCTAGTGTCCGATGACGTGCCGCCTGCACGACTGGAAATGGTGGACCAGATCCATCAAGGAGTCATGTATCTGTGTGATGCAGCCCTAAATGAGGCCCCCTTGGTGGCTCGCCTCTCGAGTGTCGCGGTACTTAACCGGCGACTGATATGGCTGAAGAGCTGGTCGGTCGACCAGTCCTCGCGGAAAACTGTTGCTGATTTTCCCTATGCTGGCTCTCGCCTTTTTGGCGAGGCGTTGGACACCCTGGTGAAAGGCGTCACGGGGGGTAAGAGCACTTTGCTACCCCAGAACCCGAAGAACAAGTCTTTCCGTGGCAAGCGGGGTTCTGCGCCTAGATCAAATCAGGGGTCCTTTTGTGCCTTTCGGAACCAATCCAAGGGCAAGCCCTTCAAGGCCCAGGGCAACCAGAAGAAACCCTGGGCGGGTAAGCAGAAGACCGGCTGTCAGAGACTCAATACCCTGCGCAACACTTCCTGAGCACACTGATGTGCTGTCATGAGTCTGCAACCTAAAGGGTTAACCGAGAGCAGACTAATTGCAATAATTGGCAAACAGGCTGCCTTATTTAAACAGCCCAGCAGCACTGCACTTTGCTGTGTTGTCTTCAGCTCTCCTGTATCCTGTGCCTGTTATATCTGCTGTTCCTGTTTATCTGACCCGGCTTGTCTTTGGATTCCGATTGTTCCTGTTTACCTGACCCGGCTTGTCTTTGGATTCTGATTACCTGCTGCCCGCCCTGACCTTGGCTTGTCCTGACTATCCTCCTGTCTCGTCCTGATCTGTTTACCTGCTACCGGCTATTGGTCCTGGACCTGTTCCTGGCTCTCCCAGGGAATCCGGGGGACCGCCACCTGGTGTTAGCAAGCAGCCAAATCCATCCCCACCATCTGGGGCCCTGGTGAAAACCGGCTAACACTTAGACTCCGCGCCTCTGGTGAACCTGTGCCACGCCAGTTACCCGGTAAGCCACTCCTCTTACGTCAGGCTCTGCCACGTTAACCCGTGACACCGGCAATGCCGGCTCGGCGGGACACTCCGCCTCTGCCTGAAGGGGCGCCCTCACCCATTTCTGGGGTGGGGGGGGACGTTTGCGCGGTTTCCTCCAGCCTTGGCTGCTCCGGATCTCGGACAGGTGGGTCCAGGAAATCGTTCGATCAGGTTACAAGATCGAATTCCTTTCCAGGCCGGCGGACAGATTCTTTCCCTCCAATCTCCATCTGCTTCCGGGGCGTCTGTAGGACTTGCATCAAGCGGTGCAGGACATGCTTGCTCAGGGGGTGATTGTTCCGGTGCCTCATCGGGACAGGTTTTGGGGGTTTTATTCGAATCTGTTCACTGTGCCCAGGAAGGAGGGCAAAGTGCGTCCTATTCTGGACCTGAAAGCGCTGAACCGCTTTGTGCGTGTTCGGAAGTGTTCGAAATGGGAGTCTCTCCATTCGGTTGTGGCCTCCTTGAGTCCAGGAGAATTCCTGGCTTCGATAGATCTGAAGGATGCGTACCTGCACATCCCCATTTTCGAGGGTCATCAGCGGTACCTTCGGTTCGCTATCGCAGAGGACCACTACCAGTTTGTGGCGTTACCGTTCTGTCTCGCTTCGGCACCCAGGGTGTTTACCAAGGTGTTGGCACCGGTTCTGGGCCTGCTGCGGGCCCAGGGCATTGCGGTCCTGGGGTACCTGGACGATCTGCTTCTGAGATCGCGTGCCAGTCAGGAACTTGTGCGCAATCTGTCCATCACGGTACAGACGCTCCAGGAGTTCGGGTGGACCATCAACGTTCAAAAATCAGCGTTGTCTCCGTCGCTTCGCCTTCCCTATCTGGGAATGGTTCTGGACTCTGCTCAGGCAAAGGTATTCTTGCCGGAGGACAAGCTCCGGACTTTGCGGGACGAAATCCGGTCCCTCAGGGGCAATCCGTCCTCGTCACTCAGGGCCTGCATGCGGGGCCTGGGTTTGATGCTGTCGGCCTTCGAGGCAATTCCCTTTGCCCAGTTCCACACGCGGGCTCTCCAGACGGAGATCCTGGCCAGGTGGGACAGACTTCCTCAGTCCTTGGATCTGGAGGTCTCCTTGAGTCGCCGGACCAGATTGGCTCTTCTGTGGTGGATCCAGTCCCCGTCGGTGGCGGAAGGCAAGTCCTTCCGCCCGTTGGTGTGGACAGTGGTTACCACGGATGCCAGGCCTGTCAGGCTGGGGTGGAGTCCTGGGCACCCTGGCTGCCAAGGGCACTTGGTCGGAGGAGGAATCCTCCCTCCCGATAAATGTGCTGGAACTACGAGCGATAAAACTCTGTCTCTTCCAGTGGTCGGACCGTCTCCAGGGCCTGCCTGTTCGCGTACAGACGGACAATGCTACCGCGGTGGCTTACATCAACCACCAGGGGGGCACCAGGAGTGCTCGAGCAGCCGGGAGGTGACCGACATCCTGTCTTGGGCCGAGACTCATGTCCCAGCGATTTCGACAGTTCACATTCCGGGTGTGGAGAATTGGCAGGCAGACTATCTGAGCCGCCAGACCCTGGACCAGGGGAATGGTCCCTACACCCGGAGGTCTTTCAGATGCTGTGTGCGAAGTGGGGATCCCCAGACGTGGATCTGTTCGCATCCCGGATAAATCGAAAGGTGGAAAGGTTCGTGGCAAGAACGCGCAACCCGTTGGCGGACGCCTCGGATGCGTTGGTGGCCCCTTGGCATCAGTATCGTCTGATGTACGCCTTTCCTCCGATTCAGTTACTATCCCGGTTTCTTCGCAGATTGATCTCGGAACCGCATATGGTGATTCTGGTGGCACCGGACTGGCCTCGCCGGTCTTGGTACGCCGACGTTGTTCACCTGGCAGTGGCGCCTCCGTGGCGCCTGCCGCTGCGGGAAGATCTCCTGTCTCAAGGTCCGATCTTCCATCCTGCTTCACAGTCGCTGGCTTTAACGGCCTGGCTGTTGAGACCCAGGTCTTGAAGGACAAGGGTCTATCTCCTGAGGTTATTCCTACCCTGATCAAGGCTAGGAAATCCTCCTCTGGTAAGATTTATTACCGGACCTGGAAAACCTATTTCGCCTAGTGTGAGTCCAGGGGGTTCTCCCCTCGTTCTTACTCGGTGTCGAGAATCTTGGCTTTCCTTCAGTCTGGAGTGGATCAGCGCCTGGTGCTGGCCACGATAAAGGGCCAGGTGTCTGCACTGGCTGTTCTTTTCCAACGCCCTTTGGCGTCTCGTTCTTTGGTGCGCACCTTCATTCAAGGGGTGCGACATCTGGCTCCTCCCAGGGAGGAGCCTTTGCCTCCATGGGACTTGAACTTGGTTCTGTCCGCGTTACAGCGTGCTCCTTTTGAAAACATCAGGGAGATATCGTTGCCTCTGCTGCCAAAGAAGGTCGCCTTTTTGGTGGCGATCACTTCGGCTCGCAGAGTGTCGGAGTTGGCGGCGTTGTCTTGCCGCTCCCCTTACTTGATCATTCACGAGGATAAGGTGGTCTTGCGTCCACCCCCATCCTTCCTTCCCAAGGTGATCTCTGACTTTCACCTTAATGAGGACATTGTCCTGCCTTCGCTTTGTACAAAGCCTAAGTATCCGAAGGAGATTGCCTTGCATTCCTTGGATGTTGTCAGGGTGATCAGGGTTTACCTGTCGTCTACAAAATCCTTTCGGAAGACGGATTCCCTCTTTGTCCTTCCTGAGGGACCTCGGAAGGGCATGGCTGCGTCCGCAGCGACTTTTGCCAAATGGATCAGACAGACCATTGAGCAAGCTTACGCCTTGAAGGAACAGGTTCCGCCCTTCCCTGTTAAGGCGCACTCTACCAGGTCTTTGAGTGCATCTTGGGCCTATTGGCATCGGGCCTCGGTGGCCCAGGTGTGCAAGGCGGCGACTTGGTCGTCGGTGCACACTTTTTCCAAGTTCTACAAAGTAGAAGTTCTGGCATCAGCTGATGCTTCTTTTGGCCGCAAAGTTCTCAGTGCGGCAGTGCCATGATGGACCCTTGAATTTTTTCTCGGGGTCCCTGGCTGTTGGCATTTGCTTTCTTGGGCTGTTGCTCCTGTTGAGCTTTGTTTTTTTCTGTTGCCCAGTTGGTTCTCTTACAAGTAAGATTCCTTTCTCTGATGTGGGTACTGCGTTGCCTTTTCTACGGTTGCGTCTCCCACCCCTCATGTCTATACTGCTTTGGGACATCCCATCAGTGAGGACTTAGAGGAGGCGGCGACTGTCGGAGGACGTAAGAGAAAACGGAATTTTTGTAAAATCTTACCTGTAAAATTCCTCTCTCTGAGTCCTCCGACAGTCGCCGCCCCCGCCCCTCTTTTGGGGTTCTTATTAATTACTGCTATGCTACCAAACTGAGTTGGGAGTGGTGATGCAGGGGGGGTATTGACCGGATGGGACAGCCCCCGTGGGTGTGTATATGCTAATGCCTTTTGTCTTTGGACTAAGTCTATATGCCTAGCTATTCCTACGGATAGGAAGACAATACCCATCAGTGAGGACTTAGAGGAGGCGGCGACTGTCGGAGGACTCAGAGAAAGGAATTTTACAGGTAAGATTTTACAAAAATTCCGTTATATCTAATCTTGCCCACACATGCAACATTTTAGCAAGTTTTCTTTCATTTTTGCCAGATTTTTTGTTGTTTTTGTATTTTTTTTATTGTAGGGTCCATTCACACCAGAAGGTGGTGCCAGAATCCCGCGTTCAGTGCACGTTTTCCACGCCATGTTCAAAACACGGACTGCAGTGGATGTCAGAGTTAACATAACGACACCGCAAAGGCAATGTGTTTGCCTGCACCAGTTCGCATGGAACAATAGCACCATGCAATCCGGTTACTGTGTGTTTGTTTAAAGAAGTGCACACACTACTTTTGGTGGAGGTCCAGAATGATTTTAGCCCATTTATGTAGTACCCTCCTAGGTAGGCGCTAGTGAGAGAGTATAGTTTTGAGCCTTGTCTGCTTACCGGAGGGGCTGCAGGTAAATCTATATTGTTCTCTGTCTACCAGAGAGCAGGATTGGTTAGTAAATTCTACTCAGTATGCAATTCATTTAGTCTAGAGAAGTGTTTCACACTGGTCCAATAGGGAGGCATGTTGGACAGTGGATGAAACCTGACGAATGGGTGCATAGGCTTTGATACAGTCCTGGTGATTGGCAGAGGGTAGGTCGCCTCAGTGCATTCTGGGATACTGTATAAAAGTCAGGAGCACATGTACTGCAAGGTCTTTGGCTGGAGATAAGAGTCCCAGAGGGAGGGGGGCGGCTGCCTCCTCCTCTGTAGCAGTGGCATGCGGTCGCAGGAGTTCATCCTGAGGGCCGGAGGAATGGATGAGAGGAGCTGAACCCAGAGGTCCAGGAGAGCCAACTGAGGGGAGACACTGGAGACCCTGGGACCACAGAATCGTGAGTACAGGGACTCATGTCAAGGGGCCTGACCTGAGGGGGGCCACCCCATGTGTAGGATAGTCATGGTGTCAGCAGTGAAGGGAAAAAAGGATGCTAGTGAGAGTTTCCTGAAGATAACTGCTAGTTCACCAAGTCATCTGTTCAAGAAAGAGACCTAATCCAAAATCACCCATAGTGGCAGGCTGATTCAAAAGCCTGGCTATACCTGAAGATAGGAGTCCTCGACCATTGTGCATAGCTAATTTGGAGTACCCCACTATTCCCTTCTTCTACCCCTAATTTATAAAAAACACAAAACAACCAAAATACCCCTGGACTGATTATTGGAGCGAGCCAAGGAAGGAGAAAAGGAAGGACTTGAAGATATAATTTTTGTATGCTGGTAACTCAGGGGGACCCAAAAGAGTGAAATCTGGCAGTCCTTATGGGGGCAGTGCTACATTTACATTATTGGGCTGAAATCGCACTGCACCCGGATTGCATGTGATGCACACAGGAATACTCAGCACTTTCCTATGTGATTCATGGTGTGAACTGGCCCTAATCAAACCAGCACCAGGTATACAGTTACAATTAAAAATAAAATAATTGTGATTAGGGCTCTGTTTACACTTTTGTGACTCCAAAGTCGTGCAATTTTTATTGCAACTTTGTTTGTATGCGACTTTGGCTAAGACTGTTGCACAACAGTCGCATTCATAACATTAAGATGCAACTTTCACGTGACTTTAAAGCGTAACTCCACTTTTGTTGAGAAAAAAACATTCCCCTCGGGGTGATCTCTGTACATTGCAAGAATTGTAACAAACTTTGTTGCAGATTCCTACCTTTTGTTATTCTGAAGAAATCATTGTTTGTTCCTCTGTGCTGAGTGGGTCTAATGGGAGTGGTTTCATAATTATCTATCAGCTGTGGCAGCTGCAGGGCTCTAATGAGGAAATCTGCTGGGCTTGCATCCCTTTAGACATGTTCCTATTGGGAGTATCTCACCAAAAATGACATTGTTGTTGCAGGGGATGCCAGAAATCTGACTTGTATCTTAGTGCAGACTTCTGGGGAAATTGGTGAGCCAATCACACAAGCAGGAAATTATGTTTCTGGGGGTGTGGTCAGTATACATTCTATTTACAGAACAGCTTCAGGCGGCCATATTGCATTGCATTTTCAGAAAATTACAACAGCTGCAGATTGAAAAGCAAAGGTCATTTTTAATAACATTCAATTACAATATGATTTGTGTCGCAATTGTATACGCTATATTGTTTTTTCTTTATTTGCTATTTTTTTTCCCCCCATGAAAGTGGAGTTAACCTTTCACCTTTCAAAATGTAACTTTCAAACAGCATCACAGATATCAATATATTATATTTATTTATATCCGCCCACTTATTGCTAAAATCATCTGAAATTCAAGATGTCGCTGGAATTAGTAAGATGTCCGCATGGGTGTTCTATCAGATTACCGCTATCCGTCAGATCAGGAAGTGTTTGGAATGCATAGCGCATGTGCAGTATGTATTTTCTGGTTGAAAAGTCACCTCTGTTACACAATCTGATGGGTAGCGGTAATCTGATAGAACGCCAGGACCTATAGAGGGTGTGAATCTCCGTAACAAGTTCACACACAGCAATAAAAAGCTGACAGGGGTTCTAATCCCTCTCTACTCTATCCAAAATTGTAATAACTGTTTCTGAACCTCTTCTTATGGCCACAGCACATATGCGCGTTTGGATGGCAATCTAAGTGAATAGCACTGCTCATGTCACCGTGCTTTGTGACAACGCATGGTAAAATACACATTGTAAAAAGCATAATACCGCAATACATACGTGTGGAGACTGGAGAGAGATTTGATCTTTTTTTTTTTTTAATTCTAAAAAGATCAAGTCGAATAACATTTCTCCATGATAGAACACACCACAAACCACGTAGCAAAAAAGAAGGAACATTTTTCCAACCTGTCTGAACATTTTCTCTTTGATTTGAACTTGAAAAGATCATTTAAAAAAAAAAAAGATCAAACAATACCCCGGCATATCTCTCATATCTCCCCTTTTGGCAGAGACAAACAGAACGTCGAGCGTCCAAACTGAACGAAGGGCACCATAAAGCCACCCTTTCCTTTGCTGCTATTTACAGAAACTGCTACCAAGTATGAATTAGTCAACAAAGGGCCATTCAGAGCTGTGCATGGCAGCAATGTGTAACGTAACAAGTAGCTTGTCGTCGATCATTGCAAACAGCAATGTACCCAGTCTGCAGGTGCCACTCACATGCCATGTGTTGTGAGTCACTGCCTCATAGAAAAAGGGTCCGTCTCCTTTAACCGCTTCCATACCGGGCCTATTCTGGCACTCCTCTCCTACATGTAAAAAGCATCATTTTTTTGCTAGAAAATTACACAGAACCCCCAAACATGTTTTATATATATATATATATATATATATATATATATATATATACACATATACATACATACATAAACATACACACACGCACACACGCACACAGTATCTCACAAAAGTGAGTACACCCCTCACATTTTTGTAAATATTTTATTCTATCTTTTCATGTGACAACACTGAAGAAGTTACACTTTGCTACAATGTAGTGAGTGTACAGCTTGTATAACAGTGTAAATTTGCTGTCCCCTCAACACACAGCCATTAATGTCTAAACTGCTGGCAGCAAAAATGAGTACAGCCCTTAAGTGAAAACATCCAAATTGGGCCCAATTAGCCATTTTCCCTCCCCGGTGTCATGTGACTCGTTAGTACAAGGTCTCAGGTGTGAATGGGGAGCAGGTGTGTTAAATTTGCTGTTATCGCTCTCACTCTCTCATACTGGTCACTGGAAGTTCAACATGGCCCCTCATGGCAAAGAACTCTCTAAGGATCTGAAAAAAAAGGAATTGTCGCTCTACATAAAGATGGCCTAGGTTATAAGAAGATTGCCAAGACCCTGAAACTGAGCTGCAGCACGGTGGCCAAAACCATACAGTGGTTTAACAGGACAGGTTCCACTCAGAACAGGCCTCGCCATGGTCGACCAAAAAAGTGTGCACGCGTTCAGCGTCATATCCAGAGGTTGTCTTTGGGAAATAGATGTATGAGTTCTGCCAGCATTGTTGCAGAGGTTGAAGGGGTGGGGGGGTCAGCCTGTCAGTGCTCAGACCATATGCCGCGCACTGCATCAAATTGGTCTGCATTGCTGTCGTCCCAGAAGGAAGCCTCTTCTAAAGATGATGCACAAGAAAGCCTACAAACAGTTTGCTGAAGACAAGCAGACTAAGGACATGGATTACTGGAACCATCTCCTGTGGTCTGATGAGACCAAGATAAACTTATTTAGTTCAGATGGTGTCAAGCGTGTGTCGCAGAAACCAGGTGAGGAGTACAAAGACAAGTGTGTCTTGCCTACAATCAAGCATGGTGGTGGGAGTGTCATGGTCTGGGGCAGCATGAGTGCTGCCGACACTGGGGAGATACAGTTCATTGAGGGAACCATGAATGCCAACATGTACTGTGACAAACTGAAGCAGAACATGATCCCCTCCCTTCGGAGACTGGGCCACAGGGCAGTATTCCAACATGATAACGACACCAAACACACCTCCAAGGCAACCACTGCCTTGCTAAAGAAACTGAGGGTAAAGGTGATGGACTGGCCAAGCATGTCTCCAGACCTAAACCCTATTGAGCATCTGTGGGGCATCCTCAAATGGAAGGTGGAGGAGTGCAAGGTCTCTAACATCCACCAACTCCATGATGTCATCATGGAGGAGAGGAAGAGGACTCCAGGGGCAACCTGTGAAGTTCTGGTGAACTCCATGCCCAAGAGGGTTAAGGCAGTGCTGGAAAATAATGGTGGCCACACAAAATGTTAACACTTTGAGAGCTCAATTTGAGCATTTCCACTTAGGGGTATACTCACTTTTGTTGCCAGCGGTTTAGCCATTAATGGCTGTGTGTTGAGTTATTTTGAGGGGACAACAAATTTACACTGTTATACAAGCTGTTCACTCACTACTTTACATTGTAGCAAAGTGTAATTTCTTCAGTGTTGTCACATGAAAATATATAATAAAATATTTACAAAAATGTGAGGGGTGTACTCACTCTTGTGAGATACTGTATATAGCACCGCTCTTATAGATCTTTGTAGTGAGGGTCTATGTTATATGGTAAGAGGCTGTGTGATTGGGTGCCGGCGGTGGTCGGCGGTGGTCCTCACATAAAGATTGAAGATACTTATTTTGCTTTCCACTGGGACTCTCTCTGGATGTGGACTTTGATGATATTTGAATAGCACTGCACCACTCTTATATTGGTCATCAGTGCCCCGATTATCAGTGCAGCCTCATCAGTGCTGCTGATCAGTGCTCATCAGTGCAGTCTCATCAGCTCACTGAAGGAGAAAAACTACTTATTTGCAAAATTTTATAACAGAAACTATAAAAAAATAGGTTTTTGTTTTTTTAAATATTCTCTTTTTTTTGTTTGTTTAGCAAAAAAATAAAAAAAAACCAGTGGTGATTAAATACCACCTAAAGGAAGCTCTATTTGTCTAAAATAAGTGATAAAAAATGTTATATCGGTAAAGTGTTGCATGACTGCGCAATTGTCATTCAAAGTGTGACCGCACTCAAAGCTGAAAATTGGCCTGGACAGGAAGGAGGTAAAAGTGCCCTGTAAGAAAGTGGTTAATGCCCAACTTCTGGCAAAAAAAAGGTTTTCCCATGCAGTAGGGCTGTGCCTGCACTGCACGGGTTAAATGCTCATTTCTGTCTAGGGGATTTAAGAGCAGAGATATACTTACCTAATCCTCCCCACACAAGACCGGTCCCTGCGGCCCTCTGCCACGTTGGCAAATTGGATGTATAGTAATTCACTCGGTGCGATTTCATGCATAAGGCGCAGCCAAAAGAAAACAAGTTACTGCCGCCACAATATAGATAAGAGGGGGTTGGTTTGGAACAGTGGCGGCTGGTGCATTAGGGGGCGCCGGACGCATGCGTCTGGCCAACTAATCTACATGCAGGGCGCCGGACGCATGGAGTTCACCGGGGCTTGTTTTTTTTTTGTTTTTTTAACCATTTGATTAGAGCCAGAGGCTCTAATAGGCTAAAAAAAAAGGGTGGGCTCGGGGCGCAGAGCACTGCGCCCCAAGTCCACCCAGTTGTGTGACAATAGTGAATGAATATTCGCTATTGTCACACGGATCCTCCTCCTGGCCAATCATGATGCGGGTCCTGAGACCCGTTTCCAGATTGGCCAAATGGAGAAGCCATGCCATCGGGCATGAAGGAGGAGGGAGGAGACGCAGAAGAGGGGGAAGAAGCCAAAGCCATTTGCTGCTGCACATGTCCAGATGTCCAGGCAGGGCGAGTGAGCCGGGGGGGGGTGGTCCTGCTGTGGTCCTGTTGTAATCCTGGGGGGGGGGTGTATGGTGTGTGGCCTGGTCTGGTTCAGGGGGTGGCATGGTGCGGTCCGTCTGCTCCCCCCCCCCCCCCATGGAGCACTAGCCGCCACTGGTTTCGAAGATTATGCATACAACTTTGTTTCATCTTTTCCCTTTAATACGGGTGTAATATGACACACAGTCCAAAGTTCTGGACTTCGCGTTTAACAAATACAGATACACGTAACGATGCGATCTCTGTAAGCGAAAGTGTCAAATAGCCCCATTACGTTACAACACGAGAAAAAAAAAAAAGTATCCTTTTGGCAGCTGTAACAAAGTCCATTCTTCTCGGAGACACTTTGATACTTGAGGTTGAACAAGACATTTTTTCCCAGGTAGCGGGCATTTCATTGCTGGCCTCGTTACAGACACAAAACATTGTTCACTGTCAGTGTATGGAGCTCTGCTCTATTTATAAGGAGGAGACGAGGCCTCGCAGGACCCCAGAGCAAAACACAACAGGATGAGAGAAACCTTTTAGTTCAAGGAGACTCTTTCCAGGTAACGTGTTATTAATAATTCTCCTAAGAGAATGGAGGATGCTTCCTGGAAATGGAATGTGGGTTACAGGAAGACAATACTAAAGAATGTGTGCTACATACAGAACCTATGTACATGTACCTTTGTATTTTCTCCTGTGTACTATTTATGGTTGTATTTTCTTCTAGACTACACGCTCTTCACGTATGAATACTCCCGAAGAAGCAGATACCCCGTGAAACATGTAGAACTGAGATCAAAGATTGGATTTATTGATTGGAGTCACCCAAACTGGGATACCCCACTCAATATCCAACTGAAAGAAGTGCAATACTGTTTAACGTCTTGCCGAGCGCCCACCATAGTATTACTGTGGCAGGGCGGCTCGGCTGCGCAAAAATCACGTAGTACTACGTGATTTTGTGCACAAGGTCTCAGCGGAACGCCGCCGGAGTCGCGCTCACGCTGTGTTTAGACACAGCGGGAAGCGGGCTGTGGGAGGAGCAGCGGCGATTGCCTCCGGCCTCCCGCGATCTTCAGATAAACTGACAGAAGACCTACCTGCTTATGTAAACAAAGCAGGCGGCTCTTCTGTCAGACAGGCAGGAAGAGATCAGGAGTTTCAGCTAAGCTACAACCCCCGATCTCACTGTGCCTGTCACAGAACCCTCCCCCCCCCACAGTGAGCAAGCATATTTAGGCATATATTAACCCCTTTGATAACCCCCAGTGTTAACCCCTTCCCTGCTAGTGTCATTTATACAGTAACAATGCATAATATTTAGCACTGATTACTGTAGTAATGTCACTGGTCACCAAAAAGTGTAAAAAATGTCAGTTAGGGGTCCGATCTGTCCGTCGCAATGTCTCAGTCCCACTAAAAAACGCTGATCGCTGCCAATTACTAATAAAAACAAAAAAAATAAATAAAAAGTCCAAAAATCTATCCCGTAGTTTGCAAACGCTAGAACTTTTGCGCAAACCAATTAAAATACGCTTTTGGGATTTTTTTTAACCAAAAATATGTAGCAGAATACAAATTGGCCTAAACTGATAAAAATTTAGTTTTAAAAAAAATTTTTTATTGGGAATGTTTTATAGCAGAATGTAAAAAATATGGCGTTTTTTTTTTTTTCAAAATTGTCGCTTTTTTTTTTATTTATAGCGCAAAATCTAAAAACCGCAGAGGTGATCAAATACCACCAAAAGAAAGCTCTATTTGTGGGGAAAAAAAGGACATCAATTTTATTTGGGTACAGCGTCGCACGACCGCACAATTGTTCGTTAAATTAATGCAGTGCCGAATCGCAAAAAATGGCCTGGTCATTAAGGGGGTAAAACCTTCAGGGGCTGAAGTGGTTAGCCTTTTATGCTATGTTAGCCATATTTTGTGTTTGGCTGACACACTTTGTTATGTTCCCTTCTTTATGGATGTTGTTTCATGTAATATTGTCAATTGTAATACATTTTGTATATCTTTTTTAATAAAAAAAATATTCTGTGTAATCCATACCGTACCATCAAAGTCCTAAGTGCCTCCAACCCCCGATTTTTTACAGGAAGACAATGAGGACATCGGAATGAAATCGCTATGTAAACCCAAAAATAGATTTTTCAGTATTTAATTGACAATTACTCCGTCATGCAACACTGTACCCAATGCATTGTTGCATGCAATGACCAGAATACAAAACTTTCAATACAGCGGTCCTTTAACCACTTCCCGACCAGCCGCTGTAAGTTCACTGTGGCAGGTCGGATCTGTTACGTGAAATGACGCACATGTACGTCACTTTGGGTAACAGATAGTGGGGGTGCGCTACTGTTTTTTTTTTCTCCAGAATTTTTTCTTTTTTTGTCGTTTTGTCCTTATATAAGGCTGGTTTCTCCCAAATTAATACGACTCACACTCCTATTTAGACTTCTTTTCAGAATTGTCGCTCTTTTTTTGTTTATAGCGCAAAAAAATAAAAATCGAACAGGTGATCAAATACCACCAAAAAAAAGATCTATTTGCGGGGGAAAAAAAGGACATCAATTTTATTTTGGTACAGCCTCGCATGAGTTTTCCGATAAAGTATTGCAGTGCCGAATCACCAAAAATGGCCTGCTCATTTAAGGGGGAAAATTCTTCCAGGCAAGAAGTAGTTAAAGGAGATGTGAAGCCAGCCTCTAAGTCCCGGGTCACACTTGTGCGATGCGGGAAGGCTGCGAATACACAGCCTGTTCCCGCATCGCAAACGCACATCTGGCAGTTCACACTGCCATATGCGATACGCTGGGGGTGTCAATTAAATGTTAACGACACCCCCAGTTTGATCGCATATCGCAGTGCGATCTGACAGTTCGCACAGGATCGGATCGCACAAGTGTGAACCACTGTGCGATCCGATCCTGATGCGACTGGAAAAAAGGGTCCTGTGCGTCTTTTGTGCGGGTGCAGTGCAAATTTCAGCCATACAAAGTGTATGGCTGAATTCGCAACCGCACATCTGATCGCATGTAATGAAGGATCAGTGCGCTCCGATATTACATGCGATCGCCGCACTCGCAAGAGTGTGAACCGGCCCGAAAATCTCATTTGACATGTTAATGTCATTTCACTGGTTAATAAGGTATCTATATGGTTATTATATCTAATTTGGGAGTTGCCATTTAAAAAGCCCATCCAGTGTGGGGTAAGACTACCTTCCCTTCACCTCTCTCGTTTTGTCCTTATATAGGGCTGGTTTCTCCCAAACTGATACGACTCACACTCCTTTATCACAAAATTTTTTTTTCAGAATTGTCGCTCTTTTTTTGTTTATAGCGCAATAAATAAAAATCGTACAGGTGATCAAATACCACCAAAAGAAAACTCTATTTGTGGGGAAAAAAGGACATCAATTTTATTTGAGTACAGTGTTGCGCGACCGCGCAATTGTCAGGTAAAGTAATGCAGTGCCGTATCTCAAAAAATGGGCTGGTCCTTAAGTGGTTAAAGTGTAGCAGTTCTGTGAAGATAAAAATAATAATGGCACGCTCTATATATTGCATAGGTCTTTTCTTGCAGATTCTTACCTTTTCCATTCTGAAGTTGTTGGTTTGGTTATGTCCTTTCTCCAGCTTGATTCTTGAATGGGAGGGTCTGCCTTCATTGTTCCCACCTGGAGCAATCTGCAGGGTCTGTGGTCCTTAAAGGTAACCTGTACGGGGACAAGTATTCAAGTTATAAAGCGCTGCGTAAACTGCCGGCGCTATATAAATCCTATATAATAATAATGTATATCAATTTAACCACTTAAACCGGAAGATTTTCCCCCTTAATGACCAGGCCATATTTTGCGATTCGGCACTGCGTTATTTTAACGGACAATTGCGCAGTCGTGCGACCCTGTACCCAAATAAAATTGTCCTTTTTTACCCACAAATAGAGGTTTCTTTTGGTGGTATTTGATCACCTGTGCAGTTTTTATTTTTTGCGCTATAAACAAAAAAATAACAGTTTTTATTTTTTGCGCTATAAACAAAAAAATAACAACAATTCTGAAAAAAAAAAAAAAAAAAACAATATTTTTCACATTCTGCTATATAACATTCTCCAAAAAAAAAAAAAATAAAAATCTAAATTTAACATTTTGTTTTCTGCTATATATTTTTGGTAAAAAAAAAAAAAAAAAGAATCGCAATAAGCGTATTTTGATTGGTTTGCGCAACAGTTATCGCATCTACTAACTACGGGAAAGATTTATGTCATTTTTATGTGTTTACAACAGCTGACCGTTCTTCTCTCTGAGCGGGGAACGATCGTGGGTGTCAGGCGGCAATCAGAGCCGCCTACCCCGTGCATCAGAGTCCCCACTGCCGAGTGGGTTACTCAGCGGCTAAAGATGCCAAATTTAAAAAAGTGACAGTATTCAAAAATTCAGTTTTCGGCATTTTGAATACATTAAAGTGCAGTGGAGGGGGTTGGGGTCTTTTAGACCCCCGATCCCTCCATAAAGAGTACCTGTCACCGCCTATTGCTGTCACAAGGGATGTTTACATTGCTTGTGACAGCAATAAAAGTGATCACATTTTTTATTTTTATTTTTAAAACCTGTGGTAAAAACGAAAAAATTTAATAAAATAAATAGGAAAAAAATTTTTTAACTGCCCCCATTGCCGTGAGCTCGCGCACGAAAGAATACGTATACGGAAGTCGCGTCCGCAAATGAAACGCTGTTCAAATCACACATGTGAGGTATCGCCACAAATGCAAGAGAAAGAGCAATAATTAAAAAAAAAAAGAGCTACTCTGTAACTCTAAACTGGTAACCGTTAAAATGTTTTAAAGCGTCGCCTATGAAGATTTTTATTGACCGTAGTTTGTCGCCATTACCCGGGTGTGCGCAATTTTAAACCGTAACATGTTGGGTATCTTTTTACTGGGCGTGACATCATCTTTCTCAATATACAAAAAAAAAAAATGGACTAACTTTACTGTTTATTTTTTTTAAATGCAGTGAAATTTATTTTTTCCCAAAAAATGGCGTTTGAAAGACCGCTGCGCAAATACCGCATGACAAAAAATATTGCAACGACTGCCATTTTATTCTCCAGAGTCTTTGCAAAAAAAATAAAAATTATATATATATATATATATATATATATATATATATATATACAGTGGGTACGGAAAGTATTCAGACCCCCTTAAATTTTTCACTCTTTGTTATATTGCAGCCATTTGCTAAAATCATTTAAGTTCATTCTTCTTCCTCATGAATGTACACATAGCACCCCATACTGACAGAAAAACACAGAATTGTTGACATTGTTGCAGATTTATTAAAAAAGAAAAACTGAAATATCACATGGTCCTAAGTATTCAGACCCTTTGCTGTGACACTCATATATTTAACTCAGGTGCTTTCCATTTCTTCTGATCATCCTTGAGATGGTTCTACACCTTCATTTGAGTCCAGCTGTGTTTGATTATACTGATTGGACTTGATTAGGAAAGCCACACACCTGTCTATATAAGACCTTCCAGATCACAATGCATGTCAGAGCAAATGAGAATCATGAGGTCAAAGGAACTGCCTGAAGAGCTCAGAGACAGAATTGTGGCAAGGCACAGATCTGGCCAAGGTTACAAAAAGATTTCTACTGCACTTAAGGTTCCTAAGAGCACAGTGGCCTCCATAATCCTCAAATGGAAGACGTTTGGGACGACCAGAACCCTTCCTAAAGCTGGCCGTCCGGCCAAACTGAGCTATCGGGGGAGAAGAGCCTTGGTGAGAGAGGTAAAGAAGAACCCAAAGATCACTGTGGCTGAGCTCCAGAGATGCAGTCAGGAGATGGGAGAAAGTTGTAGAAAGTCAACCATCACTGCAGCCCTCCACCAGTCGGGGCTTTATGGCAGAGTGGCCCGACGGAAGCCTCTCCTCAGTGTAAGACACATGAAAGCCCGCATGGAGTTTGCTAATAAACACCTGAAGGACTCCAAGATGGTGGGAAATAAGATTCTCTGGTCTGATGAGACCAAAATAGAACTTTTTGGCCTTAATTCTAAGCGGTATGTGTGGAGAAAACCAGGCACTGCTCATCACCTGTCCAATACAGTCCCAACAGTGAAGCATGGTGGTGGCAGCATCATGCTGTGGGGGTGTTTTTCAGCTGCAGGGACAGGACGACTGGTTGCAATCGAGGGAAAGATGAATGCGGCCAAGTACAGGGATATCCTGGACAAAAACCTTCTCCAGAGTGCTCTGGACCTCAGACTGGGCCGAAGGTTTACCTTCCAACAAGACAATGACCCTAAGCACACAGCTAAAATAACGAAGGAGTGGCTTCACAACAACTCCGTGACTGTTCTTGAATGGCCCAGCCAGAGCCCTGACTTAAACCCAATTGAGCATCTCTGGAGAGACCTAAAAATGGCTGTCCACCAACGTTTACCATCCAACCTGACAGAACTGGAGAGGATCTGCAAGGAGGAATGGCAGAGGATCCCCAAATCCAGGTGTGAAAGACTTGTTGCATCTTTCCCAAAAAGACTCCTGGCTGTATTAGATCAAAAGGGGGCTTCTACTAAATACTGAGCAAAGGGTCTGAATACTTAGGACCATGTGATATTTCAGTTTTTCTTTTTTAATAAATCTGCAACAATGTCAACAATTCTGTGTTTTTCTGTCAGTATGGGGTGCTATGTGTACATTCATGAGGAAGAAGAATGAACTTAAATGATTTTAGCAAAAGGCTGCAATATAACAAAGAGTGACAAATTTAAGGGGGTCTGAATACTTTACGTACCCACTGTATATGCATACATACATGCACACACACATATATATATAATGTTTGGGGGTTCTAAGTCATTTTCTAGCTAAAAATACAGATTTTAACTTGTAAACAACATGTGTCAGAAATGGGCTCAGTCCAGAAGCGGTTAATGATAAAGGGTGTTTTTTTTAATGATGTTTTTTAATGATGCTGTATTAAAAAAAAAAAGCCTATTAAATGGAAAAAAAAAAAGAAAAATTCTAAGCCGCCCGATGACACAGTGTAACCATTTCCACCCACAACTGAAATATTGGCTGTGGGTAGATGGAGCTGAAGGTCGCTATAAGCCGTCATTTTCTTTTCTGAGTGTTGTTTTTCTTTGTGTCGGTCGGCGTGGTGCTCTCATTTCACAGTGAATTGATCTCCCTCCTGGCATGAAAGCTTCGCGCCCAGATCCTTTCTTCAACCACTCAGCTGTACTTTGCTGCCTCTTATGTTTGCTCTTCTATTTTTACATCTGATACGGAGGTCAGTCTGCGCTCAGGACTCCGAGCTCAGCCTACCGATAAGAGGATGAGCCTGACAACTCAACACCGCAGTTTACCAGACCAGGCAGACGGGAGAACCGGTGATAATAAAGCGGACCTGTCTTCAGATATATTTTTTCATATTAAAATAATGCATTATATGTGAATCCTCACCTAGTAAAACATTCAGTTGAACCACTTGCCGACCAGATAGGCGGCTGCAGGTCGGCAGGCTCCCTCAAAACAGCGTACCCGTAGATGGCTTCGTGGCAGCGATCGTGGGGGCCCGCGTTCGCCCATTCGCCAGAGGGGAAGCTGATCTGCGGGGCACCCTCAATCGCTCTTGGTGGAGACAGAACGGCGGTCTGTAGTAGGTTAGGAGATCTGCAGCTAGCTGGAGGCCAAAGAGGAGGTAGGTCACGGCCCAACAGTGGGCTACGACCCAGGCCCCATGGATGAGAACTATTGAGCGACCGATATCGTTTTTTTAACGCCGATACCGATATTTTGGTCATCGGATATCGGTATCGGCCGATATTTTCAGACATTAAAAAATGTTTTTTTTTTTTTTTAATGTCTACAGGTACTGTGGTGGAGGGATCTCCACCACCCCTCCTCTGCACTTAAAAGCATTCAAAACGCCAAGTTTGGCTGTTTTGAATGCTGTAAGTTTTTTTAATTCGGCACCACCAGTAACTGGAAGTGATGTCATGACATCACTTCCAGGTACTCGGCGCCGCCGAATTTTAAAAAATGGAGACCCGGTCAGAGCCGAATGCGATGTCTTCTCTTCGGCGGCCCTGCAGGTAAGATGCCTGGGTCTCCCGGTGGGACGGAAGGCGGGAGGGGGGGGGCGTCCCCTCCCGCTCCTTGGAATGACAACCGGGCGGCTTTTTGATTATAGCGCAAAAAAGAAAAATTGCACAGGTGATCCAATACCACCAAAAAAAGCGCTATTTGTGTCAAAAAAACTACATCAATTTTATTTGGGTATAGAGTCGCACGACCATGTAATTGTCAGTAACATTAAAGGGGTTGTATCCCCTGTGTAAAAAAAAAACCTGCAGGACAATGGCATAATGTGCTAGTGTGCATCGCATACTAGCACATTATGAAATACTTACCTTAGAACGAAGCCCCCACACGGTCTCCCGGACACCGCTGAGGGAGCTGACATGTTCCCTCAGCGTCTCTTCTGGGTTCGGCGGCTCCGGCGCTGTGAGTGGCAGGAGCCGCGATTACGTCACTCCCGTGCATGTACGCCGGAGTTCACTTTCCGGCAAGGAGCTCTGAAAGTCCGGCAAGATACGCCCTTCAGAGCGCATGCGCTGCTGGTGTCAGTGGCTGCAGGCAGGGTGAATATCCCCTAAACCATGCAGGTTTAGGAGATATTAATTTTACCTACAGGTAAGCCTTATTTTAGGCCTTATTAAAACACAGTGCCGAATCACAAAAAACGTTCTAGTCATTAAGGGGATAAAACCTTCCGGTCCCAAAGTGGTTGGTATAGCAGCCAGGAAACTAGCATCTTCAAAAAGATAAGCTTGCAGTGATGTAACAAACGTTACTTCATTTGCTATGCAACACAACGTATACGCTTGTAGAAAGATGATCCGGTAGTTTCTCTTAAAAAATCATCATTTCTATTCAGGAACCACAGAACACAACTGCTGATAAGATCAGTTGACGCGTTTCAGCCTATAAGGCCTTAGTCATAACTGGTATGACTAAGGCCGTATAGGCTGAAAAGCGTCAACTGATCTTATCCGCAGTTGTGTTCTGCGGTTCCTGAATAAAGATGAAGATTTTTTTAAGAGCAACTACCAGTGTGCGGGTCATCTTTCTACATATGTACTCAGTTAAACAGCTGTGGATCGGGCACCCGGGAGCTCGTTTATTGATGAGATTTATGGGTAGAAGCATTGCTCCTTCTGTTTGCACAACGTTTACGCTACATCGCCAAAAATGGTGCACGTCTGTTTTTTTTTTTTTCGGATATTTTGGCACACTGCCAGCCCATGCAGTGCCAGGACAAGGTCATCCAGCGCCCAGGGCAAGGATGCCAAACTGTGTCCCCCCTTCCCTTAGGGTTAGGGTCAAAGTGCCCCCCATCAATGCAATAAACCATTGCGCCCAGGGCAACCACCCCTTGTTCCAGCCTTGAGCCCATGCATTTGGATGGGCTGCCTTAACAACGCACAATAACTCGCATGACTAAAAAAAAAACACTTTGACTAATACGTGTTCATGCATCACAGCAACAAAGTGTAAATCCAGAATAATACACATACATCTCCCATGCCCGAAATTGAACCCACAACCTCATTTCTGCAGGAGAAGAGTTCTAACTTCTAAACCATGATACTTTTCATCATGCCGGTGTAAGTCTCTCTTCTGCTGGTAATTTGTGAACATTTTGCACATTTCAGGAGAGTGAAGCACAGATGTGTCCTGAAAAGAACAATGAGACAATGAAGATGAGTTTTATATCCCCTCTCTGTGAATTCTGACAGGAGCAGTTAGCGTGTCCTTTCATAATACCATCACACTAATTAATTTTCTATTTTCATTGTAATTTCAAAGCTTTGCTGCTGCACAGTCCAAGTCTCCCCCGACTGAATTTAGACTCCGCGCCTCTTCCCTCCGTTCCCCCAGTCTGCCGCTGGCATTTAGGATGAAATTATCCCCCAAACGTTGTAGGATTAAAGGGGCTTTTTGGGTTGCCCTTGCTGTTTTGTAACATCTGCTAAATTCCTTTTCTTTATTTTATAGCTTATTTGTCTGTTTTTATGTATTATATTTCCTTTTCACTGCAATACAACTTCATTCATGCACTGTATACTGTATTCTATACTGTAGTAAAGTGTCATTTCTTCAGTGTTGTCCCATGAAAAGATATAATAAAATATTTATAAAAGTGTGAGGGGTGTACTCACTTTTGTGAGATACTGCAAGTAGTCACAGCCTTTGCAGAATACTTTGGTGAAGCACTTTTGGCACCAATTACAGCCTCAAGTCTTTTTGAGTATGATGCTACAACCATGGCACAGCTATTTTTGGGCAGTTTCTCCCATTCTTCTTTGCAGGACCTCTCAAGCTCCATCAGGTCGGATGGGGAGCGTCGGTGCACAGCCATTTTTAGATCTCTCCAGAGATGTTCAATGAGGTTCAAGTCTAGGCTCTGGCTGGGCCACTCAAGGACATTCACAGAGTTGTCCCATAGCCACTCCTTTGTTATCTTGGCTGTGTGCTTAGGGTCGTTGTCCTGTTGGAAGATGAACCTTCACCCCAGTTTGAGGTCCAGAGTGCTCTGGAGCAGGTTTTCATCAAGGAATTGGCATATAAGTCAAGCTGGAGCATGACTTAAGCCCCGTACACACGTACCGATCGTCGGCCGAACGATCGGCCGTCTTTTGTCCAGGGCTGTCGGTGTCTGTTGAAAAGTGCAAAAGACTGCACAAGAATTTTGTCCGCCGACTACAGCCGACTGCAGAAGTGATGTCATGTGATGGTTAACTTTCCCTGTGTTTTTCCTTTTCTGAGCATGCCCAGTCTTGCAAATCTGCGGTCTGTCGGCCGAAATCTGTACTGACTGGCGAACAATCGGCCGTTTTGGTGTCGGCATACAAAAATTTTAATGCTTGCATGACAGATTCTTTTCGGCCGTATGTGCGCTGTCGGCTGTCGGAGGCATCATACTAACAAGCCTACAATCGGCAGATCGGTCGTCGGCCGAAGCTTTTCGGCCGACGATCGGTACGTGTGTACGGGCCTTTATATGCCAGAAATCCTACCACCATTCTGAGCTCAGTCTGGGGGCATATTATATAAGTTTATGTGCCTCATCTTTTTCTATACACTTTACATGGACTGTATGCATCTATCGTTGTGAAGTCCAATCACCATTCCCTGATGTTGAGGTTTGGTGGTGTTTTTTAATTTGTTTTTATATATTTTAATAAATATGAGCATTTTTTCTGGTGTTGGTGATCCTTCTGCCCGGCTTGATGTAATTGAGCTGTTTTCCTGATGACCTCACCTGTGAGGTAGGGAGATCTATCACATCCATAGAATACCAAATGTACCATCATAAGGAAGACCTATGACTATTGAATGCGCTATTGCTGTCCTATAACCTAGACAGCAATTGGCTCTGGTGAGTTGGCACTTCTTACATTTGGTGGAGGCAATACATGGATGGCGCTTTGCTGAAATTGCTGAGTAACAACACTGGAACTGTTTTTATTTACACTTAAGGACTTTAATTTCACTTAGTCTCCATTCACACTAGTACGACTTGTCAGACGACTTGGTCAGCCTGACAAGTCACGCACAGTCGCGGTCCATTGACTGCTACAGGAACCGTTCTAATAGGAGCGACACAAGTCGCTCCAACTTAGAAAAAGGGTCCTGTACTACTTCGGGGCGACCTGGAGCGACTTGCATAGACATTAATTTTATGAAGTCCGCGCAAGTCATGCCGAAGTCACGGTGCACGCGACTTCACAGGTCGCCCCCGAAGTCGTGCCGCTTCAGTGTGAACCGGCACTTAATGTGATCATTTTTATCTGCATACTCGTTGAAGAATATCACTATTAGTCTTATAGCTCTGCTTTTCTCTTGTTTATACTCCCTATAGTGTATATATTGTATCCAAATATACACCCTATGGAATATATAATGTCCTACTATACTCTCTATAGTATATATCAGTAATGGTGAACCTGGGCACCCCAGATGTTTTGGAACTACATTTCCCATGATGCTCATGCACTCCCCAGTGCAAGATCTAATGACGGCCCCCCCGTTAGAAAGTCCCCCCTTTTTTGCGCCCCTCCCTTTCTCCTTTCTATATATACATTGGGATGTTGGTGCCCCTCTCTATATTATATCTTTCTGAGTCTGTCTGCTTTTTCCACTCCCCAGTGTAGTTGAGCATCATGGGAAATGTAGTTCCAAAACATCTGGTTCACCATCACTGGTATATATAGTATCCCCCTATATTCCCTATAGTACATATAAAATGCTACTGTACTCCCTATAGTATATATAGTATCCCACAATACTCCCTATTGCACACGTGGCAAACACAAGGGCCTGGGGCTGAATCCGGCCCTCCAGGCCATTTCATGTGGCCCTCGCACCTCTCCTGCAGCTGTGACAACCCCTTCATTGTTCCCCCCACCTTGTCTCCGCAGTCAGCACCAGAGAGAAGGACAGAACTCTTCCACCAGATCCTGAACTTCTCCATGTAGCAATAGAGAGGCTCCTATTTTCCCCCTCCCCCTATCTTCCCAGTCTCAGCAGTCTGCAACAGAGAGGAAGACAGAACTCCTCCTACAGAGCCTGCGCCTCTCTGTGCAGCCGCCGCACCCCCTCATCTCCACTTCCCCAGGTCTTAGCATTCAGTAGACTCTTGCCCTCCTCTGGTCCTGCTCCAGACTCTGCACTTTCTGCTTCCCAGCTCCACCCCAGCTTCTTCCAGGCAGCAGAACAAGGTAGGGGGGTGCACTGTGATGTAAGGGATTCTTGACATCTGATGTAAGGGGGGGTGGGGTACTGTGGACATCTAGTCATACAGATACAACTGGCCCTTTGAGGGCAATTATAATGCTGATTCGGGCCACAATGAAACTGAGTTTGACGCCCCTGCCCTACAGTATATATAATATCCTACTGTACTCCCTATAGTATATATAATATGCTACTGTGCTCCCTATAGTATATAGTATCCCACTATACTCCCTATAGTATATATAATATGCTACTGTGCTCTAGTGTGTATATATAGTATCCTATTATAATCCCTATAGTGTGTGTGTATATATATATATATATATATATATATATATATATATATATATAGTGTATAGCAGAAAGTGAAAAATATTGTTGTTTTTTTTCAGAATTGTCGCTCTTCTTTTGTTTATAGCACAAAAAATAAAAATCGCAGAGGTGATCAAATATCACCAAAAGAAAGCTCTGTTTGTGGGGAAAAAAAGAACATCAATTTTATTTGGGTACAGTGTCGCACAACCGTGCAATTGTCCATTAAAGTAACGCAGTGCCAAAGCGCAAAAAATGGCCTGGTCATTAAGGGGGTAAATCCTTCCGGTCCAGAAGTGGTTAAAGAAAACTAAACTCCAGTGAATGAAAAGGGGGGGGGGGCAGGGACAGTTAGGCTGGAAAGGAAAGGGATAGATAATGCTGGGAGTCCTCCAGGCAGAAAATATGGTTGTGCATACTTAACCCTTTTTACGCGTTGTAGCCTTTGGTAGGGACTCGTGTGACAGACTGATGGCGCAGGGGCACCGTTGGGAGACAGTTGTCACCCCATAAAAGGAAGTGACTGAACAAAGACCTTCATGGCAGGATCACCAGGGATTATTGTAATTGATAAAATGAAAAACAATATTTGAATTGCACTAACATATTACAGCTTCTGTGAGATTTTAATGATTGGGTTGAGATCTACTTGAAATTACAGAAGGGCTTGACTACCAATTATAAATGCTACAGTGACTTTTTTTTTAACAAAAGTCAAGTTCTCTTTCAAGATGTTCTTGCAGAAGAAATAACCGGGATTAATGAAATCAGACCTCAGCCCCTGACAGTTCTGTGAGATGACCGCTCCTTCCGCACTCACAAAATTGTTAGCCATCTGCCGAGGAATACATTATCCCACACGCTGCTGGGTCAGAGTCACCGATCAGAGCAATCTCTGCTTCTATTAGAATTCTGAAAGCTTCAATACATGTGATATGAGGAGTCCGATCAACTGATACCACAGGGGAAACTTTCTGGTGATCGAGTATGATGCTGATATTAAAGGGAAAACGTAATGGGCTTTAGAAAGTTTACAAATTTGATTTTTTTTTCTTGTTTTACGATAGATAGATAGATAGATAGATAGATAGATAGATAGATAGATAGATAGATAGATAGATAGATAGATAGATAGATAGATAGATAGATACTGAGAGAGATAGATAGATACTGAGAGAGATAGATAGATACTGAGAGAGATAGATAGATACTGAGAGAGATAGATAGATAGATAGATAGATAGATAGATAGATAGATAGATAGATAGATAGATAGATAGATAGATAGATAGATAGATAGATAGATAGATAGATAGATAGATAGATAGATAGATAGATACTCAGATAGATAGATACTCAGATATATAGATAGATAGATACTATTATTATACAAACTGTATATAGTGCCAACAGTTTGTTCAGTGCTTTGCAACATGAGGGCAGACAGTACAATTCAATACAGGAGTCGGAGGGCCCTGCTCGTTAAATTGATAGATGCACAGATGGAGGGATACATAGATAGATAGACAGACAGACAGAGTGTCAAGCGTGTGTGGTGGCAACCAGGTGATGAGTACAAAGACAAGTGTGTCTTGCCTACAGTCAAGCTGGCCGGCAATGAATAAGCAAACCTGATTCGTGAAACGTGTCTGCACAGTTTGGATAATTATCTCTCACCTGGAGTGGCATCAACCCCTTTGTGATGGTGGTGGGAGTGTCATGGTCTGGGGATGCATGAGTGCTGCCAGCACTGGGGAGCTACAGTTCATTGAGGGAACCATGAATGCCAACATGTACTGTGACATACTGAAGCAGAGCATGATCCCCTCCCTTCAGAGACTGGGCTGCAGGACAGTATTCCAACATGATAACGACCCCAAACACCTCCAAGATGACCACTGCCTTGCTAAAGAAGCTGAGGGTAAAGGTGATGGACTGGCCAAGCATCTCTCCAGACCTAAACCCGATTGAGCATCTGTGGGTTATCTTCAAACAGAAGGTGGAGGAGTGCAAGGTCTCTAACATCCACCAGCTCTGTGATGTCATCATGGAGGAGTGGAAGAGGACTCCAGTGACAACCTGTGACGCTCTGGTGAACTCCATGCCCAAGAGGGTTAAGGCAGCGCTGGAAAATAATGGTGGCCACGCAAAATATTGACACTTTGGTCCACTTTGGACATTATCACTTAGGGGTGTACTCACTTTTGCTGCCAGCGGTTTAGACATTAATGGCTGTGTTTTGAGTTATTTTGAGGGGACAGCAAATTTACACTGTTATACAAGCTGTACACTCACTACTTTACATTGTAGCAAAGTGTCATTTCTTCAGTGTTGTCACATGATATAATAAAATATTTACAAAAATGTGAGGGGTGTACTTACTTTTTGAGATACTGTATATTTTACCTGGCTAAAAATATAATTTTCCTGCCTTGACTATAATAAATAATAAAAAAATAAATAAATCCAGAGTCCCCAAACAGTCCCTGGGTCACAAACTAAAACTTTTTTTTGTTTCAGAATTGGGAGGACCAGGAATCCCCATCAGGTTCTTTTAATTCTTATATTCCATTTACAGAGATCTCTCTTACTTCCTGTACAGTACTCGTGACAATGTGTGACAATGTGTGACAATGTTGTCACAATGACAGGAAGTGAGGACAAATCTTCCCAGCTGTAACAGAAATAAAAGTAGAGATTTTAACCTTTTCTGTGCTGTATCCAAATCTAAAAACATTTTTTCCTGCCTTTTATTTAAAATTTCTACGTTAATAAAATTGCAGAAATGGAAGTTTAGAGAGTGGCTGTGTAAGGAACGCACAATGACATCCCAGGGGCGTACAATAATGCGCATGCACAAATTCACTCGTTCCAGTTTAACGGCGAACTTGAGTTCGCCAATGCACATGCGCGAAAGCGCGCACGCAATAGCGTCCCGATTTGGCGTCATACCTGGCCTATATAAAGGTGACTGACACACTTGTTCCTTGCTGTCTTCTCTGCAGCTTTACCTGTACTCCTGATCCTGAACTTGCTGTATCCTGTTGACTTCCTGATTGACCTTCCGGCTTGTCCATTACGTCGTCTGCTTGCTGCCCGCCCTGACCTTGGCTTATTCCTAGCTACTCTCCTGCCTTATCCTTGTCGGCTTATCTGCTTCCGGTTCTGGACTTGTTCACCTCCTGGTGAGGCAACCCTGAGGACGGCGACCTGGTGTTCAGTACGCAGCAAAATCCATCCTCACCATCAGAGGCTCTGGTGAAGACCTGCTGTCACTTAGACTCCGCACTTCGGGCTAGCCCATGTTTACCACCAGTGTGACATGTCTGTGTTCCTGTTTCACCGGATCCCGTTAGGCTACCTTTGCACGTCAGGCTCAGCCACCAGCATCATTACAGGCTGTAAGAAATTACAGGAAGATGGAAGAATTTGGCTAGACAAGCGCTTGCTCATTCTATTGTGTTCACAGCTTTTTTAAAAATAGGTCCCTAAGTTTAAAAAAGAATTGAATCCCCCCGTGTGACGGCTCATGGCTGACTGCCTCTGCGTCCGGGGAAGAGAATCTGTGAGTGGCATCCTCTGTAATTATCATCATGGTGTATCACTTAGTGAAAGGAACAATTTAAAGTCGAACAGTAAAATGCTAAGCGCCCAATACACTTAAACACCTACACGTCGCATTAAACAAAGCGCGGCTTTAACCCCATTCGTCCCAGATAGTCCCAGGAGGGAAAGATCATTGGCCTCCATGGAATTGATTCTTTATTGTCCTTCTCTTCAGTCATGCACAGTTGTACACTCTCCTCTCCTGTTCTGAAATTGCTAACTCTGATTTCACCGCACACTGTGAGCTTCTCATAATGTGCATTAGAAACTGCCGCTGCCGCCGGACAGAGCCCGCCTCACATCCAGCATCATCTAACTCTTTCCTCTCTATCTGTACCATCCCTAACACGCCACTTTAACCACTTAAGGACCGCCCGCCGCAGGCAGGCAGCCCCTCCTGCGCAAACCGACGTAGGTATACGTCGGTCGAACGCCTGCAGCTGGGGGGCGATCGCACGCTGCCGGCCATGAGCTCCCGCCCCCACTTGATAGGGGAGACTCGGATGCACAGGGCAGGCGGCTCCGATTGCTGCCTGACACCCGCGATCGTTCCCCGCTGAGAGAGAAGGACGGTCAACTATTGTAAACACAGCTGACCGTTCTTTTCTCTGGAATGATCACAG
Organism: Pelophylax lessonae; assembly: GCF_965119305.1. Lineage (NCBI taxonomy): Eukaryota > Metazoa > Chordata > Amphibia > Anura > Ranidae > Pelophylax > Pelophylax lessonae. The sequence goes on along the minus strand of NC_138779.1, from coordinate 210,937,430 downwards.
AGCGCCTGTAAACCATCTATATAGGATCGCAGGTCTCTGTGATCATTTCACAAGCCACGCCCCCATATAGTTAGAAAACACTCCCCTAGGCTCACATTTAACCCCTTGATCACCCACAGTATTAACCCCTTCCCTTCCAGTGTCATTATTACAGTAACAGTGCATATTTGTAGCACTGATCACAGAGGTGATCAAATACCACCAAAAGAAAGCTCTATTGGTGGGAAAAAAGGACATCAATTTTATTTGGGTCCAGCGTCACACGACCGCGCAATTGTCTGTTAAGGTAACGCAGTGCCGTATCGCAAAATAGGGCCTGGTCATTAAGGGGGCAAATCCTTCCGGTCCAGAAGTGGTTAATTCATTGCATTTCAGTTCTTTCAATCATGGTGGCTTAGCATCACCTGTGGGCATTACATAAGGCAGTCTGCATGCAAAAAACACCCACACCTCAGATCCACCTATCAAAGCATTTTGATATTTACATATCTCCTGCTAACAGCCAGCCCACTGCTTGTATCAGGACTGAGGGCTTTTAAGACAGTGACATATCATCCATGTGTGCAGGGTGTGCGGTGCACACAGGCCCCAAGGGCAGGGGGTCCCACTGTTCCCTGTCCCATTCTGTGCTTACAAGGAGTAAGATTTGCAAAGATAAAATGAACATTTCTGTGTTTTTGTGGCGCCGGTAAATTTAAAATCAGGCCGGCAGCTTTGGGACATTTTTTTTGTAAACACGAGCAGAAGCGGTGGGCGCATTTGCCGATGTCTAGTCTATAGATCTGGCCGCCACCGCCCACAGCCACTGAAAATGCCTGGCAGAGTGATCTGCCTTTTTAGCTAGCTGTGCAGTGCCTGCACTCTATAAATTCTAAGGGCAGAGCCGTGCAGAGCGTGAGAGAGGCACCGATCAAGAGAACTGGAAGTGCTGCATCTGAACTCAGGTGGCGGGAACGAACAGCAGGATTTGAGCGGAGACACTGACACATACACACACTCATTGGTAAGAAAGAGAGACCCTTTGACTTGGTGGTGGCACTGGCAATGGCGGGAGACTGAAACTGGGGCTCAGGAGTACCTGTCTGCATGACTGTGTGACACCAACACACACACACCCATTGGTAAGAAAGAGAGACCCTTTGACTTGGTGTTGGCACTGGTAGGAGACTGAATCTGGGGCTTAGGAGTACCTGTCTGCATGGCTGTGTGACACCGACACACACACACTCACACACACCCATTGGTAAGAAAGAGAGACCCTTTGACTTGGTGGTGGCACTGGCGGGAGACTGAAACTGGGGCTCAGGAGTACCTGTCTGCATGGCTGCGTGACACCGACACACATACACACCCATTGGTAAGAGAGACCCTTTGACTTGGTGGTGGCACTGGCAAGAGACTGAAACTGGGGCTCAGGAGTACCTGTCTGCATGGCTGTGTGACACCAACACACATACACACCCATTGGTAAGAAAGAGAGACCCTTTGACTTGGTGGTGGCACTGGCAGGAGACTGAATCTGGGGCTTAGGAGTACCTGTCTGCGTGGCTGTGTGACACCAACACATGCTAAAGAACCTGAGGGTAAAGGTGATGGACTGGCCAAGCATGTCTTCAGACCTAAACCCTATTGAGCATCTGTGGGGCATCCTCAAAGGTGGAGGAGCGTAAGGTCTCCAACATCCACCAGCTCCGCGATGTCATCATGGAAGACTAGAAGAGGACTCCAGTGGCAACCTTTGATGCTCTGCTGAACTCCATGCCCAAGAGGGATAAGGCAGTGCTGGAAAATAATGGTGGCCACACAAAATATTGACACCTTGGGCCCAATTTGGACGTTTTAACTTAGGGGGTGTACTCACTTTTGTTGCCAGCAGTTTAGACATTAATGACTGTGTGTTGAGTTATTTTGAGGGGACAGCAAATTTACACTGTTAGGCTCCATTCACACTACCGCGACTTGTCAGGCGACTTGTCAGCCTGACAAGTCACGGTCCCTCGCGGTCCATGGAGTGCTACAGGACCCGTTCTAATAGGAGCGACTCAAGTCGCTCCGACTTAGAAAAAGGGTCCTGTACTACTTCGGGGCGACCTCGGAGCGCCTTGCATAGACATTCTTTATATGAAGTCCGTGCAAGTCGCGCCGAAGTCGCGGTGCACGGGACTTCACAGGTCGCCCCCGAAGCCGTGCCGCTTCAGTGTGAATGCGGTCTTATACAAGCTATACACTCACTACTTTACATTGTAGCAAAGTGTCATTTCTTCAGTGTTGTCACATGAAAAGATAGAATAAAATATTTACAAAAATGTGAGGGGTGTACTCACTTGTGTGAGATACTGTAAAGGAAAGAATGAACTTGATAAGTAAGCAGCTTCCATTGGGGAATTCTTCCCCCTTCTGATTGACTTCTTTAATTGTCTAAGCGCCCGACACTTCAGTGAACAGTGGAGCGGTCTCATAATCACGTTATGCATGACAGCTGCCCTGAAATACGTATGAAGCCACATATGGAAGAACCTCTGGGGTCCTCTGACAAGACTCCAGCGCTCCAGAACCGCCATATGTCGTAGATTTGTGGAACTTTTCAGCTGAATCCTAAAAACAAAGATCCAAATGAATCATCTGGAGTCAATGAGACGTGTAAGGTTTAAAGCTAAATTTATTCTGCGAGTCCTCCTTTGCCCCGTCATCGATGTGCTAATGATATTTTAAAAACAATCCTTTCCGTTTTTATTACATATCCTAAAGCTGTATTAAACCCAAAAGCAAACATTTAATTATATTGCAGCTTACCAATCCCTAGATGTGGTATCTGCATTAGTTTTCTTTCTTTTATTTTCATCTTGTGATCTAGCTAGTAAGGAATAACTGAAAAAAAGAAAACTAATGCAGCCACCACATGTAATGATTGGTAAGCTGAAGTATCTAATTACTGGATTTATGTTGATTTCTTTTGTTGGTGAGCACCTGGGCATTTACTTCAAACATAGAGTACCATGGCTACCCTTAGAACTATAACAGCTTCATCTCTTCTGGGAAGGCTTTCCACAAGGTTTGGGAGTGTGCCTATGGGAATTTTTTATCATTATTCCAGAATCCACTGTAATTCATCCCAAATGTGTTCTATTAGATAAGGAGTCTGTGCAGGCCAGTCATGTTCCTCCTCCACCCCAAATTCGCTCATCCATGTCTTTATGGACCTTGCTTTGTGCACTGGTCCAATTCATTTGGTGGAGGGGGGATTATAATATGGGGTTGTTTTTCAGGGGTTGGGGTTGGCCCCTTAGTTCCAGTGATGGGTACTCTTAAAGTGATTGTTAAGCAACATTATCCACTTCATTCCTTTCTGTCTGTTTAATAATCCTGTGCCCGTGTCTGTGTTTTAAAAAATAAGCCATTCTTTACCAATTTTCAGAGCGCCGATCGCCGATCGCCGCTCACGTGACCCGCAGGCTCTCTCATCCTCCTGTCCCGACTCTTGTCAGCGGGGAATCTTTGGCTCCGCCTGCTGCTGCTGTCAGACTGGGAGAGGAGAGAGCCTCCTCTCCCAGTCTGACAGCAGCAGCAGGCGGAGCCAAAGATTCCCCGCTGAGAAGAGTCGGGACAGGAGGATGAGAGAGCCAGCGGGTCACGTGAGCGGCGATCGGCGCTCTGAAAATTGGTAAAGAATGGCTTATTTTTTAAAACACAGACACAGGGGCACAGGATTATTAAAGAGGAAGTAAACCCTCCTCAGGAAGTTGTACCTATAGGTAAGCCTATGATAAGGCTTACCTATAGGTACTGTAAATATCTCCTAAACATGTACCGTTTAGGAGATATTTACCTTTAATGCAGCCAGTGACGTCACTGGCGCATGCGCTCTGAAGGAACGGCTGATCGTGCCGTTCCTTCAGAGCCCCGTGCCGTGACCGTCGGCTCCCGCGCATACAGGTCATACAGGTAAGAGAGCGGCACGGCGGGGGCTCGTTCTAAGGTAAGTATTTCATAATGAGCTAGTATGCGATGCATACTAGCTCATTATGTCTTTCTCTTGCAGGTTGTAAAAAAAAAAAAAAAATTTTAAACAAGTTTACAACCTCTTTAAACAGACAGACTGGAATAAAAAATGAAATGAAACTACGGTAGCAAGAGGGGAGGGGGCGGAAACTGACACAGGAGCCTACAGGAAGGGAAGGAGGGGAGAGAGAGGACAGGAGGGCTGCGGATGATGGAGGCACGTACACTGACCACGGTGTCAGGGCTCAGCATCCATGATATACTGTGGTCAGTTTACAGAGGGGAAGACAAAGCCAGGCAGGATCAGCCAGGTTTTTTAGGTAATAGAAGGGGCCAAATTATACAGCACAAGCAATGTACTGTATAACATGCTTTAAGGGAACAGGATTAATGTTTTTGTTTCTCTTTTTTTTTAGGTTAACAAACACGTTTAAGTGTCAGCATACCAAGACATTTTGGACAATTTCATGCTCCCAACTTTGTGGGAACAGTTTGGGGATGGCCCCTTCCTTTTCCAACATGACTGCGCACCAGTGCACAAAGCAAGTTCCATAAAGACATGGATGAGCGAGTTTGGGATGGAGGAACTTGTCTGACCTGACCTCAACCCGATAGAACACCTTTGGGATGAATTTGAGCGTAGACTGCGAGCCGGGCCTTGTTGTCCAACATCAGTGCCTGACCTCACAAACGCGCTTCTGGAAGAATGGTCAAACATTCCCATAGACGCACTCCTAATCCTTGTGGACAGCCTTCACAGAAGAGTTGAAGCTGTTATAGCTGCAAAGGGTGGGCCAACTCAATATTGAACCCTACGGACTAAGACTGGGATGCCACTAAACTTCATGTGCGTGTAAAGGCAGGTGTCCCAATACTTTTGACAATATAGTGTATAATATATATATATATATATATATATACATATATATAAAATGAATAATTCACTGACAGAAAAATGCCAACAAACCGAACTTGTGCGTTAAACATTAAACCACGCTCATCTCAGGCAGAAAATCGATGGCACGATAAACAGCACCGAGGCAATGCATCATGGAAAGTGAGTTATGACAGCGTTTCTGAATACATTGGCGAGAGGCGGCTCTGAACCCGCCAACTGGCTCCTGGAGAATGTTCGCGGATGTCTATGAAACGCTGAAGGCAAGGCTTCCTCTGATACGCGCCGCTATGGATTGTGCTGCCCCAGCAAAGGATTAAAATGAACTTTTTGAGGCCCTTCTATCGATCTGCCGGCAAGATGTTGGAGTCTTCCTTTGTTTCCTTCTCTGTGGATCTATAAGGCACTTAGCAACCAAAATGGCAGGACTCTGCGAGCACCTGAATGGGTCCAGGCGATCGCTGCGCTCTATTGTCTGAGTACACATGAGTTGGTTTATTTAAAGGATTTGACAAAAATGTAATATTCTTGCAGAATAGGAAGATTGTGATTCATAGACGATTGTAAAATTTAAAGTGGGCCTTTCAAAACATTACAAGTCAGTGTGAATCCATTTTTACTGCTACAGTACACAGCAACCGTATCATTTATCAAAAATTATCCACTTTCTTTTAAATTAAAAAGCTTTTCAATGACTTTGGCTTGGTGGGAATGATGCCATTTCCATTAGTCTGCTGCAAACAGAAGGAAGAATTTTCTCTGTCTTTTTTCCACAGTAATCACTCAGATAGTACACTGTAACTTTGTAAAAAGTCACAAGGTAAGAAACTGCAGCAGGGGCTGAACCAGTGGCGGCTGGTGCCCCATGGGCCGGGGGGGATTAAGACAGACTACACCATACCCCCCTGGACCACACCAGCTCCAGCCCGCACACCTGACCCCCCCCCCCCTCGTCACACTCACCCTGGGTAGGCAGCGGCGGCAGTGGCTTCCCCCTCAGTCTCCTCCGTGGGTCGGCTTCCCCCTCAGTCTCCTCCCTCCTCCTCCTCGGCCAATAGCATGGCTCCTCCTTTCGGCCAATCGGGAAACGGTTCTCAGGACCCACTTCCTGATTGGCCTGGAGGAGAATCAGTGTAGCAATAGCAAATATTCATTTGCTATTGTCACACAACTGGGTGGGCTCAGGGCCCAGTCCCCGAGCCCACCCTTTTTTGAAGCCTATTAGAGCCTCTGGCTCTAAACACGTGCTTCAAAAAAAAAAATAAAAACCCCATTGGCATCCATGTGTCCGGCTCCCTGCATGTAGATTAGGGGGCCAGACGCATGGATAGGGGGGGCAGCGCCCCTGTGCCCCCAATGGACGGGCCGCCACTGGGCTGAACTGTGTCCACGTGAGAACATGTTGGGCCCAGGAGCTGGGACAAGGTGGAGGGGACAGAAGGGGCATGTACACGGAGTGCAGTGTTTCCCTGTGGGAGGGGGGACACCGCCAAGAGAGCTGTACCCTTATTATAGTCCTGTATTTTACCAGCAGCATCAGGTGAGCCTGGTATCAGTTCTCTCCACCCCCTGTTCCAAAGGATGCCTGCTAGTCCACCACTCTCTCTCGCAATTTTAATCAGTGCTGCTGGTCAGCCTGAACAAGCAGCAGAGCTCACCCTTCCTGCAGCAGGGTGTCTTCTCTGATATTGATCCCTGTACTGTACTACTGAATTGGAAGAGGAGTTCTATGTGCTTGAAGACATTTTGTTGCTGGAGTCTACTACTAGCAGGCTCCCTGACGGAGGTGTACTGACAGCTCTGCAATGATGTCAGTATACCTCACTTCAGGCAGCTTGCAGCACAGTGACATCTTGCAGCACAGAGACATCATGCAGCACAGAGACATCATGCACCACAGAGACATCATGCACCACAGAGACATCATGCAGCACAGAGACATCATGCAGCACAGAGACATCATGCAGCACAGAGACATCATGCAGCACAGTGACATCTTGCAGCACAGAGACATCATGCAGCACAGAGACATCATGCAGCACAGAGACATCATGCAGCACACTGACATCATGCAGCACAGTGACAACATGCAGCGAAGTGACATCATGCAGCACAGTGACATCTTGCAGCACAGTGACATCATGCAGCACAGTGACATCTTGCAGCACAGAGACATCTTGCAGCACAGAGACATCTTGCAGCACAGTGGCAGCTTGCTCCCAGGTGACAGTTCTCTGATCATCCCCCGGACCAGGCTGCAAGGATCAGCAGGTGTATGATGGTCAACAGCTCACCTACATCAATGGATGGCATTGCAAAAACCATAAGGGATGTTATCAGAAGGAAAATTAGGATTGCTATGTGGAAGAAGGTGAAACTAGAAGTCAAAGGAGACAAGTTTGAGAACAAAGTGCTGAACTCCTTTGGGTTTCTGTTCCCCATTTCCTTTCTAATCAGCGCTGTCTAGATTGAGGACCAGGGGTCCTACAGCCTCAAAGGACAGTCAGAGTAGAATGAAAACTCAAAAGACGACTATATACTGCTGATGAGAAAAGAGGGCTAAGCCTCAAGATACTTGTGAGCTGATATCTTCCCACTTACCATTCAGCTTTATAGACCCACATGCAATATTGTTAAGGGGTCTACATGCTTTGGTAAATGCAAGCACAAGAGGGTGGTTGGCACATTCTGCTGCATGAGTTTGAGTTGTGAAGGACTTCAGCACTTTATTTGGTTTAATTCTTTGGACTGTTCACCGAACACATATTTATACATTCTTATATGTTTTTGGACTCTTAATGAACACTTAATAATCATTAATTTCTATCACATTTATCAATTTGTATCACATTTTTACAATGATTCACTGTTTTGCGCTGTGTTTTATGATTAAGTATTGATTACTGATAATTTTTGAACAGCTGCAATGGTGATAATAGTCCAGGTACTGACTGGGCTCATCCACACTGCAATGCAATGCATTAAGGGGCTTTGCAGTTGTAAATGAATTGACCTGGAATTCACCCCAATGTATGGGGAAAAAAATTTCACAGCGCAGTGCACAAGGCACAATGGATTATGATGTGGTGCATTGCAGCACAAGCTCTTTGTGGGGACAATCCTGCGGGCTCGCTCCCAAGCTGGCTCTGCGTGTCCATTGATACACAGAGCGCAGCTCAGTCCCGCCCCTCCTCAATGGCTGTGACTGAGCCTTCTGAGGGGAGCTGCACTCAGAAGATTTTTTTACCTTAATGCAGATATTGCATTACCACTTGCTGACTGCCCGCCGCAGATTTACTGCGGCAGGCTGGCTCGGCTACGCAAAACGACATAGGGGTACGTTGGTCCCGGGAGTGGCGCTGGGTGGCGCTCCCGCCCCCACTAGGCAGCAGGGATGCCGATGCACGGGACAGGCGGCTTCCGATTGCGATCGCTCCCAGCTGACAGAGAAGAACGGTCAGCTGTTGTAAACACAGCTGACCGTTGTTCTCTCTGAAATGATCACAGAGCGCCTGTGATCCTTCTATATAGGATCACAGGTCTCTATGATCATTTCACAAGTCCCTCCCCCATACAATTAGAAAACACTCCCCTAGGCTAATAATTAACCCTTTGATCAACCCCTAGGTCAACCTTTCCCAACCTTTTCAACACAGAGGAACCCTTTAAATAAATTTCTGGTCCTAGGGAACCCCTGCTAAAAATCCAAAATCTACAACTCATGACACCTTAGTGTGACAGTCAGTGGGAAGAATGCTCCTTACTCTTGTCATCATTGGGAAGAATTACCCCCCTTACAGATAGCTAAAAGGAACAATGGTGTCATTGGGAACTTATCTGAGAGGCAGAAATTGCCCATTGCTCAAGGAACCCCTAGTAACCTCAGGAGGAACCCTGGTTGAGAAACCCTGGCCTAGGTTAACCCCTTCCCTACCAGTGTCATTATTACAGTAACAGTGCATATTTTTAGCACTGATTACTGTAGTAACGTCACTGGTCCCCCCCAAAAGTGTCAGTTAGGGGTCCGATCTGTCCACCGCAATGTCGCAGTCCCACTAAAAATCGCAGATCGCCACCATTACTAGTAAAAAAAAAAAAAAATAAACTTGACATAAATCTTTCCCGTAGTTTGTAGACGCAATAACTTTTGAGAAAACCAATCAAAATACGCTTATTGCGATTTTTTTTTTCTTTTACCAAAAGTATGTAGCAGAATACAAATTGGCCTAAAATGATGAAAAAAATTAGATTTTTAATTTTTTGGGGGGGGCAATGTTATATAGCAGAATGTGAAAAATATTGTTGTTTCTTTTTTTAGAATTGTCGCTCTTTTTTTGTTTATAGTGCAAAAAAAAAAATCGATCAAATGATGATCAAGTGATCAAATACCACCAAAAGAAAGCTCTAATTGTGGGGGGGGGGGGGGGGGGGGGTTTACAGTGTTTCATGACTGTGCAATTTTCCATTAAAGTAACACAGTGCCGGATCGCAAAAAATGGCCTGGTCATTAAAGCGGAGTTCCGGCCACAAAATCGATAAATCGATTTTTGGCCATCCGCTTGCTAAGGGGAACCTGAAAGAGAAATGGATGGAGCCGATTTATTTTTTTGGTCACTTACCTTATTATAGAAGAAAATACACTCACCTCCCATCCACTTCCTCCCTCTGCGGCCGCGGCCCGCGCCGTCTCTTCCGGCTTGCGATGATTCCTGGGAGCTGAACGTCATCGCTCCCAGGAATCAATGCACCTGCACCGGCCCCGCTCGTCCCTTCCGGTGCAGGTGCAGCATTCCCTGCTAAACAGCTTCTGGGCATGCCCAGGAGCTGTGCAGGGATGCTGCGCCTGCACCGGAACTGACGAGCGGGACCGGTGCAGTGCATTGTGGGACTCCGACGTCACGGAAGAGGACACGAAGAGGGACGCTGCGGCTTCAGCTGCCCACACCAGAGATGTCAGCACTGGAGAAGAAATTTTCAAGGTAAGTATTTCTTCTTACAGGTAAGTGCGACCCGGGACAGTTCAGAGGCTATCCATTATGGAATGTACTAGCCCTGACTGTCCCGGGGGTATTTTTAGCTCAAATTGACCCCCGAGGCCGGAACTCCGCTTTAACCACTTGCCGTCTGCTCACTAGAGCTCTACTGCGGCAAAGTGGTTCGTTATCGTCTGGCGACGTAGACCTATGTTGCCAAACACTCCCCTTTCTCGGCGGCGCGTGCGCGCCGCCGGAGGCTCGCTCCCGCTGTAAACACAAGCTTGTGTAAACACAAGCGGGTGGATCTCCTAAGTGACAGGCAGGGTCAGATTGCAGGGTTCAGCATAGCTGAACATGCGATCTGTCCCTGTGTCACTCAGTCACCTCCCCCCACACACGTTAGTAAGCACCAGGCATACATTAACCCCCTCCCTCTCCAATAAAATTAACCCCTTCCCTGCCAGTGTCATTTTTACAGTAACAGTGCATATATATAGGACTGATTACTGCAGTAATGTCACTGGTACCCCCAAAAGTGTCAAAAATGTCAGTCAAGGGTCCAATCTGTCCGCCGCAATGTTGCAGTCCCGCAAAAAAAAAAAATCGCAGATCGCCGCCATTACTCGTTAAAATAAAAACACCAAAAATGACAAAAATCTTTCCCTTAGATAGTAAATGCAATAACTTTTGCGCAAACCAATCAAAATACGCTTATTGTGATTTTTTTTTACCAAACATATGTAGCAGAAAACAAATTGGCCAAAAATTTAAAAAATTTTAGATTTTTACATTTTTTTGGGGGGGAATTTTCATATAAAAAAAATTAAAAAAATATTGTTATTTTTTCAAAATTTACGCTCTTTTTTTGTTTATAGCGCAAAAAGTAAAAATCGCACAGGTGATCAAATACCACCAAAAGAAAGCTCTGTTTATGGGAAAAAAAGGACGTAAATTTCGTTTGGGTACGGCATCGCACGACCGCGCAATTGACAGTTAAAGTCGCACAGTGCCGAATCACAAAAAGTGGCCCAGACGTAAGACAGCAAAATCCTCCGGTGGTAAAGTGGTTAAGGTGGCAAATCCTTCCGGTCCAGAACTGGTTAGGGTAAAAAAAACCTTCAGACTTTAGGAACACTAAATAAAAAATAAAAAAAAGGGTTATCTTTAGATACACCTGACCACACAGTGACTCAATTGGGACTACCTTCCCCAAAGATCATGTGTTCCAGATACCATGTACTGATGAGGGCCAAAAACCCTGAAACAGCTGAATTCAAATAGGAAATGACTGTACAATCAGGCTGTATCTGTGCATTGTGCCAGCGGTTCTGGACACATGGTGAATAAAGGCATAAGTGGCGCAGCAGCTCCGCCCACTAACAAATGCTTTTTTTTTTTTTGCTTTTTCTTTTTTTACATCTAAAAAGTCATGTTAATTATTAAAATAGAAGAATCTTTCATAAACTGACTAGATGTCCCAGTTGGATCATTTAGGGGAAAAAATAAAATAAAACAGTTTCTCCTCCCATCCTCCTTCCCTCCAGGGGATAATTGAGCTGTCCCTCTGACAGGCGGACTGCCTGGCTATTTGTTTATTCTGCATATTGGAAAATCCTTTGGAGGGGGGGTTGTTGATGCCATCAATAGCCTTGGTATTGGCTGCAGAGGAACCAGGGAATTCTGCAGGAGAGATCTCATCGCCAGAGTGTTAGATTGAAATATGGAGGCTTCAAATGTTCAGTTATTAACCACTTAATAACCGGAAGGATTTGCCCCCCTTAATGACCAGGCCATTTGTTGTGATACAGCACTGCGTTATTTTAACGGACAATTGCGTGGACGTGCGACGCTGTACCTAAATGAAATTAATGTCCTTTTTTTTCCCCCACAAATAGAGCTTTCTTTTGGTGGTATTTGATCACCTGTGCGATTTTTATTTTTTTGCGTTATAAACAAAAAAAGCGACAATTCTGGAAAAAAAAAAAAACAATATTTTTCACTTTCTGCTATAGAACAATCCCCAAAAAAATGTAAAAATCTATATATATATTTTTTTTTTTTTTTTTATGGTGGAGGATGCGGGCATTGATCCCGAAAATCTAAATTTTTTAACATTTTAGGCCAATTTATTTTCTGCTACATATTTTTGGTTAAAAAAAAAAAAAATCACAATAAGCGTATTTTGATTGGTTTGCGCAAAAGTTATCGCGTCTACTAACTACGGGAAAGATTTATGTAATTTTTATTTTTTTGTTTTTTTTTACTAGTAATTGCTGCGATCAACTGCGACATTGCGGCGGACAGATCGGACCCCTAACTGACATTTTTGACACTTTTGGGGGGACCAGTGACATTACTACAGTAATCATTGCTAAAAATATGCACTGTTACTGTAATAATAACACTGGCAGGGAAGGGGTTAACACAGTGGGTGATCAAGGGGTTAAATGAAAGCCTAGGGGAGTGTTTTTAACTGTATGGGGGAGGGGCTTTTGAAATGATCACAGATACCTGTGTTTCTATAAAGAAGGATCACAGGCACTCTGTGATCATTCCAGGGAGAAGAACGGTTGGCTGTGTTTACAACAGCTGACCGTTCTTCTCTGTCAGCGGGGAACGATTGCGGGTGCCCCGCAGCAACGGAGCCGCCCTGCCCCGTGCTCCAATCTGCCGGTGGCCTTAAACGACAATTTTTGAGGGTGAACAGTGAACAAGCTAATTGGAAATTATCTAATTGCTGCCAAATAACCATACAGTACCCGTTCGGGACAAAAGCTGGCCCAAAAGACGCCATCAATGGGCCAATGCAAATATCATGCCGGGGTCCCCGATCCCTGATAAAGCTTTGTGAATTAAGCTCTACATTTTAAAAACACTATCACCCTAACCCAAAAAAAATAAAAATGGCATCCATAAATGTTTAAATGAATCAAGCATTCAGACTGGGCACCAATCTGCCCAACGGCCCCAAACAGACGTTCTTAGAGGTGGGCACGGTGATTGGTTATTCGGCAGCAATAAGACAATTTATAGACAAAAGCTGGCCCAAAAGATACCATCAGTGCGCCAATGCAAATATCACTGTGTGCCCGGGTCCCTGATAAAGCTTTGTGAATTAAGCCCTACATTTTAAAAACACTATCACCCAGTGCTTTAAGTGGCCTAGAAGAGGTGCCGATACTCTATTATAGCCTATAAATCCCCCCCCCCCACCCCACATCAGGGTCCCAACAGAGCACCCCCCCCCCCCTGGCCTGGGACTCCGGAGCAGGGGGACTCACTGGTGGTGACTGGTCTGGCTCTGGAATGGGAAATATTCTTGGGGGGGGGGGCAATTGAAGGCGCAGATGTCCAAAATGAGCGTACTGGTACGCTAAGGCGCACGGAGAGGTTGCGGTATGCTCAAGAGCCATATTTGGAAGTGGTGGTACTGAGTACCAGTACATACCGGCCCACTTAAAGCACTGCTATCACCCTAACCCAAAAAAAAAAAAGGCGACCATAAATGTTTCAATGAATCAAGCATTAAGACTGGGCACCAATCTGCCCGACACGACAGCCCCAAACAGACGTTCTTAGAGGTGGGCACGGTGATTTGTCCCTGTTAGGGGCAAAAGCTGGCCCAAAAGACACCATTATTCGGCATGTCCAGCTGTTCGATAGTGCTGTGGCTCCTCACTGATATACTGCCTTCTGAAAAATGCCAGTCTCCAGTTCCCCCTACAACACAGGCAGCACTGCCTCCTCAAGTCTTGGCTGGTCAGTAAATTCTGCCTTTCATGGGCAGCTGCCTGCTTTCAGCAGCGACTTGAGGCATCACTCATTCGCCGCGTGGCTTTGCCGTCTCTTGTGCCATACCTCCCACCGATGTCCCATTTTTTTCCTCGCATCTCCTGCTCCTCTCTGTCTCTGGTGGGCTCCCGTCCCTCTGCCCCTCCTCTTCCCTCTTTATAAAACCCCATTGTGTGTGATGTGTGTCTTCCCAATCGCATGCTGCTCAGTCCAGCATCCAAGCACTGATCTGCATCTCTTTCCCTGCTGTCACTCCGTTTCCTCCTCCCAAGTCGTTCTCCGGCTCTCATCCTTTGGAGCTCCATCCAGCAGCATCAGCACCATGCAGGACCGGGGACACCTTCAGGGTCAACTCCCTAAATAGCATCCCAGGTAAGAGACAACGCTACACAACTCTGACAGCCTGGGGACATACCTGAGACTTGGAGCTTGCTGGTTGATATATTGTGTCGTCCCTGATATTGTTCTTAGTTGTCGTTCTAAAAACTGAACTAGGATTTGTCAAGAAGAGTAGTAGACGCATGGAGCAAGGCAAAAGCATCGTAGGGGGAAAACCTAAACTGAAATAATTCTAGGATCAACTCAGAACTGAGAAATGACTTAATTGATTTATTAATCGTCAATATTATTTGTATTCTTCAATTTGATATGCAGGCCACAGTCTATACATAAAACGCGAACGCGTTTCTGCGTTATCTTTTAAGATAATCCTGTAACAGCAGCGCTTAATTTCGCTTAATTTCGCAATTTAGTAAATACATCATAAACAGGACAGTGAAAGCGAACTCCAGTGAGTCGCACGCTTAGAGGCTGCAACTTGGCAGCAACGTGTGGTAACCGCCTGGGCACTTTTTTGGGGGTTTTTTTTTTGGGTTAACCCCATCTCTGCCAAAGCTCCACTAACAATCTCAAAGATTTTGCTTCTCCAGCTCCTTCCCCGCACTGCACAGGTTTGCATTTAATTAATTCCGCTTACGATCTGTTTTTTTTTTCTTTTTTAACCCGTGGCTAAAACCGCCGTGTATGAAGTTTTTATGCATCGTAGCTGCGGGAGGTGGGAAATGGCATATATCACCGTGTGCAAGTAGTAACGTCATCAAAGAAAAAGGATATTGTGTATATATGTATGAAAAGAGCTTGCTGGTGGAGGTAGTTATAAGGTTTTGCTGTGAGTTTTGTTTTCTTTATGGTTTTGTTCATTATTTTATCTAATTTAACATCGCATTGTTTAATTAAACTGACTTTTTCCTATTTGTTTTAATTGATACGTGATTGTAATTAGGATGCAGACTGCAAATATCACCTGCATTGCACTAGATCAGCCTTTCTCTCAATCAGGGTTAGGTGGAAACCTAGGGATCCTCAAGAAGTTAACAGGGTTCCTTAAAATATCTTCCTTTCAGGTCATTTACTATTAACCCCAATGATCTTTTCAACTATCTATAAAATGGAATTCTTGCCACTGAACCTTCAATGTAAAAGGAATTCTTCTCACTAGCCACCAATGTAAGGGACATTCTTCCCACTGACCACCAATGTAAGGAGCATTCTTCCCACTGACCACCAATGTAAGGAGCATTCTTCTCACTGACCTCCAATGTAAGGGGCATTCTTCTCACTGACCACCAATGTAAGGAGAATTCTTCTCACTGACCACCAATGTAAGGAGCATTCTTCATACTGACCACCAATGTAAGGAGCATTCTTCATACTGACCACCAATGTAAGGAGCATTTTTCACACTGACCACCAATGTAAGGGGCATTCTTCTCACTGACCACCAATGTAAGGAGCATTCTTCCCACTGACCCCCAACGTAATGAACATTCTTCCTACTGACCACCAATGTAAGGAGCATTCTTCCCACTGACCACCAATGTAAGGAACATTCTTCCCACTGATCACCAATGTAAGGAACATTCTTCCTACTGACCACCAATGTAAGGGACATTCTTCCCATTGATCACCAATGTAAGGGGCATTCTTCCCACTGACCACCAATGTAAGGAGCATTTTTCACACTGACCTCCAATGTAAGGGGCATTCTTCTCACTGACCACCAATGTAAGGGGCATTCTTCCCATTGATCACCAATGTGAGGAGCATTCTTCCTACTGACCACCAATGTAAGAAGCATTCTTCCTACTGACCACCAATGTAAGAAGCATTCTTCTTACTGACCACCAATGTAAGAAGCATTCTTCCCACTGACCCCCAACGTAACGAACATTCTTCCTACTGACCACCAATGTAAGGATCATTCTTCCCACTGACCCCCCAACGTAACGAACATTCTTCCTACTGACCACCAATGTAAGGGGGATTCTTCCCACTGACCACCAATGTAAGGAGCATTCTTCCCACTGACCACCAATGTAAGGAGCATTCTTCCCACTGACCACCAATGTAAGGAACATTCTTCCTACTGACCACCAATGTAAGGAGCATTCTTCCCACTGACCACCAATGTAAGGAACATTCTTCCTACTGACCACCAATGTATGGCACAATCTTCTCACTGACCCCCAATGTAAAGGACATCCTTCCCACTGATCACCAATGTATGGAGCATTCTGCCCGCTGACCACCAATGTAAGGGGCATTCTTCCCACTGATTACAAATGTAAGGAACATTCTTCTCAATGATATCCAATGTAAGAAACATTCTCAACACTGTCCCCCAATGTATGAGGGCACCACATGGACCACCAGTGTAATGGACAATCTCCCCAATGACCACCAGGGTGACAGGGCAATCTTTCCACTGACAACTAGCCTAAGTGGACCATCCTTCATTATCCATTAATGTTTTGCAGCTACTTTACAGCAATTTGTATAAAATCATTTTAAGCAGGGGTTCCTCAATATATCAAGGGTTCATTGGGGGGGTGAAAGGGTTAGAGAGGCTAATATAGGGTATATATAGGGTATTGCTGTTATTTTTTTTGCCTTCTAGGTTTTATTTATCATACTTTCATTACATAATATTGTCCATTATAACGGTCTTTTTTCCACATTTGGTTTACCTGGGAGATGATTATAATTAGCATGCGGACTCCAAATCGTCTATAGATTGCTCCAGGCATTTCTAAAGGAAGTTGATATATTTTTGGTTTAGGGCTGATATCATATGAGCAATTTATTACACAGTGCACCTTCTAAGGGGTCCTTTATGTGTAAGGCAGCCTTCCTCAACCATTTTACCCAAGAGGAACCCTTTAAATCATTTTCAAGTCTCAGGGAATCCCTGCTAAAACCAATTTATTGAAGGTCAGGCTGGAAAATGCACCTTACAGTGGTAAGAATTGGTAAGACTGCCTCATTTACAGACAGCTAAAAAATAATTAGTCTCATGCTGCTTGCTCTGCCAAGAAGCGCTGGCCCCCGAAAACTATGCAGACACCATCAAATGGGAGGTCAAGCAGCCACAGGTCAAGGAACCCCTAGCTGGCTCTGGAGGAACCCAAGGGTTCCAAGGAACTCTGGTTGAGAATGGTTGGTCTGAGGGTTTCAGCTCATCATAGTACATGAAAACCATGTGCCGCTGCAAAGTGTTATTAACCACTTGCCGACCAGTCACGTGGACTGTACTGCGGCAAAGTGGTTCGTTATCGTCTGGCGACGTAGACCTACGTCACCAGACAATCCCCCCTCTCGGCGGCGCGCGCGCGCCGCCAGAGGCTCGCTCCTGCTGTATTCAGTTACAGCGGGAGTTGGGCCAGGGGAGGAGCGGCGGTGATCACCGCCGCTCTTCCCCGATCGTCGGGGATCTAGTGTGGAAATCCGCCCGCTTGTGTAAACAAAGAGGGCGGATCTCCTAAGTGACAGGCAGGGTCAGATTGCAGGGTTCAGCATAGCTGAACCTGCGATCTGTCCCTGTGTCATCCAGTCACCTCCCCCCACACATGTCAGTAAGCACCAGGCATATATTAACCCCTCCCTCTCCAATAAAAATTAACCCCTTACCTGCCAGTGTCATTTTTACAGTAACAGTGCATATGTATAGCACTGATTACTGCAGTAATGTCACTGGTACCCCCAAAAGTGTCAAAAATGTCAGTCAAGGGTCCGATCTGTCCGCCGCAATGTCGCAGTCCCGCAAAAAAAATCGCAGATTGCCGCCATTACTCGTTAAAAAAAAAACACCAAAAATGACAGAAATCTTTCCCTTAGTTAGTAAACGCAATAACTTTTGCGCAAACCAATCAAAATACGCTTATTGCAATTTTTTTTACCAAAAATATGTAGCAGAAAAGAAATTGGCCTAAAATGATAAAAAAAAATTGATTTTTACATTTTTTTGGGGGGGAATTTCATATAAAAAAATGTAAAAAATATTGTTTCAAAATTGTCGCTCTTTTTTTGTTTATAGCGCAAAATGTAAAAATCGCACAGGTGATCAAATACCACCAAAAGAAAGCTCTATTTGTGGGGAAAAAATTTTATTTGGGTACAGCATTGCACGACCGCGCAATTGTCAGTTAAAGTAAAGCAGAGCCGAATCGCAAAATATGGCCTGGTCAGGAATGGGGTAAAACCTTCCGGTCATAAAGCGGTTAAAAATACGCTCATTGAGAATTTTTTTGTCAAAGACGTGTAGCTAAATAAATTTTGGCCTAAATATATGACAAAAAATGAATATATTGGATATTTTTTGACTGTCAAAGTCGAAAAATATTATTTTTTCAAAATTGACACTATTTTTAATTAATATCGCAAAAAATGAAAATCACACAGGTGATCAAATACCACCAAAAGAAAGCTCTGTTTGTGGGAAAAAAAGGACGTAAATTTCGTTTGGGTACGGCGTTGCATGGCCGCGCAATTGTCAGTTAAAGTCACAGAGCGCCGAATCGCAAAAAGTGGCCCAGACATAAGACAGCAAAATCCTCCGGTGGTAAAGTGGTTAAACAGCTCAGTTCAGACATCTGAGGTTACACGTGGTGCTAGTCCTGCATGCAGAAGTTTTGATGTACCTTACATAGTTTGATGTCCCTGTAGCACCCTCCTAGATAGGTGCTAGGTAAAGCATTTGTTTTGCTCCATCTGCTTATCAGGGGAGCCTGATCTGTTAGTTAGGCCTGTTGCATGTGTCCAGGTGTGAGTCATTTGGTCTGAGGGAGTGTCCCCTCTGTATCCAATAAGGGAGCCTGTTGGACAGTGGAGGAAACCCAGCCAGTGACACACTGGCTTTTGTGGCAGTCCCAGTGGGAGGGCACCACCGCAGTGCATCCTGGGATTGACCATAAAAACTGAGGGCACATGTGACAGGGCGTCTTTGGCGGGAAGCAGAGTCCTAGGAGGAGGGTGACTGCTGTCTCTCCTCCTGCAATCTGAGGAAAGTGGTCACAGGCAGTCGGCCTGGTGAGCCAGGTGTGGAGCTGAGTCTTGAGGGTCCTGGAGAAGTTGATGGTGGAGCTGCAGGCAGAGTTACCTGGGAAAAACAGTGTCCGTGAGTACCACGGACACTGGGGCTTGCCAAGGGGTCTGCCCAGGAAAGGGGGCCACTACAGTGAAGTCAGTGGACAGAAGGTCAGCTCACACAGTTAGTGAGTAAAGGGGGTGCCAAGTAAAAACCTAAAGAGTTAGAGTAAAGGGGGTGCCAAGTGGGGCCCTGAAGAATAATTTACTACATAGTTTGCCTTTCGTATACTTCAATTCAGTGGCAAGGTGAAGCAGCGGCCTTGCCGCACTCAGCTTAGCTAGAAGTCCTCCAGTTGTGCACAGTTCATAAAGTTGGAGTATCCCATTCATCCCTTCTCCCATCCCAAGTTCTAAAATAAAAACAACAAAAAACCAAATCCTCTGGACTGTTTCCTGACTGAGCCAAACACTTAAAGTACTAAGAATTCATCAGATGTTGCAAGGGGTAACCCAGGGGGACCCGCTTCAAGCAGCTCCCAAGGGAGTAGTGCTACATACCTTACATGGTTTTATGTCCCTTATTTTAGTTTTGAAGTGATAAAATCCTAGAACACCTTACAGTAAATCTTCTAGGTCAGACACTCACAACATATTAACCGCTTGCTGACCGCCGCACGACTATTTACGGTGGCGGTCAGCCCCTCCTGGGCAAAGTGACGTATATATATGTCACTCGCCCGTGAGCCAATAGGGGGCGAGCGCGCGCCGCTGGAGGCACGCTCCCGCCCCCGATTGTTCTCGGACACTCCAGCACGAGTGACCGGCGGCTCGGATGTCCGCCGGTCATTCGCGATCGTCCGTTACAGAGGGAGAAAGGCAGGCGGCTAATGTAAACAAAGCCGCCTGTCATTCTCCCTGGTGTAACTGCAGAGATCATACGATCCTGCTATTTAGGATCGTATGTCTCTGTGGTTACATGAAAAGCCACGCCCCTTTACAGTAAGAAACACGCCCCTAGGGACACATTTAACCCCTGCTTCTCCAATAAAGTTAACCCCTTCCCTGCCAGTGTCATTTTTACAGTAACAGTGCATATGTATAGCACTGATTACTGCAGTAATGTCACTGGTAACCCCAAAAGTGTCAAAAATGTCAGTCAAGGGTCCGATCTGTGCGCCGCAATGTCGCAATCCTGCAAAAAAAAAATCGCAGATCGCCGCCATTACTCGTTAAAAAAAAAAAACACCAAAAATGACAAAAATCTTTCCCTTAGTTAGTAAACGCAACAACTTTTGCACAAACCAATCAAAATACGCTTATTGTGATTTTTTTTTTTACCAAGCATATGTAGCAGAAAACAAATTGGCCAAAAATGTTAAAAAATTTAGATTTTTACATTTTTTTTCGGGATTTCATATAAAAAAATGTGAAAAATATTGTTATTTTTGCAAAATTGTCGCTCTTTTATTGTTTATAGCGCACAGGTGATCAAATACCACAAAAAGAAAGCTCTGTTTTGTGGGGAAAAAAGGACGTCAAATTTGTTTGGGTACAGCGTCGCATGACAGCGCAATTGTCCGTTAAAGTCCTGCAGTGCCAAATCGCAAATTAGGCCCTGGTCAGGAAGGGGGTAAAATCTTCCGGGGCTTAAGTGGTTAAAGTACTAAGAATTCATCAGTTGTTGCTAGGGGTAACCCAGGGGAACCCGCTTCAAGCAGCTCCCAAGGGAGTAGTGCTACATACCTTACATGGTTTGATGTCCCTTATTATAGTTTTGAAGTGACATAATCCTAGAACACCTTGCAGTAAATCTTCTAGGTCAGAAACTCACAACATATCGAACTCAAGGTGCAGTCAGGCAATCGGCATTTCCAGGAGCAGGCCAGCAACATTGGCACACGTGTTTCTGTCATCATAGGAGCACTTTAACCTCTAGGATCCCTCTGGAGGAAGTCAGTTTGGGTTGGCTGTGTGACCTCACTAACATCTCTGCCTCCTACATATAAGATGACTTTATTCAGAGATCTGCTGCTAGGTAATTAGTAAAGTAATTAGACATAATTGGGTAAAGAGGTTAATAATAGCAGAGAAAGGGAAGATAGCTTTTAGAATGATGCTACAAAAGAGAAATATCTTTTATAAACGACGCTTTAAGTCATCTTTTTGGGGGTTTTTTTACACATCAAAGAAAAGCAGCAGGGAATATCAGTGAAATGTCCGGCTAGCTTTTGATGTTGAAAACAGTAAACAGGGTTTGGATTTTACTATGGCACGACTGCGAGATTTACTTAAAGCTGACTTTTATTCTGTATATATCTTGCCTTCCCTGGTTCTTTCCCCTCTCCCCATCAACATGCTAAATAAATTGTTAAAAAAAAACTTTTTATTTTCATTATATCTTATGGCCAGAATACACGATAAGAATATCGGATGAAAATTTCCGTTCAGCGAGCGATCGTCCGATATTCTATTCGTTAATGTCCAGCCATCAATGAGCGATATCGATATTGTGAACGAAAAATACCGTTTGAAAAACCCGAAAAATTCTGTCGTCTCGTTTGCGAAAAAACAATATTCTATACGTTGGTGTTGAGGTCGTTCAATTTAACCTCATCACGCATTCCCGAAAATAGGATTACGTATCTAATCGATTGGTCTGTAACGTTTTTTTTTGGATCGTTAATGTTGGCAACGTTTTTGACCGATGAACACTGTTTCGATGGTTGGCGGGCAACGGTCGGGCGATGTTCGGGCTATGTATGTTGGCAACGTTTCCGACCGACAAATACTTTTTCAAAAGTCGGTGGTCGAATGATCGGGCGATATTCTAATCGTGTATTCACACCATTAGTTAGGGTCCAGTGGTGGTGATGTGATCACTGGGTCTCTGTTGCTTCTCCATGCAATGCAGACAGACAGTGCCTGGACAAGGTCATGGAGCACCCGGGGCAAAGATGCCAAACTGCCAGTCCTACTAGCTACCGATAGCTATTGGAGACCCAGAGCCGACTTGGACCGCACTCTCAGCACAGAATCATCAGCTGCCCAGTGATGCATATATGTGGCGTGTTTGCCGCTGCACATATATGTTAGAGTCCTTTCACACTGGCTTTCCACCTGGCGGACTCCGTTTTGCTCAGCGGGGGGATCGATCCACCGATTCCCCGCTAAACAGGTGGATGACAGGTCCGTCTCCGCTCACTGTGCAGAGATGGATGAAAATTTACCGCCTGTCCGTTTTCATCCGATCCTCCCGACGGATGGAAAATAGCGTTACCATCCATCTGGATTTCACGGACAGGATCGGATCGGATAGCAGCGGGGGTCATGGCTGACATCCACTGCTCCATAGGGGGTGCATGGAGCGTCCGATCAGGTCCGCCTAAAAAACTGACAGGCAGACCGGATCGGAAAGCCAGTGTGAAAGGGGCCTTATGCAGACAGCAACAGGTTAACCCCTTGGAGCCTAAGCCTATTTCTGACATATGTTGCTTAAGTTAAAATCAGTATTTTTTGCTAGAAAATTACTTAGAACCCCCAAACATTATATATACTGTATATATATATATATATATATATATATATATATATATATATATATATATATGTTTGTTTGTTTTTTAGCAGAGATCCAGGGAATAATACGGCGATCGTTGCAATATTTTATGTCACAGGGTATTTGCGTAGCGGTCTTTCAAATGCAATTTTTTGGGAAGAAATACACATTCATGAATTAAAACCAAACAGTAAAGTTAGCCCAATTTATTTTTGTATAATGTGAAAAATGATGTTACGCCGACTAAATTGATACCTAACATGTCATGCTTTAAAATTGTGCACACTGGTGGAATTACGACAAACTTCGTTACTTAAAAATCTCCATCGGCGAAAAAAAATTAACGGTTACCCGTTTAGAGTTACAGAGGAGGTCTAGTGCTAGAATTATTGCTCTCATGCTAACAATCGCGGCAATACCTCATATGTGTGGTTTGCATTTTCATATGGGGGCGCAACTTGTGTATGCGTTCGCTCCTGCACGTGAGCACCGAGGGACGGGGCGCTTTAATTTTTTTTTTTAATTATTTTATTTTTTTTATTTTTTTTTAAACTATTAATTTTAACAAAAAAATAAAATTTGATTACTTTTATTGCTGTCACAAGGAATGTAAACATCCCTTATGACAGTAATAGGCAGTGACAGGTACTCTTTATGGAGGGATCTGGGGTCTAAAAGCCTCTGCACTTAAAAGCATTCAAAATGCCAAGTTTGGCTGTTTTGAATACTGTCATTTTAAAGCTCCAGTACCTGGAAGTGATGTCATGACATCGCTTCTGGGTTTTTACATTGGAGACCCGATCGGAGCCGAATTCGGCTTTTTTCGGGTCTTCCGCTACCCAGGGGAGTTGCCGGTTGGTGGGACGGGTCTCTCGGAGCGACGGGAGATGTCCCCTCCCACTCCTTGTAATGACAGCCAAGCAGCTGCTCAGCCGCATCGGTTGTCATTACATGAAAGCCGACCATTGGCTCTAAACAATGGTACCGGTATGTACCATAGCTTCAGCTACATACAGTATACCGCGCTGAGCCAATCACAGTGAGCGATTTATTCTATTATTGAATACAAAGCAAGCTCAATTGGCTAAGTCAGAGAGAGTAACATCAGCCCGCCTCTCTGACTCCACCAATCCAAGCAGGCTTTGTATTCAATAATAGAATACATCAGTCACCGTGATTGGCTCAGCGCAGTATACTGTATGTAGCCGAAGCTACGGTACATACCGGTACAGAATTCCCGCACAGCCAGCGCTTTGAGAGATTACACCTACTTACTTACCATGGAGATTACACCAATTTACGGTACTTACCTTGGAGATTAATAGAGTACATACTGGTACATAGGGTAATAGGGTACATACCAGTACAGTATTCCCGCACATCCAGCCAGCACTTTAAATGGTGTTGCCTCGGAAGGGGGGTAGTCTTATACGGCGAATATAGCCCACAACCTATGTTTTAACTTGAAAATTAAGGGGGTCGTCTTATACGCCCAAATGTCTTATACGCCGGCAAATATGGTACCCATTTTATGCAGCCTGACAGGGGTGTAATATGTTCTTAGGAGTATGTATAGCTCCATGACTCTCTGAGGCACATTAAGCGAGCATTGAGTTACTACTTGTAAGGCTTCTTCCCACGAATCTTCGATCACAGGGCCTATATCCCTTTCCCAGCATTCATGCACCTTAAAAGGGAATGAAGTTAGGTAGTCATTTAACAACATTGCATAGCATCGGGATATGAATCCCTTAGTAGATACAATTTCAGCCATCATATTAAATATTGGGGTTGGGGACTGCCGCCACTCGATCGTCGTGCCCTGTGCTGCTATCGCATGTTTAAGATGAAAATAAACATGGACCACGGAGGGAGAATTTCGCGCTTAGCTCCTCAAAGGAGCACAGTGAACCGTTACAGAAAATATGCCAAAGATGGGTTATTCCCCATTGATGCCATCTCGCAGTCTGCTGAATTTTTAGCTAGTTCAGGGTAGTTACTGTTACTCCATATTAGGCTGTACCGTGTGAAACCAGTAACTCGTTGGATTTGTTTAGCCTTATTCCAAACTTTATGAATAAGAGTGGGGAGTAAGCGGTTCGATTTGGCGTAGGCTCCAGCCTCCAAACCCGCAGGTAAATCAGGGATTTCAGCAGCATGTAAAAGAATTCGTAAAGAGGATTCAGTATTATGTGAAGGAGCAGACCCCAAGCCCGAGCACAAGTGGTATAGCTGTGAGGCCAGGTAGTACAGCCATGGGTTGGGCATGGCCAAACCCCCAACATCTTTAGGTCTCTGGAAATGTTCAAGCCTCACTTTGGGTGCCTTGTTGTGCCACAGCAGCTGCCTAAAAATAGAGTTGACTTCCCAAAAAACACTCAAAGGTAGGACCACCGGGGAGTTATGCAGGAAGTAAAGCAACTGGGGCATAAAAGTCATTTTTATCAAGTTCACCCTTCCTGCCAAGGACAACCACAATCTATTCCAAATTTTAATTTTGTCTCGGAAGCAGCCTAGTGGGGTGATATTCAGACGGCAGAAGTCCCCCAGCTGGGGGGTGATCCTGAACGCCCAAATACCTGAAGGAGGTCACAACCCGGGACTGGGCATGTTGGCACAATGACAGGAGAGGAGTCACCCTCCAATAGCATCAATGCGGATTTGTCACAATTAACAAGGAGACCAGAGAGTTCTCCAAACCTAGTGACAGTGTGCCTCAAGAGAGCCCTCAGTGTCCCCCAGCAGCAACATGGTGTCGTCCGCGTAGAGCATGACTTTTTCCTGCAGATCTACAGATTGAAATCCCAGTATATGAGGGTTTTTCCCAATAGAGGCCACCAGAGGTTCGATCGCTAATGCGAATAATAGGGGGGATAATGGGCACCCCTGGCGAGTGCCTCTACCCAGAGAAAATGGGTCAGAAATCCAACCTGCTTCTCTTATGGCTGCTAGAGGACGACTGTACAGTAATTGAACCCATATTGTAAATAGGGGCCCAAAGCCAAACTTTGCAAGGACTGCCCAAAGGAAGGGCCACTCCAGACTGTCAAAGGCCTTTGCCGCGTCTAAGGATAGCGGAGCCCTTTTACTCATGTTATCTGCCCTCTCCTGGATATTAAGAAACAGCCTCCTCAAGTTAACAGCTGTGGACTTCTGAGGCATGAATCCGGATTGATCCAGGTGTATTATTGAGGCAATGACCTTGTTAAGCCAGATGGCAAGTATCTTAGCTAAGATTTTGATATCACTTTGAAGTAGCGAGATCGTCCTATAAGGGTCTGGGTAAGTGGGATCCTTGCCAGGTTTCAATATCAGAATGATATTAGCTTTGGTAATAGATAATGGTAAGGTTCCGCTCCCCATGGCCTTGTTACAAACCTTCAGCAGGTTTAATAGTTATAGCTCTCCATATTGCTTATATAGCTCTATAGGTAAACCGTCGCCCCCGGTGCCTTGCAAGTGGGAAATAAAGCAATCGCAATTTGCATCTCCTCCAAGGTGATTGGAGATTCAACCATGTTCCTATCTCTGAAAAAACAGGTGCACTCCTTAAAAGTATTAAAATATTAAAACTCCTCTAGAGTCCACTAGCGGCGCTATAAGTATATGTTCACCATATACTATATGTAAATCAATACAAAAGTGAGTCCAACACCAGAATTGTGAGGGTAATCCAGATGATAACAGTCCAACCAACAGCCGGTAGCAGTGTAGCTAAAGTTCCTGAGGGTAATAAGATGAAGACCTCCACCTCACCACGGTGCACACGCTGAAGGTAATGCACTTACCAGAAGTAACTTGATAAAAAGCTCGTAGTACCAAGAACTGCCAGGTCCTCCTCAACCTGAGATCTCTCCACAAAGGCTGTTTAACCACTCACAAGGCGTACATGCAAAAATAAATGTCAAAGGCACATAGCGTAAACCCGTTTTCACTTTATTTCCAAAATATATGCATAACACCAAGCTCTTAAGAATTGCACTCACATGTTAAACAACAATCACAGACGTAGTCATAAATGTGTAACCGTTACCGTGCAGTCGTTCGTCCAGCACTGATCTTTGAAAGCCGCCGGGTACCAAGGCGGAGAACTTCCGGGTGCGGCGTCTGACGTATACAGGTAACCAGGGAAACCGCGTGCTCACGTTCTAACGCGTTTCGTCTTCACGGACTTCAACTGGTGAGGTGGAGGTCTTCATCTTATTACCCTCAGGAACTTTAGCTACACTGCTACCGGCTGTTGGTTGGACTGTTATCATCTGGATTACCCTCACAATTCTGGTGTTGGACTCACTTTTGTATTGATTTACATATAGTATATGGTGAACAATACTTATAGCGCCGCTGGTGGACTCTAGACGAGTTTTAATATTTTTAAGGAGTGCACCTGTTTTTTCATGTCCATTTATTTATAGTGGCAGCTATTAGATACATTTTATATTTTAAATTTTATTTATTACACTTGAGTGTGCCGTCTTTAGGGTATAGTTGATGTACCCCGTGACCAACTTTTAATTTTTTGTGCGCTGGGTGAGCAGAATCTTTTATTCTTCTCCTAGTATTTTAATGTTCCTATCTCTAGTTGGTAATGTTGGTAACTGAATGCCACTCAGATAGGATTGAATATCCTCACAAGAGCAAATTTGTTAAAGGGTATGATTGAAGGATGACACAACACGGTCTAAAGCATCCTGTGCAGACAGCCAGGCACCCCTTTTGGAATCTGTGGGGTCCTTTGTATATGACTGCTCCAGATGACGCACCACCCGTTGCTCCAGTTCCACCCGCATGCCCTGAAAGTTCAGTTTGACAGCGTTCACCTGGCCAATAAATGTACCACGTGTAAACGCTTATAAGAACATCCCATTTGCGTAGCAAATCCACTTCATGAGTGTCGATGCAAGTAGAGGCCGATGCTGCACATTCGAAAGAATGGGCCTGTCCGCCAGCGATGATACGGAGTCTGGCTGGGTACAGCATGGCATAACTGGCTTGGAGACGTTGCAAGCATTTACGAACCTCTGTATATTTCGCCCTACTCCTCTGCACCTCAGCCGAAAAGTCCGGATAAAAGGAAACCCTGGCGACATTATATTGAATATGTCTACGCTCACGGGCTATACGTAGAATAGTCTCCCTGTCCTGGTAGTTTAATAAGCGAGCCAGCATAGGCCTAGGCGGGTTGCCCGGTGGTAGCTGTCTGGTGGGCGTTCGGTGAGCATGCGCCACTGAAAAGTGGGGTGTGAAGGCATCCTTGCCAAATATATCAAGGAACCAGCGCTCAATAAATCCTGTAGGGTCACGACCTTCCGTTTTCTCCAGGAGACCAATGATACAAACGTTGTTTAGTCTCATGCAATCTTCCAGATCTTCGGCCCCTGAACTGTTAGTACCCGCTAGTTTTTCTGCAGTCTGCGAGTCACGTATTAGATTCAGCAATTCATCTTCCAAGTCGCTAATGTGACTCTCTGTGGCTGCTGTGCGTTCTCTAATTTTTTGAAGATCATGTCGAATCAGGGCTACATCCTCTGACAGGCTCCCCAAATGTGTTTTAAGCTTGTCTACTGAAGCAGTACATTTGTTAACTGCACTCAGTATTTCCCACAGCGTGGGCTGTTCCTCCTCATCAGGATTTTCTCCCTGCTCCTCCAGCTCCGCATCATCCTGGTCAGTTATCATGGCCTCTGCAACCCTGGGCTGCTCCCTCACCTCCTCTCCCAGCATATCAGCATGCCCCTCTTCCCTCTTCTTTTTGGGCATAAAAGAGCATGTCTCTTGGTCCATCTTTACCAGAAGCTTTGGTGGATTTATGTTTGGAGGTTCCAGCTTCCTTCTCCTTCCCCCTGTCAGGTCCTCGTGGCATTCTCTGAGGCATGGCGCTGGTGCCATGTCGGGAGTCCAAAGCTACACCCTCCTCCTTCTTGGATCACTTCATCCCAGCTGTGGATCAGCCCATGCTGGGTACCGATCAAAAGAGCGGGCTCTAGGGAGTAAGTGTGGCACTCGGTGCATGGCTGAGGCCGGTCTGTGAGTCAGGGAGAGGATCAGTATACAGATCGATCATGGGAGATTAGGGAAGCAGGTCTTCTCACATGCTGCGCTTGGCTCCGCCCCTCCAGACTTTTTTCCTTCCTAGCTCCACCCCCAGCTTCGTCCCGCCACCAGCACCAGGTAAGGGAAGTGCACTGTGATGTAAGGTAGAGTCGGGACTCTTGACTTCTGATGGTTGGGGCGCTCTTGACATCTGATGTAGGGGAGGTGGGGTGCTCTGGACATCTAGTCTTACAGATACAACTGGATCTTTGAGGACAACCACAATGCTGATGTGGCGCGCAATGAAATTGAGTTTGACACCCCTGCTTTAGGGCTACTGTGTGGCTCAGCCCGCATGCTCCACCAAGAACTGAAGCACCATTTTTGGGTGGACTGGCTCTTTAATCTTTCATAGAACATTAATATCTGAAAACCAAATTGCCGATACCCAGCAATAGGCACTATTCCCCGTCAGAGCTGGGTTTTACGTCTCTTTGTGATCTAAAGCATTCATTAATACCAGGAAATCATTCAGTCTCCATTGTACCCTGTTGAAAGCAGCACTGTACAAGAATTATGAATCACGCTTTTATTCCAGAGCCAGAGAGAAGTGGAGGGGGGGGGGGGGGATAATATTATCCCCACTCATATTAGTCAGCAGAGCCCGAGTGCCCAGGCAGAGATCATTTTATTATATTTAATAGTTATTGAGCTATTTGTTGACAATTAAAGACATGTTCCAGGCATAATGTATTGGCAGGCATGACTCCCAACCAGGAGAGACTGGTTGCATATGAGTTGATTTTCAATACTCTGGATGCACCTGCTGGATCGATTTACAGCGAATGCTTAGGTGGCGGGAGTGAAATAGTCACTGGAGATAAATGCATACACTTCCATTTAGCCTGAGGGCCCATTCATACCATTGTGGTGCGTTAATGCATGTGCGTTAACCCACGTTATGCTATATGTATACAAAGGCAATAGGGAACAATCAATAAGGGGATATTTGTGGCATGCTACTAAATAAACTGACACTACTATATAAACTGAATGGGCAGCCTTTGCAACTTGGTGGATGGCGAACCCGAGGACTTCTCTAGATCACTGATGCTGCATCAATTCCTCAGATCTAGTGCCACCAGCTGGAAGGGTGTATTTGTGATACTTTATATTTATGGTTAAGGAAAATCTGGGCATTTTAGGGGCCCCCACGCCACATCCAGCTCTTTGGCTGTTTCTGTCTGGCAGATTGAAAATGAAAAAAAGAAACCCCCTGGATTCCGGCAGGCAAGTTAACAAGAAGGTGGCGGCTGTGCTTCCGCACTTGTTGGTCCGCCGGTCGCCAAGATGGTAGCGGCCACACTTCCACCCTTTCAGAACAGCTTTGGTTGTGTAGGAGGAGTAGTGCCACCCATGGAGCAACTGGGGCAGATCATGGGAGGTAAGCAACAAGGATATGATGCAGATGAGGGCATGTGGGGAGGTGTTGAAAGGTTCTGCTCTCCACCCAACAGGTAAGGGGGGAACCTACACACCCCAGTATTCAGCCTTAACTTCTGGCTTGCTGCGGAAGTGACATCACAAGCCCTGTTTTACAGTTGAGTGAATATATAAATACCCTCATAGGTGTTGGGGTAAATATACTCATGTGGGAATGCTTCTTCCAACCAGTTGTGCCAGTCTAAATTGTATTTTAGGGCATGGCAGCCCACTTTTATTTAACAAAATGGAAAGTTCACAAAAACATAAGCTGCCCCTGCAGGGGTTCTTCCACATCAACATGAACAGTCAACTGAAATTTCTGAGCCATCTGGCTGCCTTGTTAGAGCTGCTGCTCTTCCTACTAGTCCCTCTGACTGTATTGTCCAGCTCTTCTGGTTCTCTCGGCTCACTCAGCCTTTAATCACAGAGCTCTGCTGCACGGCCTACTCCTGGCCTCTGGAAAGGGGTTCTCTTGACACCCCGATAGGATCATAGGAGCCCATCTGACTCCTGGGAAGACCCCCTCCTGTCCCCTGGCTGGGGCACCTCTGACCCCTAATTAAGACCTCCTGTCGCTTGACTCCTGGCTTGGGCAAATCTGACCTCCAAACTAGGAGCTGTCTCCAAACTGGGAGCCCTGAGCTATGCTCACACTTGACTTAACGGTGCAACCTCTCTCCCTGTGTATTCACACAGACTTCACGCATCCAGTAAAATCCGTACAAAGGATTGAAGGTTTCGTCCCACCCAAGACGCTTTGAAGCCTTCACACTCCAGGCCCCAATCCAGGTTTACAGAATCCAGAGAAAGCAGAAAACACAGCTTTCTCTGCTCAAAAACAGTAGTCTGGAACATCGCATTTAGCCCTAATGTGAATCCTGTGTCATTTTCTCCTACATTTTTTCGGTGGCAGGGCCTCGCACTGTCACAGGTTCCCATAGACTGGCTGCTTTGTTGTGTGGTTTGCCCAAGAAGTTGCTAGATTACCATATTTATTATGGCCAGCCACAACAGTCCTAGTTTCTCATGTGGCCCCTTGGGAAAATGAATTGCCCACCCCTGGGTTAAGGTATTCTGGGTATAATATAATCAACTTGATCCAATACACCACATTATGTTTTTCATCTGAACTTTGGGTGCTCCCCTTTACAAGTGGACTTTGTTTAAAGAAATGCGTCAAATGAAAATCTAAATTTATGTGAAGTATGCATTAAATGAGAAGTACAGCCAAAGGTCGTTTGGCTGTGCTTCTCCTATGGATCACAGGAGTGCAGTTCGTTCTGCACTCCTGTGACCCATTTTCAGCAGACAGCGGGCTGAAGTCCTTCTGACGTCACAGAGCTGGTCCAGGCTTGTGCAAGATCGTGACAATGGATCCACCCACATGCTTGGACCGGCACAGCCTCTCACGGTGTTGCTGAGAGCCTGAGCCAGCCACTCCTGCCCCCTCCACAGCCCAGCACTCCAGTGAGCACAGGGGGGCAGAGCAGAGAGCTGCTGATTGACAGTCAGTAGCTTTCTGCTAAGGGAGCTGTCAGAACCAAGTGATCTGCGGTGTTCGATCGCTCGGTTCTCAGTGTAGAGGTGTCGGGGGACTGATGCTGCATCCACCTAGGTAAGTATGATGGTGGGAAAAAAAGTCCATACTTCTCGTTTAATAATTTTGCAATGGATCTTTGCATAACCTTAACCAATATATTTATAAATAAATATTTATAAATATATTAAATATTTAGAAAAGCTCAGTTTTATATGACAAAAAAATAAATATATATATAATTTTTTTTATTTTTTATTAGCAAGCCACAAATAACCCCATTTGTTGTTCCCTATTGCCCTCGTATGATGTAATAAGGAAAACAATGTTGCCTTATTTGTGCATTTTATCCCTGACTTGAGTACAGCTTTAAATAAAGCCCAAAGTGGCAGTTGGCAGAAATCACATGACCCTTTTGATGCCTTTGATTGGAATGAACAGGGGGATTTTAAACTGCAGCGGGGAAGTTTTCTTTTTACTGCTCTGCTAATTTTATTAAAGCGCCTTTTACTGCATAGCGTGTCCTATCAGGATATTGGAAGATTTCATTTGTTCGACCTTGAGACTGTCACGTCCTATAGATTACTCGCTGTCTGAATGAGGGTGAGGAAGGATTGGGGGTTTTATAGCTCTCTTCCATCTTATTTATAATCCATGAATCAATACTGGACTGCTTGTTTCATCTCATCTCTCTTAAAGGGACCGTAGAGTGTGTTTTGGCTGTGTATGGTTTGAGTTAATATTGAAGAGCTAACCATAATGTAATGTGACGTTCGCATTTTTGCATGCGCTTCCCTATTTTGTTATTGAAGTAATTGTAAGAAGTTGTATTTTAGCCACTATAGGGAGTAAGTATTCAGTTTACAATCACTTTGCACCCTTTTTGTTAAAGAGACACTGTCAGTTTTCACATAAAGGGCGAATGACAAAACCTCTTAGTAGCCCCAACCCCCCCCCCCCCCCAACAAGGTATAGTCACCCATCCATGCTCCCTCACCAACTTCCCGCTATATTAGAGCCTTTATTCCCCTTCCCAGTATTGGAGAGCATTGACCTTTCCCAATGTAACAGGCCTGAACAATATCACATGCTGGGGACACCCTGATAAACCCTGACAATACTGGACACCTAGAGATTATTCCTGCAGCAGTGAGGGGGAAGGGAGCATGGATTTTCCTGCTGGCATGTGCTAATAATAGGCACTGTAAGTGGCAATTAATAGTAGATGGTAAATATTTAAAATGTGACATCATCCAAAATATTTGTTGTATTATTTTTAATAAAGAGTTAAAGAGACAGACAGGTGTTGTCACCCTATGATAAGAAGTGCCTAAATAAAGGTCTTCATGGAAGGACCATCGGAGATTATTTTAATGAAAGATGCAGATTTAAAAAGAATGAGAATGCCTTTTGAGATGAGGTTAACATGATAAAAGTTATACGAGCTTTTAGTGATTGGCGTTACATCTACTTTAAGCAGTCTTTCTGTATAGCTGGGAGGTCTAGGCAATCTCATTGTAATTGTGCTGTCTCTACTCTCTAAGTCGGAACCGGGACCAGCAGAGTGTTGTCACCCTATAACAAGAAGTGCCTAAATAAAGGCCTTCATGGAAGGACCATCGGAGATTATTTTAACGAAAAGGTGCAGATTTAAAAAGAATGAGAATGCCTTTTGAGATGAGGTTAACATGATAAAATTTATACGAGATTTTAGTGATTGGCGTTACATCTACTTTAAGCTTTAAGCAGTCTTTCTGCATAGCTGGGAGGTCTAGGCAATCTCATTGTAATTGTGCTGTCTCTACTCTCTAAGTCGGAAACCGGGCCCAGCATCCTTCAAAGTGAAAAGGTCTTGCACCGCCCCAAAAAGAGCCTGTAAGCGGATCAGAAGCAGTTGCACGTTGGAAGGAAGAACTTAACCGTTGGGTAAGAATGAAACTCGATCTTGTAGCCGGACCGAATGACCTCGTGGACCCACCTGACTTGTACCAGGGGAGTCCAGGAACCAGAGACATCCCCCCCCCCCATAAAAGGAACCAGGCGGGCACTGCTCCAGACAGAACCTCCTCTCCATCGAAATGGAGGGCTGTTGGCCAGGAGGAATGCTTCGAATCAGGCTGAGACTCGGTCGTATGCGACCTCCCGAGACGTTTTACTCGCAGGCCAGCCCCGTACGGTGGACCTATGTCGCTGCTGGCCTAGCACGGTGCTGAGATCTGTGCGCTCACTGGGTAGACTAGGGTGACCACTGGGTCTAGATTATCCCATCCGTCACCCAGTCTGGCAGTTGATTGTAGATCTCACAGGAAAAAATCCAGGAGAAAAAAATTCTATCTAAAAAGAAAAAAATGACCAGGACCAGAGATCCCAGCAAGGTCCTTACTCCTGACTAGGCAGAAAAAACTGAGTACCTATAGCAGAGTGAGGGAGTATACCCCCTGGGACTGCCCATAGGCATAGCCAGACTTTTTTCTGCCTAGTATCCCACTCCTGTAGGAGGCAGTATAACCCAATTGTTAAGAAGATCAGGAGCTGTGTCCGTCAATGAACATAAGAGAAATGCTGTTTTTTTAATTTTCTTTGAACGGTATTGGGTATTCTTTGCAAAGTAAAGCTAGATTGCATTCACCAAGCTCTTGGGAAAATTCCTTCAGAAAGTGCAACTTCACTTGCAAAGTGTGCAAATCAACCCCTATCTCCCTCTTTGTATCTGCACAGTCTAGGCTGTTGCTGTCTCTACATTCGTTGTTTGGGCACTCTCTTGCAATTTATGGCAGTCACTTTATAATGGCATTTCACTTCTTCACGTGATAGCAGTGTATATGGGCTCTTGGTACGCTTGTAAGCACAAATCTTAAAGGTCAAGCTGGGTTTCATTAAGTGTTAATAGGCGATTACAGACAGGGTGTGAAGGTGTGGAATTGGATCACAAGTGCAGGCAGAACAGGTTCATCTTAGGTCCACAATTCACAGCATGGTGACAATAGTAGCTCAGGTCAAGCTCAACCATTGAGGGAACTAGTTCAGGACAGCAGTGAAGACCTGCAAAAGACTAAACCTTACCCCTCTCTATTTAAACTAAAAAAAAAACATTTTAGGTGGAATTACACCATGCAATTACATTTTTAAAAATCTGATAATGGAAAAGTGTATTTGCCCTTGCTATCGTAGTTAAAATCTGGTAGCTAAGGGCAGCACAGACCCTCTACTTTCATCTCTTCTATACAGTAATGTATGATAATATCTTTATCAGAAGACACGGAGACCTGAGCATTACCTACACCAATCCTCCGGCATCAAGCACGGTGGAGGAATACTAATGCACTCAGAAGTCTAATTAATCACCTGGCTTCAACATTCTAGATGAATTGGTTTTTGCTTGTATTTGTTATTTATTGGCTATTCCCCCGAAGTATATTAAGAACCGATAAAACAACAGCAAATCAATTGAAAGTCATCAGAACAATGCAAATGCCCACGCTGCATGTTCCACGCCAAGGATCAAAGGAGACACGTGTCAGAATATTAGCACTTGATCACATTTCTCGTGTTCTTTACACAACCAAGAGTGGTCCAAATTACAGTACCTGACCCTGCTACTTTGTAATAGCTAATTGGTTTAGTGGTGCTGCATTGGCAATATTCCAACAGTTGCTGGATGCAGAAGAGCACCCAATATCTTGTAATCTGTGATGCATTACAGCTGTATTTCAAATTCTTTAAATGATAGAAAATATATAAAAATTGTGAAGTCCATATATAATCCCACACGTGAATAACGTCCTCAGTTAGTATAGGAAATGTTCCTCTCCAACAACATGCAGACGCACTATACGCTCACCAGACTTAATTGATCAGGGAGTCAAATTGCGCATATGGTAAAATCCAAGATGTCATACATGAGGTCACAGGAATGAATTCAAACCGCTGCTGTCATCCATTCAATATATTTATTAATAGTTTATTCAAAGTTCCAGTGTTGCCATGTAGAGAGGGAGAGGAAGAAACACTCTCATGGTGCAGAATTTCAAATAATTTATTTAAAAAAGAAGGTTGTATTGCATTTACAGTACATCAAAGAAGACAGGGATCAGCATGTATTGTATAGGAATCGCCGGTTTGTGCTTCGCCTGCGTTCCAGCTGGCCACAAATGAGGCCGTATCTCAAACACCCTTTCAACACCCTTGCAGCTCTGAGGAAGGGAGCTTGACTCCCGAAACGCGTTAGCGGTCGCAATTTCCAGGACATGGTCCAACACATGGGTGACGGGAATTTGCAATACGATTTTTATTCTTCATGTTTGTGAGTATGCATTCAGCATTTTTATTAAACCAATTTTAACAGTACCACGGGTAATGCACTAGGTGTTTGCGCCTCCTTTTCTTTTCTTATATGCATCCGTATCTCAAACACCACCCAATGCCATTTCGTCATTCTATGTCTGACGTCCTCAGGGGTCGTTGCAATACAACCTTCTTTTTTAAATAAATGATTTGAAATACTGCATCATGAGAGTGTTTCTTCCTCTCCCTCTCTATATGGCAACACTGGAGCTTTGAATACGCTATTTATATACATATTGGATGGATGACAGCAGTGGTTTGAATTCATTCCTGTGACCTCATGTATGACATCTTGAATTTTACCATATGTGCAATTTGACTCCCTGTAATAGGGGTCAATGAGGTCTGGTGAGTGTATAGTGCGTCTGCATGCTGGTGGAGAGGAACTTTTCCTATACTCACAGAGTATGTTATTCACGTGTGGGATTATATATGTACTTTTATGTAATTTTTATATATTTTCTATCATTTAAATGAAGATGTTTTTGTTTATTTGTCTATTCACTATTGTTTATTTACTAAGGTGATATGTATTTTATGATGCAAGATCGCGGTTCCCTTGTTTCTTTTCATAGTATAGGTGTTTTTTACACTTTACAACATGCAGCTCCTTATTGTAGTTTATTTGTTTTTTGTTTATTGACATTCGTGGGTTTAGAACCTTCAGGCAGTCCCCGGGTTATAAACAAGATAGGTTTGTTCTTAAGTTGAATTTGTTTGTAAGTCGGAACAGGTAAATTTTTTTGGATAGCATAGGGAAGGGTAATCACCCCCGTAATGTTTGTTTTGCTGTCTGTGACCCTATTTAGAAGATTTCACCTCACTTTCTGTCCCTATGACAATTGGATTTTGAAAATTTGGGGTTATTGTGGAAACAAGGATTGGTGATAAAGCTTCAGTGCAGACACCTTTTTTCCCATGAGAACTCTTACCGGAGTGAACTTCCCTTCCTAGGGGGAGATTTCCTCTCACTTCTTGTTGTCTCCCTCTGTTTGTAAATAGGAGTCGTTTGTAAGTCGGATGTTTGTAACCCGGGGACCGCCTGTATTGGGTTCCTATGTTTTCTTTTAGACTCCGTTCACACTGGGGGCGACCTGTCAGGCGACCTGGTCGCCTGACAGGTCGCCGTAGGTCGCCTGCCATAGAGTAGCTGTGGACCCGTTCTAATAGGAGCGACACAAGTTGCTCCAACTTAGAAAAAGGGTCCGGAGCTTCTTTGGGGCGACCTGGAGCGACCTGCATTGACTTCAATGATATGAAGTCCGTGCCGGCCGCTCCGAGGTCGCGGTGCGAGCTGCGCACTGCGACCTGTGAGGTCGCCCCGGCAAATAGCATCGCCCCAGTGTGAACGGGGTCTTAGGAACCCCAATGTATTGTGATAAAAAAAAAAAAAAAAAAGATTTGACAATCCACCCATGGGTAGGTGCATGTTCATGGAGGTGGGGGCTGACTTTGGCCTTTTTGCCTTGGGTGCTAAAGCACCTTGTCCCAGCACAGTTTACAATTACTAAGAAGCCATGTAAGCTGCGTTGTTGGCAAAGAAATGCGATCTATACAGTCGCAATTTGCATTTTAACCGTGTACCTCATTAACGTGATCTCCTGTTGCGCCTATGCTTTTGCCAGTAGCATATGTTTCCTTATCGAAGAAGAAAATGGAAATGAGAACACAGAAATATATTTTAATCTGCCATAAATTCCTCCCTGTTCGATCTTTTTTTTTTTTTCCTCAGAGCACCATTTTTCATGTTGTGCCCATCTGTCATTCTCATTGATGGCCGCATCTTTTGAGCATGAAATGTGAAATAAAAAAACACACATGAAAGAAACTCTAATCAAAAGAGAACAAGCGTCTCTGCGCGCCCATACGTTATATTACAGAGGCACTCCTCAGTGTATCATATCTTCCCTGAGGGAAGCCTGCTGGAGCTTCACTGGTGCCAAGATTCAATGGGGAAGACGGGGAATAAAGCGGCAGCGTGGGGGTGGGTGTACACAAAGATGAATCTACAGAAAATAAAAGAAAACAGACTGCAAAAATGCATGCTGTGAACAATGACTACGGCGTCTGTAAATTTGATGTTTGAAATGATTATAGATGAATACATTTTTTCTGTATTGAAAAAAAAAGTGTTTTTTTTGTTTATTTATTATTTTAGTTACTTTAACTGTGCCAACACTTCCTGTAGCCTTTAAAGCGTATGTAAACCCAAAATGGCTTTTATTTGTATTTTTGTCATCATGCCCCAATGTTTCAGCTTCGACCACTTGACCTCTGGAAGATTTACCTTCTTTCACGACCGGCCCATTTTTTTGCTATACAGCACTGGGTCACGTTAACTGGAAATTGTGCAGTCATGCGACGCTGTACCCAAATTATTATTAGTACTTATATAGTGCTGTCAATTTACGCAACCCTTTACATAAAATGTAAGTCATTATTTTTCCACAATTAGAGCTTTCTTTTGGTGATATTAGATCACCTCTGCAGTTTTTAACTTTTTGCGCTATAAAAAAAAAAAAAAAAGGCCGACAATTTTGAAAAAAAAAAAAAAAAATGTTTTACTTTCTGCTATAAAACACATCCAAATAAAAAAAATGTAAAAAATCTTATTTCTATATAAATGTAAGCCAATATGTATTCTGGTTCGTTAACCACTTAAGCCCCAGCCCTATTTTGGACACTTTTTGTTCACGCGTTAAAATCAGTATTTTTTCCTAGAAAACTACTTAGAACCCCCAAACATTATATATATTTTTTTAGCAAAGACTCTGGAGAATAAAATGTCGGTCATTGCAATATTTTTTATCATGCGGTATTTGCGCAGCGGTCTTTAAAGCGCCATTTTTTTGGAAAAATTTTGAAAAATCACATTTCACTAATTTTAAAAAATACTAAACAGTAAAGTTAGCCCATTTTTTTTGTATATTGTGAAAGAACATGTCACGCCGAGTAAATAGATACCCAACATGTTACGGTTTAAAATTGCGCCCCCCCCCCCCCCGTGGGATCGCGACAAACTACGGTCAATAGAGATCTCAATCTGCGACGCTTTAAATTTATTTAACGGTTACCAGTTTTGAGTTAGAGTGTAGCTCTTTTTTTTTAATTATTGCTCACGCTCTGGCGATCGCGGCGATACCTCACATGTGTGGTTTGAACAGCGATTTCATTTGCGGCTCGACTTCCGTATATGTTTTTTTTTGTGCGCGAGCTAACGGTGACGGGGGCGGCTACATTTTTTTTTTTCCCATTTATTTTATTTATTTTTTTAACTTTATTAAAGTTTTTAAAAAAAAAAAAAAAAATCTGATCACTTTTATTGCTGTCACAAGCAATGTAAACATCCCTTGTGACAGCAATATGCAGTGACAGGTACTCTTTATGGCCGGCAATTTTGAAAAAAAAAAAAACTTATTTTACTTTCTGCTATAAAACACATCCAAATAAAAAAAAATAAAAAATCTTATTTCTATATAAATGTAAGCCAATATGTATTCTGGTACCTTTTCAGTTAAAAAAAAAATTCCCAATAAGGATATATTGATTGGTTTATGAAAACGTTATAGCGTCTACAAACTATGGAATATATTTAAGGAATTTTTATTTATTTTACACTAGTAATGGTGGCGATCAGCGACTTATAGCGGGACTACGATATTGCGGCAAATATTTTGACACTAACAGACAGTTTTTGGGGATCAGTGACATTACTACAGTGATCAGTGCTAAAAATATACACTGTCACTGTACTAATGACACTGGGAAAGGGTTAAACATCTAGGGCAATCAAGGGGTTAACTGTGTGCCTAGCCAGTGTTTGTGTTTACTATGTGTGGTGCTTTTACTAGGGGAAGAGATAGATTCTAGTCCCTGATTTGCAGAAACACAGGATCCATCCCTTACCCCCTGTCAGAACAGGGATCTGCCCTATTAAAATAGGCAGATCCCCGTCCTGTGTAGTTTACCGACAATCGGCGGGTGCTGGGGGACATCGAGTGCCCGCCACTCGCAGATCGGCTTCTGCTGAAGCGACCGGCAGTGGCACGTGTGCGCCCCCTGCAGGTGGGAGTGCAGGATTAAGTATATATATATATATAATATGTGATCCACCGCACCTCTGCCGTCCTGTAGCAGTAAAACTGCTATGGGGCGGACAGCAAGCGGTTAGTTTGTTGCAAAGTTTCTTCCTTGGAGACCCTGCCTGTTTTGGTGCACTGCTCCCATGCTGCTATCTTGCCACGGGTCTCTACCAGTCTTTGGGACCTAACAGACTTGTGGTGAATCTGCACATGTGCAGTGGGTTGGCCTGATTGCACGCATGCGCAGACATATCTCAGCTAGGTCATATAGACTCGTGGCAATTGTGTCACACTTCCTTATGTCGGCTGACAACGCTAAGCCACTGCCTTGCAATTAGAAGTAGCATTGTCAGCCTGCTGTGTCTACTCTATTTAAGCAGATCTTCCTATCCTCTGCCTTCTACCCCCTCCTACCATTTAGGATAGAGTAAGAGAAAGTTATAACCCCTTTAAGGCCCCTTTCACACGGGCTTTCCGATCTGGTCAGCCTGTCGGTTTTTCAGGCGGACCTGATCGGATGCTCCATGCAGCTCTATTGAGCAGCGGATGTCAGCGGAGAGGACCTCTCCGCTGACACCCACTGCTATCCGATCCTGTCTGTGAAACCGTATTTTCCATCCGTCTGGAGGATCGGATCAGATAAGATTGGATGATAACGGACAGGCGGTTTGTTATCACCTGATCTCCTATAGAGGACAGACAGAGTTGTCATCCGCCTGCTCTGCGGGGATCGGCGGATTGATCCCCGCCGACCAAAACAGAGTCCATTGGGCGCACCGCCCGTGTGAAAGGGGCCTTAGGTTTATACTTGCCCTCTTTGTCCCACTGGGGAGATTTCCCTTCACTTCCTGTCCCACAGCCAAAACATGAATTGAGTTTGCCATTGAATGTTCCCATTTGAATATTTCCCTCCTATTACATTTCTGGGGACAACCCAAAATTTGGTATTTTCTTTTACTTTCAAAGATAACAGTAAACAGGACCAATAGTGAGGGTGACACAGACAGCAATAAAAACTGGCAGGTGTTCTAATTCACTTACACTCTGTTCCGGTTCACACATATACGATGCGGGAATCCTGCGAATTCACTGCGGGTTCCCACATCGCACTCAACTCTCAGGCAGTTCACACTGCCATATGCGAATCGCTGGGGGTGTCAATACACGGTTAACGACACCTCCAAATCAGTTCGCATATCGCAGTGTGAACTGTCAATTCGGACATGAATCGGATCACATAGCTGTGAACACCCATGCAATCCAATTCTGGTGCGGATCAAAAAAAGGGTCCCGTGCGACTTTGGTCTGAATGCAATGCAAATTCAGCCATACAATCTGTATGGCTGAATTCGCAACCCACAAACATTAGATGTGATTTGCAGAGCAGTGCGCTGCGAATCACATGCGATGTCTGACATTGCATATTGTGAACCGGCACTCTATCCAAAACTAAAACAAAAAAGTTTTGCCTTTAGTATACTTCGACCAACTTTGTTTGTTTTTTTTCTTATTATTTTTTACTTCCACCATTCTCGCCTAGGAGAAGATGACGTATGCTGTGCAATGATAAAAACCAAAAGTGATCAGCGCTGCTATCTCTGTGACAATTTCCCAAATTATTATGAGCAACTATAAGTAAATGTATGTGCAAAATTTAGCAATAATCCACATCAATAAATAAACAATATGGATAAACCTGTGTGCAATACAAATTAATATGAAATCCTTAATGAATAGTCCTTAAAATGCATGTATCCAAGTGCTGTAGTGCTTCAATTAATAAATAATCTAGCTACAGCTACAGATGACGCCCTGGGAGGAGGGCGAAACGTGTCTAGCTATTGGCTGAAGCGTCCCGCATCACGACGACGTCATATCCGGCCAGTGGAGCGCACGCTGCGAGAGCAGCTAACCACCGAGCCGTGTCTTGCACATTTTAAAGCTTATGTTTGTAAGTAGGTTTCTATTTATCTTAATAAAAGATTACTATTACGTACTTCACCATGGATGGCTTTATATTTTTATGAGGACACCCTGGATCCATTAATTATTGGTACAAAGAATTTCTCTCACTATTTGATATCCAAAGGCTGCTCCTATCAGGATCTGTGGTCATATACCAGGAGATCACATACAATTTAACGTTTGAATTCCATCTACCTGTGGTAAGTAGGGAACTATAGGGGGAGCACCAGCACTTTAACCCAAGATATTGGAGCACTACAGCACTTGGATATATGCACCTAAAGACTATTTATTTATTTTGCACTTAAAGATTATTTATTAATTGAAGCACTACAGCACTTGGATACATGCATTTTAAGGACTATTAATTTATGTATTTAAGGATTTCTTATTAGTTTGTATTGCACACAGGTTTATCCATATTGTTTGTTTATTGATGTGGATTATTGCTAAATTTTGCACATACATTTACTTATAGTTGCGCATAATAATTTGGGAAATTGTCACAGAGATAGCAGCGCTGATCACTGGTTTTTATCACTGTAAAGGCACAAGCACTTAATTTTTGAGCAGCAGCTATATTGCACATTATCTGATTATATTTTTTATTTTTATTTTATTCACTATCCAC
This sequence comes from Pelophylax lessonae, assembly GCF_965119305.1. Classification (NCBI taxonomy): domain Eukaryota; kingdom Metazoa; phylum Chordata; class Amphibia; order Anura; family Ranidae; genus Pelophylax; species Pelophylax lessonae. The sequence continues at coordinate 210,894,771 of NC_138779.1, read as the reverse complement.
CATAAGCGCAAGGTTATTTAGCCCTTTTGTATGCTATACAATACCTACATATTTTGCAAATGTGCATACATGCCATGGGTCTACAGGACCCTGCAAAGACCTGTGGCGTGTCCGCGCATGTGCGAAATTACGCTAACATCCCCAAAGTGCCAAGAGCCTGTTAGGTCTCACAGACTATTTCACAAAAATGGAAATTGAAGCACCACACTACTGCAAAGAAGTCCAGATACAACTTTATTCTCATAAAGGACAGAGGAACAATCCAAAAAGTATGGATACTCTTTGGATTGTCCCCCTGACTTTTACTAGAATAAATTTAAATCTGGACCTCTTAGTTATCCCAATTTTTTTTGTATATTGTGAAAAGATGATGTCACGCCGAGTAAATAGATACCTAACATGTTACGGTTTAAAATTAACACTCGTGGAATGGCGACAAACTACAGTACTTAAAAAATAGGTTATGCTTTAAAGATTTTTAATGGCTACCAGTTTAGAGCTAAAGCATGGCACCTTTTTTAGAATTATTGCTCTTGCTCTGGCGATCGTGGCAATACCTCACATGTGTGGTTTGAGCATCACTTAATTTGCGAGCGCAAGTATGCATTTTTATTCGTGCGCAAGCTCAGGGCGATGGGGGGGGGGGGGGCGCTTTAAAAAAAAATGTTCCTATTTGTTTTATTTCATTTTTTATTTTTAGCACTGTTTTTTAAAAAAAAAAAAAGAAAATCTGATCACTTTTATTGCTGTCACAAGGAATGTTAACATCCCTTGCGACAGTAATAGGCAGTGGCAGGTACTCCTATGGAGGGATTGGGGGGTCTAAAAGACCCCAAACCCCTCCTCTGCACTTCAGAGTATTCAAAATACCGAAATCTGCATTTTTTAATACCGTCACTTTTAAAATTTGGCGCTATTAGCCGCAAAGTAAACCAGAAGTGGCATAATGACGCTGCGTCCCGGGTTAATACATTGGAGACCTGATCAAAGCCGTATCCGTCTTTTTTCGGGACTCCAACCAGTTGGCAGACATGACGGCTGGTTGCTCGGTTCTCCCGGTGGGACGGGAGACCCGGGCAGAGCCGCAGAAGGCGGTGGGGTGGATGTCCCCTCCCGCTCGCTGGCATAACGGCCGAGCGGCTCTCGAGCCACATCAGCTGTTATCTTCTGAAAGCCGGCCGTTGGATCTAAAGAATGGTACCAGGCTGCATATCATCCCGGTACAACCACTTCTCAGAGCCGACGTATGGGTACGTCGATTCGCAGGAAGTGGTTAATATTTTCTTGGGGGGGCCCTGTCAGGTAGTCTGTACGGGGGCCCCGCGATTTCTATCAGCAGCCCTGCTTAGCAGAGGTGTGGTGCTTCAATTTTCTTTGGAAAAGGAAGTGAGTGGGGGAAAGCATGGCACAGAGGGTGGAAGACTGCCATAGGTAGAGGAAAGCATGGCACAGAGGGTGGAAGACTGCCATAGGTAGAGGAAAGCATGGCACAGAGGGTGGAAGACTGCCATAGGTAGAGGAAAGCATGGCACAGAGGGTGGAAGACTGCCATAGGTAGAGGAAAGCATGGCACAGAGGGTGGAAGACTGCCATAGGTAGAGGAAAGCATGGCACAGAGGGTGGAAGACTGCCATAGGTAGAGGAAAGAAGGGGCAGTAAAAAGATAGACTCCGGTCACAATGTTCCGATTCATTTTCCAGTGCAGGTGGGTGGCTGAATCTCCCAGAATGACACAACACTGGAGCAGGATGTGATTTGCACAGAGTCATTCATTGATTCGTACGCTGAGATGAGAGCTGTAAATATTACACATGTCACTTCTCCCTGTAATTTCACCCGGCTGATGATGCGACGTTCAGACAGCGGCATCCGCAGCCTCCAGCATTACCATAGCTCTCTCTTTTTTTTATATCGCCTAAGAAAGAAATCTATTTATCTGCAAGGTGTGAGTCAGGACAACAACAGCTGTGCTCTGTCTTGTCATTGTGGAATCACTCAAAACACAATGAAAAAATGACCCAGGTCTATCTACTGTTGTTCAACCAATGGAAAAAGATAAATAAATAGAAAACCTTCATATACAGAACCACAGCTGATCCAGAGGAAGGTAAAGAAAAAAAAAACCTCCTATGAAGTATGGTCTAGTTTGCTCAAATTGCATCGTGCTGCACTGCATATGAATCGCACAGGAACAGCGCGTGGCCTGAAATGTTACTACCACTTAATGCACTTTCTAACCCAGTGTTTCTCAACTTTTTTCAGTCAGGGCACCCCTTGAAAAGTATTTTCAGTCTTAAGGCACTCCTGTTCAAGGCTTGGTTCACGCGGAAGCCGTGGAACACGCGCTAAAGCATGCTCTTTCCTGACACAGACAAATGCTCTGCTATTTAGGGGTGCCAGTAATTCTTAATGGCAACCCACACATTGAAAAACATGGGGTGCTTTTGCTGCGGCCCAATTTTAAAAAAAGGGTCCTGCATTTCTGTGTGTAGGGAAGTCTATTGAAATGAATGGGCTGCCCTAAACGCAGCAAGCAGCCATACAGATGTGAACCAAGGGCTTGCTCACATGGCAGGTTGGAGGGGGCAGAAAAACCACATGGTTGAGCTGTTTTTACCACCCCCAACTTCTCCCCCTTTAGCTGCAAAGGCAGCAGCTGGGGGTGCACACATGCTGTGGCTGCAGCCTGCAGCTGGGAGTATACACAGGGTGAATGGGGCTGCACTGCAACCACCCCGCAACTGTGTGCATTGCATGGTTACGGTGGGGTAATGCTGCATTTGCGGGCTTAAAACAGGTGGTGAGGAGGCAACATATTGCCTCTTTACCACCTGTTAAATGCTTCTGAAAAGCGATCTGAGCATGGATTGCTTTTTTAGAGTAGCAGCAGTCCACATAAAGCCTTCAAGCACAGTACATTTTTCATTTAGCCTGGTACTGCACTGTAGGGGGAAGCAGAGAGCAAAGCACACTTCCCCTCCCTTTACTTTCACTTTTGAGGCTGACCAAGCTCTCTATCAGTGCCGATGTACAGTTTGGCAGGGGATCGGGAAACCGGGCTCATCTGACAGCCCTTCTCTCCCATGCAGGGCAGCCATCAGAAATTTTGGGGCCCCTTACACAGCTTAAGGCCTGGGCCCCACCGGGCCTGACCACCAACATTCCGCAGGGCCCGCCCTCTGGCCGTCCCACCAAATCCGCCCACTGGCCATCCCACCGAGTCCTTCAGTGCACCCACTTCTATTTTAACACTCTTACAACTTAAGAGTCAACGCAATCCAGCAAAGAGACATCCCTTCAGCTGCATCGGCTTACTCTGCAGCCGCTATGCTTTAGCAATTGCTAGTTACTGCAGCTGCAACTACTCTGTCTCCTTGGTTGGGGCCTGGGCAGCCGGGCCCTTCGGAACGCCTGGGCCCCTTACATGTGTATGGGCTGTGCCCCCCTGATGGCTGCCCTGCTCCCATGATCCCGCAGCACACCAGTGTGCCACGGCACACTGGTTGAGAAAGGCTGGTCTAATCCCATCCAGCCACAACAGCTCCAAGTCTCTCCTAGTTTAACAGGCTGCCGGGTCGTGGGGCTGGGAAAGTGCGCCTACAGACCCAATGTGCACGGGGGGCCCTCAGCTTCAGAAGCTTGAATCTGGGTTCACACTGATGCAATGCGTCACATCGCATGTAATTCACACCACATTCCTGACATTTTGAGCCCAACATTCTAAAACTGCACCGCATTCACACGAGAAAGGTGCAGGTACCTTTTTTTTTTTCCCTGCTGCACTGGTATCAGATAGTATGGGTATTCATACCCATGCGATCCGATTCAAGCAAATGCACTGTGCTCTGTGACCTGGGGCGTCATTAACTTTTAATCGACACCCGCAGCATATCACATAAACACAGTGCGACTGCTGGTGCGCGCGATGCGGTAAACGCAACGATTTCTGTGTGTTTCCTGCATCACATCAGCATGAACCGAGCCTGAAGGTGTTTCTTTTTTCTTGGTTAGACTCGATGGATATATATATTTTTAACCGCTCTTACAAAGTAACAATGTTACGACTTTATAGTTTTATAATTTTAGTTGCTGAAGCAAATATTTCAAAGGCTGTGGGGATCCATATTGGGGGCGTTTGTGCTTTAAACTGGGTGACTTAAAACAAAAAAAGAAATAAAAACATAATTACAGGGTGAGTTTTCCTTAATATAGGCTCCAACACATAATCCTCTGGTTTTATTATCCCTTGTAATAACACCAGGTTTAAATTATTACAGCGGTTTGCAGTTTATAGACCCGTAACCAATTAGAAAGAGAACTTTCTATTGCGATTAAGCAAATGTTTCATTATACAGCCTCCTTAATGCTACTGGCAGAATGAAACTGTATCTGAGCACCGCAAACTGAAAACCCAATTTAATTCATTTTTAGAATTCAAGGCAAACTCACCCATCCATCCATGTCTCCATGCTTTATTTTGTTGAGAAATCACTTTAAAAAACAGCTCCCTAGAATTTCTACCCAATGGCCATCTTGAGTAAGGGCAGATGTTTCTGGTGGCATTTACTTCCTGGAATCCATCTCCTCTTGGCTCAGGCATGCAGACAGAAGGGTGTGGTTAGTTGAGAAAACCCCTCCTCCAGATGAAAGAAAAAAAAATTGCTCATGAGGACTTCTGGGATGTATGACATCATTTTGACATAGGCCAGAAACCAGGAAGCAACAGGAAGAAAGAAAGAATTGTTTGTTGGGCAAGGTACGTCTTTTTGCTGATGGTACAAAGGTGTGTAATAGGGTTGATATCCCTCGAGGTGTCTGTAACGTGGAACATGATTCGGCTTTGCTGGAAGATTGGTCAAAGCAGTGGAGAATGCAGTTCAATGTTTCTAAATGTAAAATAATGCACCTAGGGAAAAAGTATCGCCTGACAGATTACAACATGGGGGGTACAGTGTTAGCCAGCACTACAGAAGAAAAAGATTTTGGGGTACTTATTTTAGATGATTGCAAAATGAGCAAACAGTGTGACCAGGCAGTGGAAAAAGCAAATAGAATTCTAGGATGCAAAGTAGAGGGATCACCAGCAGAAGGTAGAAGGTCCTGATTCCTGATTCCTCTATAGAGATCTTTATATCACTAGATGGGTCACCAGCAGGTGGAAGGAGGTCCTGAATCCTCTATATAGATCTTTATATCACTAGAGGGTTCACCATCAGGAGGAAGGAGGTCCTGATTCCTCTATATAGATTTTGATATCATTAGAAGGGTCACCAGCAGGAGGAAGGGGGTCCCGATTCCTCTATATAGATCTTTATATCACTAGAAGGATCACCAGCAGGAGAAAAGAAGTTCTAATTCCTTTATGTAGATCTTGATATCACGAGAGGGATCACCAGCAGGAGGAAGAAGGTTCTAAATCCTCTATATAGATCTTTATGTCACTAGAGGGGTCACCAGTAGGTGGGAGGAGGTCATGATTCCTCTATATAGATCTTTATATCGCTAGAGGGTTCACCAGTAGCTGGAAGGAGGTCCTGATTCCTCTATATAGATCTTTATATCACTAGAGGGGTCACCAGCAGAAGGAAGGAGGCCCTGATTCCTCTATATTGATCTTTATATCACTAGAGGGATCACCAGTAGGAGGAAGGAGGTCCTAAATCCTCTATATACATCTTTATATCACTAGAGGGATCACCAGCAGAAGGAAGGAGGTCCTGATTCCTCTATATTGATCTTTATATCACTAGAGGGATCACCAGTAGGAGGAAGGAGGTCCTAAATCCTCTATATACATCTTTATATCACTAGAGGGATCACCAGCCGGAGGAAGGTGGTTCTGATTCCCCTTCATAGATCGTTATATCACTTGAGGGGTCACCAGCAGGAGGAAAGAGGTCCTGATTCCTTTATATAGATCTTTAGATCACTAGAGGGATCACCGGCAGGAGGAAGGAGGTCATGATTCCTCTATAGAGATCTTTATATCACTAGAGGGGTCACCAGCAGATGGAAGGAGGTCCTGATTCCTATATATAGATTTTTATATCATTAGAAGGATCACCAGTAGGAAGAAGGAGGTTCTAATTCCTCTACGTAGATTTTTTTTTTTTTTATCACTAGAGGGGTCACCAGCCGGAGGAAGAAGGTTCTAATTGTTCTATGTAGATCTTTATAACACTAGAGGGATCACCAGCAGGAGAAAGGAAGTTCTTATTCCTCTATATAGATCTTTATTTCACTAGAGGGGTCACCAGCAGGAGGAAGACAGTCCTGATTCCTCTATATAGATCTTTAGTGATTCCTCATTTAGGCCTCATGTACACTGCTGCTGATAAACGGACGTTTAGGAGCAGTTGGGCGTTTTTTTTAGCAGCTCCTGAACTCTCCTCTATGTTATCTTATCTGTCCATTTACACTGAGACGTTTTTAGACATTTAGAGGCAGTTGAGTTTAGTGGCATTTTTTTTAAAGCAAAAAAATGCGTCCAGACGGAAGTTTATTGGCATCTGAAATGTCAAATGCTTGTAACAGCGTGCTTATAAGCGTTTAGTTTATAGGTATTTTCAATGGGGATACATTTCTGACCATTTTGTAAAAACGCTTCTAAATGCAAAGGCAAATGCTGCTAAACGCGGCATGTAAATGCGGCAAAACTGATTTTTTCAATTGTCGGTTACTAGCTGTCAAGTTCCAGCATTTAGGAGAGCTTTTCAAACACCTACTATGTCCAGTTCTGGAGACTTCACTTACAGAAATATATTGATAAGATAGAACGAGTCCAGAGACTGGGAAAAAAATTGGTGAAAAGTTTGGGGGATAAAACATATCGAGAGTGACCTGAGGAACTTAATACATACAGTCTGGAGGAAAGAAGGGAAAGGGGAGACATGACTAAAACCTTTAAATACATCAAGAGGGTGAATAAGGTTCAGGAGAGCAGTTTTTTTTCAATATGAAAACAAAATCAAGAACATGACCTCAAACTAACTGGAGGAAAGTTCAAAACTAACCTTAGAAAGTATTATTTTTCTGAAAGGGTAATGGATGCTTAGAATAAACTACCAGCAGAGGTAGTGAGACAGTCAACAGTAAATGACTTCAAACATGTTTGGGACAAACAAAGATCTATACTCAGACAATAACAGCCGGTTCACACTGCCGCGACCTCTAAGTCGCCTCACAAGGGGCATCTTGTTAGCGCGACTTTCAGCGCGACTTTGCGCGTATTCAGTGCGACTTGTATGATAGACGACTTTGTATTTGGCCAATCAGAATATGATGGTTCTGGGTCATGCTCAATCACACGAATAAAAAGTTCTTAAAAATTGTCGTTTTTGATAGAGAGCCAATTATTGAAAAAATTATTGAAAAAAAAAAAATAAGATTTCTTTGGATTAGTGTCTGGGGGATTTAAAAAAAGTGTACCTGTGAAGTTTCAGCTCTGTAGCATGTCCAGAACCAGAAAAAAAGATAATTTTTCTTATAATTTTTAGTAGCACAGGCATAGGGCTCCTCTCCACCTGGGCGTTTTTGTTGCAAGCATTTATCGGGCATTTTTGGAGGCAGGCATGACTTTTTTTGGATTTAGTGTCTGGGGGGTCTAAAAAGTGTACCTGTGAAGTTTCAGCTCTGTAGCATGTCCAGAACCAGAAAAAAAGATAATTTTTCTTATAATTTTTAGTAGCACAGGCATAGGGCTCCTCTCCACCTGGGCGTTTTTTGTTGCAGGCATTTATCGGGCATTTTTGGAGGCAGGCATGACTTTTTTTGGATTTAGTGTCGGGGGGGTCTAAAAAGTGTACCTGGGAAGTTTCAGCTCTGTAGCATGTCCAGAACCAGAAAAAAAAAAGATAATTTTTCTTATAATTTTTAGTAGCACAGGCATAGGGCTCCTCTCCACCTGGGCGTTTTTGTTGCAGGCATTTATCGGGCATTTTTGGAGACCCCATTTTTCAAGAGCTGAACTCAAAGATCTAAGAAAACAGGGATTCATCCGTGAAGAGAACACCTCTCCAAAGTGCCAGACGCCATTGAATGTGAGCATTTGCCCACTGAAGTCGGTTACGACGATGAACTGCAATCAGGTAGAGACCCCGATGAGGACGACGAGCATGCAGATAAGCTTCCCCTGAGACGGTTTCTGACAGTTTGTGCAGAAATTCTTCGGTTATGCAAACTAATTGTTGTAGCAGCTGTCCGGGTGGCTGGTCTCAGACCATCTTGGAGGTGAAGATGCTGGATGTGGAGGTCCTGGGCTGGTGTGGAAACACATGGTCTGCGGTTGTGAGGCCAGTTGGATGTACTGCCAAATTCTCTGAAATGCCTTTTGGAGACGGCTTATGGTAGAGAAATGAACATTCAATTCACGGGCAACAGCTCTGGTGGACATTCCTGCAGTCAGCATGCCAATTGCACGTTCCCTCAAAACTTGCAACATCTGTGGCATTGTGCTGTGTGATAAAGCTGCACATTTTAGAGTGGCCTTTTATTGTGGCCAGCCTAAGGCACACCTGTGCAATAATCATGCTGTCTAATCAGCATCTTGATATGCCACACCTGTGAGGTGGATGGATTATCCCGGCAAAGGAGAAGTGATCACTAACACAGATTTAGACAGATTTGTGAACAATAGTTGAGAGAAATAGGCCTTCTGTCTAAATAGATAAAGTCTTAGATCTTTGAGTTCAGCTCATGAAAAATGGGGGCAAAAACAAAGTGTTGCGTTTATAATTTTGTTCAGTGTAGTTTTAGGCTGAACTTCTACTTTAAAAATCCTTTACCTTTTGTCCATGCAGAAAAAAAGAAGACGGTCACTTACTCTAACTTCCCCACCCCACAGCAACATATACTCACCTTTATTCACTCCATGCTGCTCCTAAACCTGGGGAAAGAAAGCCTGGTATAATCACCAAATCAACTTTGGCCTGAATGGGTCTCAGCTTTTTGCAGGTACTGCAGAGCTCAAACTATTAGAAGCAGCCAGGGCGGGGACAAGGGGTGGGCAGGAGGTACGGTTGCCTTGGGCGCAATTGTTTATTGCAGGGATGGGGGGGTGCCTTGACCCTAACCTTAAGGGAAGGGGGGGGCGCAGTTTGGCATTCTTGACCTGGGCGCTGGATGACTTTGTCCCGGCATTGGAAGAAGCACAAGGAACAAATCAGTTGTACTGCAGTGCAAAGGGCATGCTAATAGGAGGAGAGAACAGAGTAAAAGTGATGAATTCATAAGTCTGCTGCTTCTCCTTTTACTACCCAGTCACAGGGTAGGAGTGAGAAGGTGAGTAAGTGAAAGCGAAACTGCAGCAGAGAAAGGTCAGTCCTGACCCAGCCCCTCCATCTCACTAGAGAGGACTGTGCTGTGTAAATCTCAGGACTGGATTATCAGCAATAGAATCCTTTGGCAGGGATAACAGCTCCCTTATATGTATTATTTTATTGTCTTGTCATTCTCTCTCTCTCTGCGGTTTCCTCTGCGAAATGCATTGAGAACACAAAGTACCTCCTCAAGTTTCTGTAGGCTTGCCGTGTTTTGGATGCATTTCATTACCCGTCAATCCCTCCAGGAATTCCAAGGAGGATCCCCGCAGCCAGACAGAGCATCTTAAACGTACTGTATTGATTCCGATGTCATTTAATTTATTGGTGCGTAACATTTCCATTCCAATTTCTTTGTTATCTGGACCGCCACAGGGCCTGACCTCGGCAGGAACTAAAAGATAATGATCTCCCAGGATGGCTGCAATTTCAGCTAAGTCAAGTGTTCAGTTTGAATACACAATATCGAGGTGGTAGGGGAGACATTGTTGCACAGTGCATTGTGGGTAGCCAGGGCCATTTTGCAGTGATGGTCCGTATCATATATCAGCCGATGTCCATTTTCCAGGCATCTCTTTAGATAAGGCATCCTGTTCCTTGCTACGCTCGGTAGGAATAGATGCCCCAGTCCACACCCTCTAGTTTTGGATGAAATTGGGAAAGGTTACACAATTTTAGTTGTTTTTTTTTTTTTAATTTCTGTCTGTGGCATTTTTCCTTTCTTCCTGTCTCTGCGACTCCCATTCAAGTAAAGGAATGACGGCTCTCCACTTGAATAGGAAGGCAAAACTTGGGCAGGAGTTGGGATTTAAGGTACCCACAGACATGAAATTGTGAGATAACAATGAATATCGCCAATTCGGTGTTCGATTCATGTGTCCGTGTGACTTCAAACACCACGGGTCGTTCCCCCTAGGTGACAATGATCATTTCAACAGGATAGGAAACTTGTTCCCATTTCTATCATATTAAAGTTTAAGTATTCAACGTCTTCTTTCTCATTTTCTCTGTTAGGGATGAGCGATTTATCTGATCTTGATTGACAGCAAGATTACTCATTTCACATTTACTGAAGTTTCACCAAAATAGTTGCTAATTTGGCCAGGCAGGACTGCTAGCTAAAAAAAATAGTTCTCTTTTTTTATGTTGGAACCATTGGGTGCGCTTAGCTGTAACAATCCATAACTGTGTGGCATGTCTTTGTTGATGGGAAGTGCTGATAAGGCAATCCCATTACTTTGTTTATAAACAAATGATTCGGCTTTTTGTTTATAAATAAATGGTTAGGGCTAGCGCTAAGGCTAGGAGTACCATTAGGCTCGAGTTCACATTGGGGCGGCTTCAAAGTCGCCCGACTCTGAAGCCGCCCCGTGCAGCGCGACTTCAGCGTGGCTTGCAAACGACTTCTCTAATAGAAGTCAATGCACGTCGCCCCAAAGTAGTGCAGGGACCTTTTTCTAAGTCGGAGCGACTTGAGTTGCTCCGATTAGAATGGTTCCATTGCAGTGGAGGGCGACTTGTCAGGCGGCTAACTCGTCTGACAAGTTGCCCCAGTGTGAACCGGGCCTTAGGGTTTGACTTAGGGTAGAAGTACCAATAGGGTTGACATTATGGCTAGAGCTAGGGTTAGGCATACAATTGTCAGAACCCGGGTCTGAAACTGCAACCGTTGCTGTGTCTGGCAAAGTCTCTTCTTGCTGAGCCACCTGAGATGCTGGACAATTCCTTGAGTGATTTAGCCTTGAACCCTTTTTTTCTTGCACCTTGAACTCTTTGCTCCCCCAATGAATTTCCTGATTTAAGCCATGCCTTTGCACTTCCTGTTTACCAGAATAGTGTGCTCTGTCCAGCCAATATCTTACTCTTGTCACTCCTGCTGCCATCCATATGTTCACTACCACCCACTGCCAACATTTGGCTTGTTCCTCGCCAACGCTTCTGCTTGATCCCACCCTGCCACCACTTGTTACTGACCTTTGGTTTGTTTACTGACTACGCTTCTGCAATATCTGCAACTGGACCCTAGCTTGCTCACCCCCAGGTGGGGCGAGCCTGAGGATCGTAACCTGGTACTAACACGCCGCAAAACCCATCTCCACAATCAGGAGCTCTGGCGAACACCGGTTAGTACTTTGACTCCGCGCATCACGTGAGCTTGTGCCATCCACCAGGGTGACATGCTTTTGTACTTATCCAGCTGTTCGGTGGGTGCCTCTCTACTGCTATAGCTACTGGCCTCCAAGCCTGACTCCAACCCGTGACAACCATTAGGGATTGCATTAGGGTTAGGGCAATGGTTAATTGTACCATTAGGATTAGAACTAGGGTTAGGAGTACTTTTCAGATTGAAACTAGGGTTGTAAGTACAATTAGGGTTAGCTTTAGGGTTATTGGTAGGGTTAGGAGTACCATTAGGGTTAGAAATAGGGTTAAAGCATAGGTTAGGAGTACCAATATAGTTAGCATTAACGTTAGAGCTAGGGTTAGGAGTACCAAGAGGGTTAGCATTAATGTTAGACTTAGGGTTAAGAATATTATTAGGTATTTCTAAATCTTCTAGACTGGACAGTGCTGTGTCGTCTTTTGTGTGGGCTGGGCGCACCCCTCGGGTCGCCAGGCGGACACTGTATCTCCCCCTTTCTGGTGGTGGTCTGGCGCTCCCTAACTTTCAGCTCTATTTTTGGGCTGCTGTGTTGGTGACAGTCCGGTGTTGGTTTTCCCAGCCCAGGCAGAATTCTGCAGTGAATCTTTAAGCGGCCTTGCTGGGATCTTACGCGGCTCTGAGCAACCTCGTTTTTCGGGGGGAGCGGGTTCATCCCCTGGTCACCGGCCCGATGCGGACGGTGCTGCGGGTTTGGGCTCGAGCCATGTACAGGCAGCCCTTGCACATATCCCCTCATACTCCCCTGTGGGGCAACCCCACTTTATCGCACCTGCAACAACTTCCTGACCCTCAGGTGTGGGCGGCTAAAGGGATTGTGACCATGAAACATGTCATCCAAGATGGGAGGCTTCCCACATTCGAGGTCTTCCGTCAATTACACTCCTTGCCTAGAACTATGGAATTCCGCTATTGGCAACTCCGTCATGCTATGTTGGCGCAGTTCCTGGGCCCCATTGTTCTGGAGTCGGACCCTTTGGAATGATTGTTGACCTCTAAGGTTATGGGCAAGCCCCTTTCCTCCATATATCTGAGGCTATCGATGAATACAATTAGGGTTAGGAATTCTAATAGGATTAGCATTAGAGCATTAGTTAGAGCTAGGGTTAGGAGTACCGTTAATGATCAGAGCTAGAGTTAGATCCAGGTTTGGGAGTACCAGTAGGGTTAGCATTAGGGGTTAGAGCTAGGGTTAAGAATACTATTAGGGTTAGGAATCCTAATAGGATTAGCATTAGAGCATTAGTTAGAGCTAGGGCTAGGAGTACCATTAATGATCAGAGCTAGAGTTAGATCCAGATTTAGGAGTACCACTAGGGTTAGCATTAGGGTTAGAGCTATAGCTAGGGTTAGCATTATTGTCAGGAATAGGGTTACTATTAGATTTGGAGTCTGCAATTTTCTTGTACAGGAAAAGATCCAGGATAAAAAAATAAATTAGCATTTCATACCTGCAAGAGCCATTTAAAGTCCGCTGCACCCAAGACACCAAAATACACAGTAATATCATCTTCCTTATTGATTTCAATATGTTTTGCCAAAATGGGGAATTTTGACAAAATGGTAAGATTTTTCCCAAAAATTCAGCCAAGCGATAACTCCCAGTTTCGCCCATGCCTATTTCCTGTCTAGTGAACAAGTTGACAACCTTTTAGCAGAGCTAAAAGTTTAGTATTTAGAGATCTGATTGTTTCTACATGTTGGACTGCTCTTTAAAGTATGTGGCTGTCCTCAAGGATGACTTTTATCCATTTCAATAATTTTAGGCATACATAAATCCTGTTCATGTTTCCGCCCTTTTCTAAAAAAAAAAAAAGGTAGGAAGTTAATCAAAGGCACTGGCAATTAATAATGCATCCAGAAGTCATTTTTGAATCCCATATCAATTAGCAAATATGTAAAGTGTGTGCAGGCGTACTGGATAACTGCTAATGAATTAGCCGTGGGACGAAGGTTACCGGGTTGGCAAATTAAACCACAAGAGCCACAAATTGGCAAATTTGATTTGGGCTAGGATACAAAAAGATTAAATGAAACACCTATAGTCAAATAGAAGACTCAGAAAAGCAAAAGATTTCGTTTGCAGGTAAGGTGGAAAGGGGGGGGGGGCTTTGAGTAGAGATCAGCACTGTGTTCCTTATATTGATTTACTGTTGAAGTGTCTGCCTTACACAGCAAACGCTAATGTTCCCTCACGAATAGGATCTGTCAGAACACGAGTAAATGAATAATGTCGAAACCTGACTTGAGAGATCCAATAGTCAATGGCTGCAGATGGCTGCAGATAAAAATGAATATATTCAATCTTTTCTTCCAGTATTCACACTGAACTGCGTATATGTATAGAACGTGTTATTCATGTTTCTGCAGACTCAAATTTCCCACATCTCTCCTAGCAATTAATGTTACAAGCATGCTGATGTAGCAACTGCTCAGTGATCAAAGATTTTAAAGCAGAACCAGTCAGCAGTGGGTATTTGTAAGATTAAACATCTCCACTCTTAAATCGTAAAAATAGTTCAGCCTTACCTCTCAGGGATAGCTAAGTGTGCTGTTATTCACTTGTATTCTCCCCCTGCCAGAGTAGACATGTCAGCTCAAGGCCGTCCAGACTGAAAGGCATGAACTATAAGCAGGGAACCATGAATGCCAGCATGTACTGTGACATACTGAAGCAGAGCATGATCCCCTCCCCTTGGAGACTGGGCCACAGGGCAGTTTTCCTACATGATAATGACCCCAAACACACCTCCAAGACAACCACTGCCTTTCTAAAGAAGCTGAGGGTAAAGGTGATGGACTGGTCAAGCATGTCCCCAGACTTAAACCCTATTGAGCATCTGTGGGGCATCCTCAAACAGAGAGTGGAGAAGGTCTCTAACATCCACCAGCTCCGTGATGTCATCATGGAGGAGGGGAAGAGGACTCCAGTGGTAACCTGTGAAGCTCTGGTGAACTCCATGCCCAAGAGGGTTAAGGCAGTGCTGCAAAAATAATGGTGGCCACACAAAATATTGACACTTTGGGCCCAATTTGGACATTGTCACTTAGGGGTGAACTCACTTTTGTTTAGACATTAATGGCTGTGTGTTGAGTTATTTTGAGTGGACAGCAAATTTACACTGTTATACAAGCTGTACACTCACTACTTTATATTGTAGCAAAGTGTCATTTCTTCAGTGTTGTCACATGAAAATATATAATAAAATATTTACAAAAATGTGAGGGGTGTACTCACTTTTGTGGAATACTGTATAGGGAAGTTATTATACATTATAAAGCTCTTAAGGCTGATCATGGATGTGGCTGCAGGGAATAAGGAGTGTGACAACAATTTATTTTGCCAACAATTCTGTAGGGTAGAGGTCACTGCTACACCTTCTATTGGCTTTTGGGGGCTAGTGAAGAGACCACAGTGGAGAGGCCTACCCTATACTCTCTCCCTACTTTAAACTCATCTTAGTAATTCCATGTCCCACCTGTCAGTTGGCAGACCATCCTCTCCTACAGCCTGATTTCAGCACAAGATAGTCTGGAAATCACAGCACATGTTGATGGCAATGAGTATGAGAAGCTGTGACGCATTGTGCTGAGTGACGTGCACAGCATCAGAATCACCTGTGTGATTTGGGCTTTCTTCTCAAAGCTATGCATATACATTTTTTATCTAATCACTTCAAGAGTCCATCCCACATCACATTCCCTGACTTTGATGAATATGTTACATTGGATACAATGAGAATAATTTATTGCGGAGTCGTTTGTTTTTAGTTGAGTTTTCTGATCGCTGTTGTGTAATTTCCTGAAGTGTGGGAGAGCATTTTCTGTCCTATTCTTCCATTTATTTATCCTATTATGCATCCTTCCTTCCTTTCTCTCTCCCTGCTCCTCTTTCTTCCTTCCTTCCATTCTCCCAATTTTCTTCCCTCCTTTTTTAACTCTCCTTTCCTTCCTTTATTTCTTCCTTCTATTCCCCTCATTTCCTTCCTTCACTTCTTTCTTCCCTTCCATCCTCCTTTTTTCCTCCCATTCTCCTTTATTTTCATCCTTTCTGTCTTTACTTTCTTTCTCCCTTTCTACTTCCTCCCTGCTTCCCTTTCTTCCTTCCATTCTCTATCCTTCCATCTTGCTTACCTTCCTTCTTGTCAGCCTTTCTTTCTTCCTTCCTCCCTGCTTCCCTTTCTTCCTTTCATTCTCTATATCCTTCCATCTTGCCCTCCTTTCTTCTTGTCAGCCTTTCTTTCTTCCTTCCTCCCTGCTTCCCTTTCTTTCTTTCATTCTCTATATCCTTCCATCTTGCCCTCCTTTCTTCTTGTCTGCTTTTCTTTCTTCCTTCCTCCCTGCTTCCCTTTCTTCCTTCCATTCCCCATATCCTTCCATCTTGCCCTCCTTTCTTCTTGTCAGACTTTCTTTCTTCCTTCCTCCCTGCTTCCCTTTCTTCCTTCCATTCTCTATATCCTTCAATCTTGCCCTCCTTCCTTCTTGTCAGCCTTTCTTTCTTCCTTCCTCCCTGCTTCCCTTTCTTGCTTTCATTCTCTATATCCTTCCATCTTGCCCTCCTTTCTTATTGTCAGCCTTTCTTTCTTCCTTCCTCTCTGCTTCCCTTTCTTCCTTCCATTCTCTATATCCTTCCATCTTGCCCTCCTTCCTTCTTGTCAGCCTTTCTTTCTTCCTTCCTCCCTGCTTCCCTTTCTTTCTTTCATTCTCTATATCCTTCCATCTTGCCCTCCTTTCTTCTTGCCCGCTTTCCTTTCTTCATTCCTCCCTGCTTCCCTTTCTTCCATTCCCCATATCCTTCCATCTTGCCCTCCTTTCTTCTTGTCAGCCTTTCTTTCTTCCTTCCTCCCTACTTCCCTTTCTTCCTTCCATTCTCTATATCCTTCCATCTTGCCCTCCTTTCTTCTTGTCTGCTTTTCTTTCTTCCTTCCTCCCTGCTTCCCTTTCTTCCTTCCATTCCCCATATCCTTCCATCTTGCCCTCCTTTCTTCTTGTCAGCCTTTCTTTCTTCCTTCCTCCCTGCTTCCCTTTCTTCCTTCCATTCTCTATATCCTTCAATCTTGCCCTCCTTCCTTCTTGTCAGCCTTTCTTTCTTCCTTCCTCCCTGCTTCCCTTTCTTCCTTCCATTCTCTATATCCTTCCATCTTGCTTACCTTCCTTCTTGTCAGCCTTTCTTTCTTCCTTCCTCCCTGCTTCCCTTTATTCCTTTCATTCTCTATATCCTTCCATCTTGCCCTCCTTTCTTCTTGTCAGCCTTTCTTTCTTCCTTCCTCTCTGCTTCCCTTTCTTCCTTCCATTCTCTATATCCTTCCATCTTGCCCTCCTTCCTTCTTGTCAGGCTTTCTTTCTTCCTTCCTCCCTGCTTCCCTTTCTTTCTTTCATTCTCTATATCCTTCCATCTTGCCCTCCTTTCTTCTTGTCTGCTTTTCTTTCTTCATTCCTCCCTGCTTGCCTTTCTTCCTTTCATTCTCTATATCCTTCAATCTTGCCCTCCTTCCTTCTTGTCAGCCTTTCTTTCTTCCTTCCTCCCTGCTTCCCTTTCTTCCTTCCATTCTCTATATCCTTCCATCTTGCCCTCCTTCCTTCTTGTCTGCTTTTCTTTCTTCCTTCCTCCTTACTTCTCTTTCTTCCTTCCATTCACTATATCCTTCCATCTGCCCTCCTTCCCTATTGTCTACCTTTCTTACTTCCTTCCTCCTTACTTCCCTTTCTTCCTTCCATTCTCTATATCCTTCCATCTTGCCCACCTTCCTTCTTGTCCGCCTTTGTTTCTTCCTTCCTCCCTGCTTCCCTTTCTTCCTTCCATTCTCTATATCCTTCCATCTTGTCCACCTTCCTTCTTGTCCGCCTTTGTTTCTTCCTTCCTCCCTGCTTCCCTTTCTTCCTTCCATTCTCTATATCCTTCCATCTTGCCCTCCTTCCTTCTTGTCTGCTTTTCTTTCTTCATTCCTCCCTGCTTCCCTTTCTTCCTTCTATTCCCCATATCCTTCCATCTTGCCCTCCTTTCTTCTTGTCAGCCTTTCTTTCTTCCTTCCTCCCTGCTTCCCTTTCTTCTTTCCATTCTCTATATCCTTCCATCTTGCCCTCTTTCCTTCTTGTCTGCTTTTCTTACTTCCTTCCTCCTTACTTCCCTTTCTTCCTTCCATTCTCTATATCCTTCCATCTTGCCCTCCTTCCTTCTTGTCTGCCTTTCTTTCTTCCTTCCTCTCTACTCCCTTCCATACAGTTCAGACACTTACAAACTCTTTTTTTTCCCCTATAATTTTCTTGGCCCCATGTCACAGTTGACATGATGGTAATTCCGCCAGTAATTGTCCTTGTTACCAACAGATTCATTAGAATAATATCCTTCTCATTGATTTCCGTAGCGACTTTATTTGCTCTGTCTGCGGAAATTGCCTTTAAATTGTAATTTTTAAATCCTGGCTGTTGAAGTATTGATTGCACCGGGCTTAAAGGACAATTGTTTGTACATTTCTGTTACCACGGCTTTCTTTATCAGAAAACAACACGGCTTAATTTATAAGGGTCCTGTTAGAGGAATAAAGGAAAGAGGGGGGAGAAATGGAAGGAAGGAGGAGAGGGAGGAGAGATGGAGGCAGGAAAGAATAAAGCAAGGGGGAACAATGAAGTAAGAAAGAGGAACAGAGGCAGGAAGAAGGAAGGTGAAGGAAAGAGGAGTGCAAAGGAAGGAAAGAGGTGAGGAAGGAAGGAAGGAAGGAAATAAGTGAGAATAGAAGGAAGGAAAGAACCAAAATACGGAAGGAGTGAAATAGGTGAGAATAGAAGGAAAAAATAAATGAAAGAACGGAAGGGAGGAAGGAAATAACTGACAATAGAAGGAAGGGAGTAAGGAAGGAAGGGAATAGGTAAGGAAGGAAGGAAATATGTGAAAATAGAATGAAGAAAGGAAGGAGGGAAATAGGTGAAAATAGAAGGAAGAAAGGAAGGAAAGAAGGAAATAGCAAAGGAAGGGTAGAAGGAAGGAAATAGGTGAGAATAGAAGGGGGGGGAAGGAAGTTTAGAAGGAAAGAAGGAAGGAAGGAAATAGGTGAAAAGAGAAGGAAAAAGAGAAGGAAGGAAGGAGGGAAATAGGTGAGAGTAGAAGAAAGAAAGAAATGAAAGAATAAAACAAATAGGTGAGAATAGGAGGGAGAAAGGAAAGAAAGAAAAAGAAAGAGAAAGAAAGGAAGGTAGGTAGGAAATAAAAAGGTGAGAATTGAAGGAAGAAAGAAATAAAAGAATGGAAGGGAGGAAGGAAATAGCTGACAATAGAAGGAAGGGAGGAAGGAAGGAAATATGTGAAAATAGAAGGAAGAAAGGAAGGGGGGAAATAGGTGAAAATAGAAGAAAAAAAGGAAGGAGTGAAATAGGTGAAAATTGAAGGAAGGAAAGAAGGAAATAGGAAAGTAAGGGTAGAAGAAAGGAAATATGTGAGAAGAGAAGGGGGAAAAAAAGGAAGGAAGGTTGGAAGGAAGGAAGGAAATAAGTGAAAAGAGAAGGAAAAAGAAAAGGAAGGAAGGAAGGAAGGTAGGAAATAGGTGAGAAAAGAAAATAGGAAATGGGTGAGAGTAGAAGGAAGAAAGAAATGAAAGAATAAAATAAATAGGTGAGAATAGAAGGAAGAAAGAAATGAAAGAAAGAAAGGAAGGAAATAGATAGGTGAGCATAGAAGAAAGAAAGAATTGAAAGGAAGGAAGGAAATAAATAGGTGAAAATAAAAGGAAGAAAAAAGGGGGAGGGAAGGAAGGAGGGATGGAGGCAAGAAGGAAGAAAGCAAGGGAGAGGGGAGGGAGGAAGCAAATAAGTGGGAGTATGGATGGAAGAAAGGAACAAAGGAAGAGAGGGAAAAAAAAGGAAATATATAGGTGAGAATAGAAAGGAGAAAGGAAAGAAGGGAGGAGGAAGGAAGGAGGTATGGAGGCAGGAAGGAATAAAGCAAAGGGGAAGGGATGGAGGAAGGAAGGAAGGAAGGAAGGAAGGAAGGAAGGAAGGAAGGAAGGAAGGAAGGAAGGAAGGAAGGAAGGAAGGGTGTGACTGGGCAGCTACACAACTACTGAGGTTTATTGTTAATAAATGCGTTTATGAACCTGCCAGCATCATACAATCTAGAGGGAGTAAAATTGGGTGAGTCAATGAAGGAGAGTAAGTGAATCTGAGTAAGCCAGATTCTTTCTTGTATAAAAAGGGAACAGATTCAATTGAGGGACACAATCCTAAAAAAAATGACTCAGTAAAGCTGCTGTATAGAACGGGGAAACTTGGTGAACCAAACACTGAACAAACCAGAACAAGAACGTTTTATAAGAAATAGGCCATCATAACAATTTGAAAAGAAGTTTTTCTTGTTCTCGCCGGAAAAATTATCTTTACAGATTTGGAGAAGTCGGAGCTGACAAATCTTTGTCACTCACAAAAATACAAAAGGACTTTTATTCCATAACTACTTAATCTGGCCTGCAAAATGTAACAAAATCTAAAAATGTGCCATTATCTAGAAATGTTTCGGACTACAACTTGATATATTTTTTCCTCTTTTAATATTCTGTTTAAAACGCAACTACATATCATTTCCAATCTCCAAGAGTTATTATTTTTAGGTGCCTCAGGGCCCGTTTGTACTGAAAGTTCTTTTTGGAAGACAGGATTTATTGTACCACCCCTTGGATGCAGTGAGTGGTAAAATGCAGATTTATCAGAGCCGAGTCTCTCAGTCCTGGTTCATCACCCATTTCTAAAGTCCCAAAATAATTTCAGAGCAGCCAGTTCCAGGGAAAAACGGAGAAGCTACTGTGGTTTAGCTTCTACAAGTTTCACATGAACATCTGGTCTATAAATAACAAAGCAATTGGGGAAAGGGGAGACAGAATTATTAGGCGCTCAGTCATGGAAATGTCTTCTTGAATTGACTGCCACTGAGATTTTACAAATCTGCTGGAAGAGCTATTGGCTACAGAATTGGAGAGTTTGGTTCATTATTCTCTCAATTAGTCTTACTTTGCATAATTAATATCCTGAAAATTGTCACTGCTCAGTCTTGTAGTTCAAACCTGTAAATATTTTCAGGTGTTCTTTTGCACCTTGTAAGACAAAAAAGAATGACAAGGGCTATTTTTTATTTTTTGCTTCATCTTTTTTTATATAGTTTTTAAAAGATGTAATTTTTTTTATTGTTTTTCTTTTTTTTTTTTTTTTTTTTTTTTTGCTAACACAGTTATAAGCTAAAGTATCTATATTTTTGTTTAAATGTTGTTCAAAGAAAATAATAATAATATCATGACATTTTAAATGTATATTATTATTGTTATCAGTATAATGTCATGAAGTTTCAACTGAATACTATTATTTTTATTATTATCAATATTCATATACAGTTTTAAATTCATGATATTATTAATAATAATACTAACAGTTTTAAATGCATGAAATAATAATTATATCATAAGACTAAAATTGCATTAATAATTTAAATATTTTTTAATACTAATTGAGTTTTAATGTTGTTCAAAGGTAAAAGTAACATGAATGTTATTATTATATTTATTATTGTTATCAGTATAATGTCATGAAGTTTCCACTGTATACTATTATTTTTATTATTATCAATATTCATATACAGTTTTAAATTCATGATATTATTAATAATAATACTAACAGTTTTAAATGCATGAAATAATAATTATATCATAAGACTAAAATTGCATTAATAATTTAAATATTTTTCAATACTAATTGAGTTGTAATGTTGTTCAAAGGTAAAAGTAACATGAATGTTATTATTATTAATAATAATAATACTATCATGACATTTAAACTGAAAGATATTATTATTTAGTTTTAATTCCATTATATAATTAATAATAATATCATGAAAATAAAATAGTATATTATTAATTTTAAATGTATATTATTACTAGTATAATGTCATGAAATGTAAACTGTATATTATTATTTTTATTATTATCAATATTCATATACAGTTTTAAATTCATGATATTATTAATAATAATACTAACAGTTTTAAATGCATGAAATAATAATTATATCATAAGACTAAAATTGCATTAATAATTTAAATATTTTTTAATACTAATTGAGTTTTAATGTTGTTGAAAGGTAAAAGTAACATGAAATATACACTGTGTTATTATTATTAATAATAATAATATTATCATGACATTTAAACTGCAAGATATTATTATTTTACTTTTAATTCCATTATATAATTAATAATAATATCATGAAAATAAAATAGTATATTATTTAAAATATGAATTTTAAATGTATATTATTATTAGTATAATGTCATGAAATTTAAACTGTATATTATTATTATTATTATTATTATTATTATTATTATTATTATTATTATCAATATTAATATACAGTTTTAAATTCATGATATTATTAATAATATTAACAGTTTTAAATGCATGAAAAAATAATTATATCATAAGACTAAAATTGTATTAATCTTTTAAATATTTTGAATACTAATTGAGTTTTAATGTTGTTCAAAGGAAAAAAATAACATGAAATTTAGAGTCCATTCACACTAATACGACTTGTCAGGCGACTTGTCAGCCTGACAAGTCACGGTCCCTCGCGGTCCATGCAGTGCTACAGGACCCGTTCTAATAGGAGCAACACAAGTCGCTGCGACTTAGAAAAAGGTTCCTGTACTACTTCAGGGCGACATCGGAGCGACTTGCATAGACATTAATTCTGTGAAGTCCGTGCAAGTCGCGCCGAAGTCGCGGTGCACGCGACTTCACAGGTCGCCCCCGAAGTCGTGCTGCTTCAGTGTGAACCGGCACTCACACTCTGTTATTATTTATTAAATAATAATACTATCATGACATTTAAACTGCATGATATTATTTTTTAGTTGTAATTTTATGATACAATTAATAATAATATCATGAAAGTAAAATAGTATATTATTAATTTAAAATATTAATTTTAATATCTGCAATACTAATTCAATTTTTAAGTTTTAACTGTTTTTTAGTTGATTTACTAAAAGAATAGCTGCTGTTTACTTTGCAAAGTGATTGAATATCCAATCATTTGAGAGAAATTAAAAGGAAAGGGATATTTTTGCTATTATATGACTGGGTATTCAGAGGGAAAGCAATATTTATTAATAATAAAAATAAAAATAATAATAATTATTATTATTAGTATTATTAGTATTATTGTTGTTATTATTATACTATTATTTTTTTAATTTTTTTTGTGAAATTAGAAGTCTATCACTTATGGTCCAACCCATCCCCTGTGCAGTCACAACTATTGCTGATTGCACAAAACTGGTTGTGACGATCCTGGAGGCAGGTCAGACCACTGGACACAGCCCTCCCACACAGAGGGAATCAGTCATGACCCTTGCCTTGCAGCAAGGATTTTCACTTTTGGGCCAGCACGCCAAAACAATTCAAGAGAAAAAAAAAGGAAGACATTTAAAAAAACAATGTTTTTATGCACCTTGCTTTGATACTTTATGTTTTTAAGAAAGCTACAATTGGGCTTTAATGGGGTTGTAAAGTCAGAAGGTTCTTTCATTCTAATGCATTCTATGCATTAAGATAAAAAGCCTTCTGTGTGCAGCAGCCCCCCTAATACTTACCAGAGCACCATCTCTGTCCAGCGATGCCCACGGGTCTTGGCCGTCTGGGAGTCTCCCTATTCATTGGCTGAGACACAGCAGCGGCGCCATTGGCTCCCGCTGCTGTCAATCAAAGTCAGTTAGCCAATCAGGAGAGAGAGGCGGCAGGGCCGAACCACAGCTCGGTATCTGAATGGATAGTCAGAGCTGCAGATGGGCTCAGGTGACCCCCCATAGCAAGCTGCTTGCTGTGGGAGCACTCGACAGGAAGGAGGGGCCAGGAGAACCGAAGAGGGACCCGAGAAGAGGAGGATCCTGGCTGCCCTGTGCAAAACCAACTGCACAGAGCAGGTAAATATAACATGTTTGTTATTTTTATAGACATAAAAGACTTTACAATCACTTTGAATTCTAATCTTTTTATTTTATTTTTAATTATTGGTAATATTGTAGTAATATTATTTGATTTTGTTTTTATGTTTTTTTAACCACCACTTCTGGACCGGAAGGATTTGCCCCCTTTAATGACCAGGCCATTTTTTGTGATTCGGCAGTGCGTTAATTTAACGGAAAATTGCCTGGCCATGCGACACTGTACTGCAATAAAATTGATGTCCTATTTGTCCCACATATAGAGCTTTCCTTTGGTGGTATTTGATCACCTCTGCTAATTTTTATTTTTCGCGCTATAAACAAAAATAGAGCGCCATTTCTAAAAAAAAAACAATATTTTTTACATTCTGCTATATGACATTCTCAAAAAAAAAAAATGTAAAAATCAAAATTCTTCATACTTTTAGGCCAATTTGTATTCTGCTACATAAAATCGCAATAAGTGTATTTTGATTGATAGGGAAAAGATTTATATCATTTTTATTTATTTATTTTACTAGTAATGGTGGCAATCAGTGATTTTTAGCGGGACTGCAATTTTGCGGCAGACAGATCGGACCCCTAACTGACATTTGACACTTTTGGGGGGACCAGTGACATTACTACAGTAATCAGTGCTAAAAATATGCACTGTTACTGTACTAATGACACTGGCAGGGAAGGGGTTAACCTAGGGGTGATCAAAGGGTTAAGTTACATAGTTACATAGTTAGTGAGGCTGAAAAAAGACATCAGTCCATCCAGTTCAACCTATGATGTGTGTGTGTGTTTGCTTTTAACCGTACATTGTATACCCCTGTATGTTGTGGTCTTTAAGGTGTCCATCCAATAGTTTTTTGAAACTATCAATGCTCCCCGCTGATACGACTGCTTGCGGAAGAGAATTCCACATCCTTACCGCTCTTACAGTGAAGAACCCCTTACGCACTTTAAGGTTAAACCGCCTTTCCTCTAGTTTTAGTGAGTGGCCACGTGTCTTATTGTATTCCCTTACTCTAAATAGTTTGTTCCTTATGCTAGGGTCGCCAGTACAGTATTTGTACATTGATATCATATCCCCCCTCAATCGTCTCTTCTCCAGAGAGAATAGGTTCAGTGCTTGTAGTCTTTCCTCATAGCCGATGTCCTCCATTCCCCTAATTATTTTTGTTGCCCTTCTCTGGACTTTCTCCAGTTCCAGCACATCCTTCCTGAGGACCGGTGCCCAGAACTGGACAGCATACTCCAGATGTGGCCGGACCAGAGTCTTGTAGAGTGGAAGAATAATCTCTTTATTTCTGGAGTGAATCCCCTTTTTTATACAACCCAGTATTCTGTTGGCTTTGCTTGCAGCGGCTTGGCATTGCATGCCACTTCCAAGCCTGTTGTCTACCAGTACCCCCAGGTCCCTTTCCATCCTAGACTCACCCAGAGGTTCCCCCCCTAGTGAGTAGCTTGCTTTCTGGTTTCTGGCCCCCAAGTGCATTACTTTACATTTTTCTACATTAAATCTCATCTGCCATGTAGTTGCCCACCCCGTTATTTTGTTCAGGTCTGCTTGCAAGATTTCCACATCCTGCATAGAAGATATTGGCATGCCTAATTTAGTATCATCTGCAAATACTGAGATTGTACTAGATATCCCCTCCTCTAGATCATTTATGAATAAATTAAACAGGATTGGTCCCAGGACAGAACCCTGGGGGACCCCACTTTCCACACCCGCCCAATCAGAGTACTCCCCATTAATCACCACCCTCTGGACTCTCCCCTGGAGCCAGTTCTCTATCCAGGTACTCACCTTATGATCCATACCTTCCTTCCTTAGTTTGTACAGTAAGCGTTTGTGGGGAACGGTGTCAAAGGCCTTTGCAAAGTCCAGATACACCACATCCACAGGCTTACCTTTATCTAAGTGGCAGCTCACTTCATCATAGAAGGTTAATAGATTGGTTTGGCATGAACGATTTTTCATGAATCCATGCTGATTACTACTTATAATACCGTTTTCATTACTAAAGTCTTGTATGTGGTCCCTTATCATCCCCTCCAAAATTTTGCAGACTACTGATGTTAGGCTGACCGGCCTATAGTTACCCGGGATATATCTCGGCCCCTTTTTAAATATTGGTACCACGTTGGCTTTTTTCCAATCAGCTGGCACCATACCTGTCTGTAAACTATCCTTAAAGATCAAGAATAATGGTCTGGCAATCACCTGGCTGAGCTCATTAAGAACCCTTGGGTGCAAGCCATCCGGTCTCGGGGATTTATTTATGTTAAGTTTCTCTAGTTTAGCTCTAAGTCTATCCTCTGTTAGCCATGGCGGCACTTCCTGAGGTGTATTATTTAGTTCGGCCTTACAAGCGGGGTTCGTGTAGCCCCCCGATTCCTTTGTGAAGACTGAAGAAAAGAAATTATTTAACACTTCCGCCTTTTCTCTGTCCTCAGTGGCCATTTTTCCTTTATCATCTTTTATGGGGCCAATGTGTTCTGGCCTCGCTTTCTTACTGTTTATATACTTAAAGAACTTCTTGGGGTTCTTTTTACTCTCTTCCGCTATATGTCTCTCGTGTTCTATTTTAGCCGCCCTGATTTCATCTTTACATTTCTTATTACACTCTTTGTAGTGCTTAAATGCTGCCAATGACCCCTCAATCTTGTATTTTTTGAAGGCCTTTGCTTTAGCTCTAATATACATTTTTATGTTGGAGTTTAGCCACCCAGGGTTTAGTTTTGCTCTTTTAAATTTATTTCCCTGTGGAATGCACTGGCCCACCCCCTTGTTAAGTATGCTCTTGAAGCACTCCCATTTTTCCTCCGTGTTCTTTGTTCCCAGGGTTCTATCCCATTTGATATTTTCTAGCAGCAAGCGCAGTTTAGGGAAATTGGCTCTTTTGAAATTCAGTGTCCTTATATTACCCTTGTGTTTCCTATTACTGTAATTAATACTGAAACCAATTGACCTATGGTCACTGTTCCCTAAGTTGTCCCGTATTTCTATATCCGTGAGCAGGTCTGTATTGTTGGTAATCAGTAGGTCAAGTACCGCATTGTTTCTTGTCGGTGCATTCACCATCTGACCCATGAAATTGTCCTGCAAAACATTTAGGAACTGTCGAGCCTTGGCTGAATGCGCGGTTCCTTCTGCCCAGTCTATATCAGGATAATTAAAGTCCCCCATTATAATGACATTTCCCATCCTTGCTGCCAATCCTATCTGTAACATGAGGTCCACCTCACCCTCCTCCCTCTGGTTTGGGGGCCTATAGCATACGCCCAATATTACCTTCCACACCGTACCTTCCCTTTGAAGCTCTACCCATAGGGATTCTGCTTCGTCCATAGCTCCATTATTAATATCATCCCTCATATTTACCTGTATACTGTTCTTAATATACAAACATACCCCTCCCCCTTTTTTACCCTCTCTATCTCTGCGATAAAGGGAATACCCCTGAATGGTCGCCATCCAGTCATGAGAGCTGTCAAACCAAGTCTCAGTTATCCCCACAAAATCTAAGTCCTTCTTAAACATCAGCAGCTCCAGCTCTCCCATCTTGTTGGCCAGGCTTCTAGCATTGGTATATAAGCCTCGTAATTTTGATGTTTTTAGGCTGCTCTCTTGATTTTTCCCTGTACCCACCCTGGGTATAGGAGCTCCGAACACCCTACCGCTAATGCCCCCATTTCTGCCCTCTGAAACTTGCTTTCCACTGGCTAATTCTACATCTGTACCCTCCCCCCCCATTCCCTAGTTTAAAAGCCCCTCTAACTTTTTGGCCATCCTCGCACCCAGTACGGCTGCACCCACCCCATTTAGGTGCAATCCATCCCTACCAAAGAGCCGGTGACCGACTGAGAAGTCGGCCCAGTTCTCCAGGAACCCAAAACCCTCCTTACTACACCAGCTCCTCAGCCACTCGTTAACTTCCCTAATCTCCCGCTGCCTCTCTGGTGTGGCTCGAGGTACAGGTAGTATTTTGGAAAATACTACCTTGGAGGTCCTAGTCCTCAACTTAGCGCCTAAGTCCCTGAAATCGTTTAGGACTCTCCGTCTTCCTCTGCCTATGTCATTGGTACCCACGTGTACCATGACAGCTGGGTCTTCCCCAGCCCCACCCAATAATCTGTTCACCGGATCCGCGATGTGCCGAACCCGAGCGCCCGGCAAACAACAGACTGTTCGGCGCACACGGTCTTTGTCACAGATTACACTGTCTGCCCTTCTAATAATTGAGTCCCCTACCACCAGCACCTGTCTTTCCTTTCCCTTTCTCCCGGCCTCACTGGAGGAGTTCTTCCCCTGGCAGCTAGGGGTGTCGCTCTGCTCCAGCAATGCTGGTCCCTGACTGGTTTCCCCAACATCACACAACGGGGCGTATCTATTGGGGTGCTCCAGCCCAGGATCAGCCTCCTTGACTTGTCCCCTTCTACCCCTCCTAACTGTCACCCCTCTGCTCTGCTCTGATGCCTGCACCTCCGATACTCCGCCCACCTCTGTGCAGGCCCCTGTCTGCACCTGATTGGTACAATCCTGGCTCTCCTCCGGTATGGACATTCGTCTCAGTGTTGCCAGCTGCTTCCCTAGATTCAGGACCTGAGCTTCCAGGGAAGCAACGTGCTCACATTTTGCGCATTTGTATTCGCCCTCGATCGCATGACCGAGGAACGCATACATATCACAAGATGTACACCGAGTCGCATCTCCACACCCGCCGGGCATTGTACCTACTAATCTAATCTAATGGGGATTCAGCGATTTAAGTCTATCCTATGTGGCTATTTCCTGGCTTCCTAACGCTACCTTCTCACCCTCTAGTATTCCGCTCCACTCACTTGACACCGGTCAGTCACCCAACACTCACAATCTCACAGCCCGGTCAGACGCACAACACTAAGTCGCACAGCCCGGTCAGACGCACAACACTAAGTCGCACAGCCCGGTCAGACGCACAACATTCAGTCGCACAGCCCGGTCAGACGCACAACACCGAGTCGCACAGCCCGGTCAGACGCACAACACCGAGTCGCACAGCCCGGTCAGACGCACAACACCGAGTCGCACAGCCCGGTCAGACGCACAACACCGAGTCGCACAGCCCGGTCAGACGCACAACACCGAGTCGCACAGCCCGGTCAGATGCACAACACTCAGTCGCACAGCCCGGTCAGACGCACAACACTCAGTCGCACAGCCCGGTCAGACGCACAACACTCAGTCGCACAGCCCGGTCAGACTCACAACACTGAGTCGCACAGCCCGGTCAGACGCACAACACTGAGTCGCACAGCCCGGTCAGACGCACAACACTGAGTCGCACAGCCCAGTCAGACGCACAACACTGAGTCGCACAGCCCGGTCAGACGCACAACACTGAGTCGCACAGCCTGGTCAGACGCCCAACACTCAGGTAGTGATAGGTACTCCCAGACACTGAGGTAGCAACAGGTACTCCCAGATACTCAGGCACTCCCAGATACTCAGGCACTCCCAGATACTCAGGTACTCACAGGTACTCAGGTACTCACAGATACTCAGGTACTCACAGGTACTCCCAGATACTCCCAGATACTCAGGTGCTCCCAGATACTCAGGTGCTCCCAGATACTCAGGTGCTCCCAGATACTCAGGTGCTCAGGTACTCACAGGTACTCACAGATACTCAGGTACTCACAGATACTCAGATACTCACAGATACTCAGGTACTCACAGGTACTCCCAGATACTCAGGTACTCCCAGATACTCAGGTACTCCCAGATACTCAGGTACTCCCAGATACTCACAGATACTCAGGTACTCACAGGTACTCCCAGATACTCAGGTACTCCCAGATACTCAGGTACTCACAGATACTCAGGTACTCACAGATACTCAGGTACTACACTACACCCTCAGTCAGTGTACAATCTCAGTCACCAGTCTTACTTACCTAGTGTATGTCCCTTTAAGTCTGTCTCTAGCAGTTCCTGGCTGTTTTTTTTTTTTTTTTTCTTTTTTTTCTTTCCCTCAGACGGTCAGTCTCCGCTCTGCACCCGCCTCCCTCTGTCACTTCCCGGTCAGCCTTTGCTCGCTAGTCTCCTCTGCTCCCTCTCTGTCTGGGGGGGGGGGTCCGCACCACTCGCCACTCGCCGCCCGCCGCAAAAAGGGGGGGGGGTTTACTGTTCCGCTCGCCACCCGCAACAAGAGAGGGGGGGTTACCGACCCGCTCGCCGCTCGCTTCTGGGGGGGGGGGTCGGGGTTCGAGCGCCGCTCCCCGCCGCTGCTCTCCTGGGGGGGGGGGGTTACTCACACGCGGTCGGTCACGCACACACTCCACACACACTCCTCTCTCCTGTACGCCCTGACAGCCTCTGATCCCGCGCTCTGCTCTCTGCTCCACAGCACCACCTGCTGGCAAGTGGCCCCGGATACTGGCAGAATCTCGAGTGGCCCCGGATACTGGCGGAGTTCCGCCCCCCCCCCCCCTCGAAAAATTAAAAGTCATCAGCTACACATACTGTATCTGCTGGCTTTTAAAATTAGGACACTTACCTGTCCTGGAGCCCAGCGATGTGGGCACCGCAGATGTTTCCATCGGCTGTCAGGTGCTGCCGCCGCCATCGCTGGTCAGGGAACCCGGCAGTGAAGCCTTGCGGCTTCACGGGCGGGTACCTAATGTGCATGCGTGAAGCGCGCTGTGTATTCGGATTGGCTCAACAGCGGGGGGGTAGGAAGAGGGGACCTAACTTCATCGCGGCACCTTTTCCCAGAAGTGGGGAAGGGTACCTGTCAAAAACAGATACCCATTCCCCCCTCCCCCCTAAAAGGTGCCAAATGTGGCACCGGAGGGGGGGGAGGAAGCAAATGAGCGGAAGTTCCACATTTGGGCGGAACTCCGCTTTAAGTGTGAACCTAGGGGAGTGTAATCTAACTGTATGGGTGCGGGGCTTGTGAAATGACCATAGAGATCTGTGATCCTATATAGAAGGATCACAGGCGCTCTGTAATCATTCCAGAAAGAGGAACGGTCAGCTGTGTTTACAACAGCAGACCGTCCTTCTCTCTCAACGGGGAGCGATCGTGGGTGCCAGGTGGCAATCGTGGTAGCCAGCCCTGTGCATCGGCATCTCCGCTGTCTAGTGGGGGGGCACGCTCGCCTCCCAGCACCACTCCCACAAACCGACAAACCAGTACATCGATTAGCACAGCCGAGCCACCTTGCGCAGTATATATGCGGCAGGCGGTCGGCAAGCCAGCCCCATGCATCGGCATCCCTACTGTCTAGTGGGGGCAGGAGCGTGCCGGCGGCGGCACGCACTCGCCCCCCAGTACCCCGCACGTGACCGACGTAGGGCTACGTCGGTTCGCACAGGAGAGGCTGCCTGCCGCAGTAAATGTGCGGCGGGCCGTCTTAATGTTGTTAAGTAGTAGTAATGTGCATTGACTTTGTTCTTATATTATTTGAGCACTGTGGGGTTTTTTGTGCTTTATTATATTTGTTTGTTGCTGTTTTTATCTTAGTTTATGTTATTTTTGTTAGATTTTTTTTTCATCCTTTTTTATCCTTTCCACTCCTGCTGGTGACAATGATAAATTACTTTGTTTCCCTAATTATTGTGATGTATGTCTACAGAAATCTAAATTATTCAATATCTATGTGCCCTCTGGTTTTTTCCTTTGGTTTCCATTCACTTCAGATTTATAGCAAGTGTCATTCTAGGGTCTTAGGCCTTCGTATAGCTCGGAGCCCCCGAGAGACAGACTCTTCCCTGAGAAGGAGAATTGTGTACGAGGACGCTGTAACATCTTTAATACAAATCCTCTTCACAAACCTATCACAATAAAAGACTTATATAACTTACTAAGACTTCAATTGCTTACTGCGATTTCACTGCAGAATGAGAGCTTCCCACAATGTGCATTAGAAGCTGAAGCAAGTCAGATAGAGCCCGTCTCATTTCCTGGCTGGAGGACGTCCAGCATCATCTACCGCTTTCCTCCCCTAGCCTGACTCTGCCCGTCCCCTTTCCATTCATTGGACTTTAGCTCTCTTAGTCATGGAGGCTCAGCAGAGGTGTAACTGGAACCTTCAGGGCCCCGATGCAAAAAACCATGAAGGGCCCCCCGGACACCTTCCCTTCAAGCCTGGGGCTCTTCCCACTGATCCTGGGGCCCTTTACTCTCATTGTGGGACCCTTTCACAAGTTCTGCAGTGGGCCCCCTTCCTGCCATCTTGGGGCCTCCCCACGGTGGTGGAATGCCAGGGCTCGGTCACAAGTGTGACCTTTGCGATCCTGGAAGTTCCCCCACTGGTGTCAGTAGTTTTTATTTTTTGGTATTTTAATTATATTATTTTTTATCATTTTATTTTATTTTTTTACAATGTCACTGACTATGACTCTGTTCATTCAGAAAAGGAAGGAGCTGGTAAATTAAATATTTACCGACCCCTTCCTGGTTCTCTATTGTGACACATCCCCTGCAGGGAGGGAAAAGAGCACAGTGGGGGGGGGGCAGCACAGAAGGGGGGGACCAGGGGAGCACACAGGGGCTCAGAGACAGCAGAACACAAGTGAACTGGATAGAAGGAGTGGCGGGGGCAGCATACAGAAGAACCAATCTCCTCCATTTTCCTCCTACAGCTACAGGAGGAAAAAGGAGGACAGTGATTTCTCTACATACTGCCCCCGCCGCCCCTCCTATCCAGGTGTACAGGGGAGCCGCACAGGCCCCCTGGAGCATGGGGCCAGTTGAAATTTCAACCCCTGCAACCCCTGTAGTTACGTCCCTGAGGCTCAGCATCACATGTAGGTGTTACCTAGGGCAGTCCCCATGCAAACACAGCCTACTTAGGAACGCCCATTACTCAAGACTGACATTATCCCATCAAGGCATTTTGATATTTGCATAACTCCTCCCAAGAGCCATTCTACTGCTTGCATCAGGACTGAGGGCTCCTGAGAGGAGTACTAAAGCAGGGCGCTGTGATGTTTTCAGGAAGCTACTGTTATGTACAGCACCCTTTCAGCCCCAACAACATACCACGATCTCCCCGCACTGCATAGAGAAGGACTGAGACCCCGTGATGTAATTACTGAGTCTAAAGGTAAAGAATCAGGGATCCCTGATGACTTCATACGTTGGATGACGAAACGCGCCGGATCCCGTGCTACGCCCTACGCCACTTCCGGTTTCCTGGAACGCAGCCGGAACGCAAACTGGCTGCAGCGCTGTTGTCAGCTGTTCCCTGCGAACTTCAATGTAAGTGGCTACATTTTATAATAAATCTTGATACATACATACTACACCATGAGCTTCCTCTACTTTTTCATGGATAATGGAACTACCGTATGCTTGAGAGGAGTTCTTCGCGGAATCCACACCAGTCCCTATACAGTGGATAAAGTCCCGAGATTTAAAGAGATCGGGGAGACGAGAGTCTGACCAAATACTGGAGATTCCCTGAAGTTGTCACTTGCCTATGCTAGACCCCAAGGGGTCATCTGGTAAGTGAGTAGGACACCTGGTGACGGATTCCTTCCCCTTATTTTACATAAAGGATGCATCTTTGCTGAACACTGAGCACTGCGGTCACTTTAATTTGTTTGCTGCACAGATTGCACCTGCACCTTATAAATGGACTATAAGTTGTCATATACCCATTTATAGTTGCACAGTCACTTTATATTTAATTACTTGGGGTAACCTAATTATTATATTATTTATTTATTTGTGATTTTGATATGCACAGTTAATATTGAGCATTGTCTCATCTCCTGTTTTATAAAGAATCAGGGAAGACAAATATAAGATTGAAAAGTTAATATTTAACCCCATCCTGCAAACCAATGTACCTGTACTTCGGCTTATAAGTGGTTGTACCACGGCTTTTCAGAGCCGGCGGTTGGCTTTCTTGTAATAACAACCGATGCGGCTCAGCAGCCGCTCATCAGCTGTTATCATAAGTAGCGGGAGGGGACCCCCCTCTGCCTTCTGCCGCTTTGCCTGGGTCTCCCGTCCTACCGGGAGAGGGAGACCCGAACAACCAGCCGGTAGACGTGCCAGATTCGGCTTCGATCGGGTCTACAATAAAGTAACCCGGACGCGACGTCACTTCAGGTTTACTTGGCTGTCAATGGCGCTGATTTAAAAAAAATGACCGTGGTCAAAAATGCTGATTTCGGTGTTTTGAATACTTTTAAGTGCAAAGGAGTGATTTGGGGTCTTTTAAACCCCAGATCCCTCCATAAAGAGTCACTGCCTATTACTGTCACAAGGGATGTTTACATTCCTTGTGACAGCAATAAAAGTATTCTGATTTTTATTTTTTTTTTTTAAAAGAACAGTGAAAATAAATAAATAAATAAATAAATAAAATAAATAGGAAAATGTTTTTTTTTTAGAGCCCATTCACACTGCCGCGACTTGTCAGGCGACTTGTCAGCCTGACAAGTCGCGGTCCGTCGCGGTCCATTGACTTATACAGGACCCGTTGTAATAGGAGCGACATAAGTCGCTCCGACCTAGAAAAAGGGTCCTGTACTACTTCGGGGCCACCTCGGAGCGACTTGCATAGACATTCATTATATGAAGTCCGTGCAAGTCGCGCCGAAGTCGCGGTGCACATCGGTGAACGCGACTTCACTGGTCGCCCCCCGAAGTCGTGCCGTTTCAGTGTGAACCGGCACTAAACCACTTTACGACTGCCCAGTGCCCACCGCAGATATACTGCGGCAGGCAGCTGCTCCCAGGCGAATCGTCATACATGTACAGCGCTCGCTCTCGGGAGGCTAGGGGGTGAGGGTACTATTAATAATAAAATGTGGATTCCCTTCCAAATAATGGAAGTTGAGGTGTTCTCAGTGAAGGGTACTGTTAATACTTCAGCATACAAAGAAATTCTAGATTATTATGTCCTTCCAAGTTTGGAAAAGTTATCTTTTTGGTTCCACCATGACTGTGCCCTTGTGTACAAACTCAGCTCCATAAAGACATGGGTTGACCAGTTTGGTGTGGAGGAACTGGAGTGGCCTTCACAGAGCCCTGACCTCAAACCCACCGAACAGCTTTGTGATGAAATAGAATGCTGACTGTGAGCCAGGTCTTCTCATCCATCAATACCTGACCTCACAAATGGTCACCAATCCCCACACACACTCCAAAATCCTGTGGAACATCCTCATCAAAAACCCTGCTTTGGCTCTGGACTAAAACAATTCACCAAAACGAAAAAAAGAGTGTTTGGTCCCTGATCTTTTATACTTCCCTGACCCAAAGAGAATAGGATTTCATTCTCTGTTCTTCCTCTCCTGACAAAGACACTTTGGAAATAGGTCAATTTTGAAACGTCGTTCTGCTTCGGCAATTTGTCATCCTCCTTTCCTCCTTGAAAGGATTACTGTGTTTATTTCTCTCCACCCGAGAGCATCATTTACCTCTGTGTTCCAGATCCTGCTTGCTAGTGATATATATATATATATATGTTTTTTTATCAGATGCCATCCCATAATGCTTTTCTGCAACATAAAACAACTCAACAGCCTCAACCAGTCTTTACACTTGGCAGATTCAATACTTTTCCTTTTTTTAACATCACAAAATGAAGAATAAAAAAACAATAAAATAGCATAAAGTTGGCACAGGCAACACAAGTTCTCAAAGTTTTCCCCTTACCCAACAAAATTATTCTTTATTTTGGAAAAAGAAAGTATAACTAAAGTCAATTTTTTTTTTAGTTTTGGATAGAGTGGAGGGAGATTAGAACACCTGTTAGGTTTTATTGCTGTCTGTGCCCCCGTTTAAGGAGATTCACCCTCTCTTTGTCCTGTTTACCATTATCATTGAAAAAATAAGAAAAGTAAAAAAATAATCCCACATTTTTGGTTTTCCCAAGAAAAGTAATAGAGGAGAAATCTTCAAATGGGGACACTAGTTCTGGTGAGCTGGAGGTCCCAACGGATTTCTTTTAACCGGTTGCCGACCGCGCAAGTGCATATGCTGCGGCGATCAGCCCCGGCCAGGCAAAGTGTTGTACCGGTACGTCACTAGCCTGTCACTAGCTTGTGAGCCAATAGCGGGCGAGCGCGCGCCCGCAGAGGCGCGCGCCCGCCCCGGCTCGTTCCCTAACAAGTCAGTGCGTGTAACCGGCGGATCCGATGTCCGCCGGTCACTCGCGATCGTTCGCCGTGAAGGGAGAAAGGCAGGCGGCTAATGTAAACACAGCCGCCTGTCATTCTCCCCTGTGTAAAAATGGAGATCACACGGTTCTACTATGTAGGACCGTTGATCTCTGTTCTTACACATGTAGCCATGTCCAATCACAGTTAGAAACACGCCCCTAGGGACATACTTAACCCCTCCTTCCCCAATAAAGTTAACCCCTTCCCTGCCAGTGTCATTTTTACAGTACCAGTGCATATGTATAGCACTGATTACTGTAGTAATGTCACTGGTACCCCTAAAAGTGTCAAAAATGTCAGTCAAGGGTCCGATCTGTCCGCCGCAATGTCGCAGTCCCGCAAAAAAAATCGCAGACCGCCGCCATTACTCGTTAAAAAAAAAACAACAAAAATGACAAAAATCTTTCCCTTAGTTAGTAAACGCAATAACT
The DNA here is from genome assembly GCF_965119305.1 of Pelophylax lessonae. NCBI lineage: Eukaryota > Metazoa > Chordata > Amphibia > Anura > Ranidae > Pelophylax > Pelophylax lessonae. The sequence goes on along the minus strand of NC_138779.1, from coordinate 210,858,722 downwards.
TTTGCGCAAACCAATCAAAATACGCTTATTGTGATATTTTTTACCAAGCTTATGTAGCAGAAAACAAATTGGCCAAAAATGTTAAAAAATTTAGATTTTTACATTTTTGGGGGGATTTCATATAAAAAAATGTGAAAAATATTGTTATTTTTGCAAAATTGACGCTCTTTTTTTGTTTATAGCGCATGATCAAAAAATCGCACAGGTGATCAAATACCACCAAAAGAAAGCTCTGTTTGTGGGAAAAAAAAGGACGTCAAATTTGTTTAGGTACAGCATCGCACGACCGCGCAATTGTCCGTTAAAATCACGCAGTGCCAAATGGCAAAATAGGCTCTGGTCAGGAAGGGGGTAAAATCTTCCGGGGCTTAAGTGGTTAAAGCGGTAGTATAGTCATTTTGTTGACTTTTACCTACAGGTAATCCTATAATAAGGCTTACCTGTAGGTACAATTAATATCTTCTAAACCTGCACGGTTTAGGAGATATTTGAACTGCATGCAGCCAATAACGCTAGCGGCGTTCCTTGCCGGGAAGTTGCCGGAAAGTTAATCCCCCGCGCATGTGCGGGAGTGACGTCATCGCGGCTCCAGCCACTCACAGCGCCGGAGCCGCCGAACCCGGAAGAGACGCTGAGGGATCATGTCCGCTCCCACAGCGGTGTCCGGGGGACCATGTCGGGGCTTCGTTTTAAGGTAAGTATTTCATAATGAGCTAGTATGCGATGCATACTAGTTCATTATGCCTTTGTCTTGCAGGGTTTGCTTTTTTTTTTTTTGCGTATACAACCGCTTTAATTTGCAGGGATTTCCTTTCATTTCCTGTGTTATAACCCTCCCTTGCTCTATCCAAAATGAAAAGAAAAAGGTTTGGCCTATAGTTCTACTTGAAATTTTAAAAGGTGATTGGCCTGCGGTCCAGTTGAGACAAAGTTGAGACGTAGTTTGTCTGATTGACTATTTAATAATTCCGCCCATTGTATTTTGCACAGATGTTCATACTGAGTAAAATGTTGTATTATAAAGTGCAGCGCTATGTGAAGAGATAAATAAAAAATTATCGTAACACCTATGTATTGGGAGAACTTGTGCATACAATCTCCTCAGTTGATGAAGAAGGCACAAAAGTCCATACAATAAGTAATGAAGTGAAATAATACAAGAAGGTAAGTATAAGGCCCCTTTCACACACTCCGTCTGTCGGACAGAGTCAGTTTTTCTCAGTGGGGGATCGATCCGCCGATCCCCCGCTGAGCAGGAGGATGACAGCTGTGTCTCCGCGCTGTGTGCGGAGACACAGCTGTCAGTTCCCCATGCATCTCTATGGGGAACTGACAGTACCAGTACCGTCGGTCCGTTCTCATCCGATCCGATCCGCTGGACGGATGGAAAATAGGGTTTCCATCCGTCCAGATTTGACGGATCGGATCGGATGTCAGCGGACATGACTCCGCTGACATCCGATGCCCCATAGGGATGCATGGGGGGACCGTTCAGATCCGCCAAAAAAACGGACAGGCGGATCTGAACGGTCCGCCTGTGTGAAAGGGGCCTTACTAAAGAAGTCCAATTTGCGAAGTGTAAATCCTCAAAAATTATGCAAATCATCCAGTGAAAACAGAGTGAAGAGCCAACACTCACAGGAAAGGGGTATAGATGTGTGCTCACCAGATTCTGTGGACCCAGCTGCCTTATAGCAAGAGGGTCAAACACGCATAATACTGATCCACAGTTCCCACATTCTGGGGGGATCCAGATCACAATCGTCTCACAGATAACAGGTCACTGCGGATAGATGGCTCGGACCTCCAGACAATCCATATTCCATGTAAGGAATGGAGACACCCACATAGTGTAATACCGCTAAATAAAATGACTTTTATTAAAAGTGGAGGTACTTACAAACATCCAAAAGACACAGGTAGTATTGCATGGGTGCCGTGGAAAACAATGGCGGTTAACAGAAATGTAAGGCCCCTTGATGCGTTTCGTCTGAACAGACTTTCTCAAAAGGGTGCTGGCTATACCCTTTTGAGAAAGTCTGCTCAGATGAAACGCGTCAAGGGGCCTTACATTTCTGCTAACCGCCATTCACTGGCACCATTCAGAGAACATTTTCTCAATATTTGCAAAGGGTTCTTTGATTGGACGAGGTGGAGAGACGGGAAGGTGACATCATGATCTCCACCACGTCCAATCAGAGAACACTGCGGATGATTTACTAAAATTGGAAAGTACAAAATCTGGTGCAGCTGTGTACAGTAGCCAATCAGCTTCTAACTTCAGCTTGTTCAATTAATTACTTGCTGACCGCCCCACGCAGATTTACTGCGGCAGGGCGGCTCGGCTGCGCATAATAACGTAGATCTACGTGATTATGTGCACGTGGAATCCCGGCGGGGCTCGCGCCACCACCGGACCCGCGCTCCCACTGTGAGGGAGGCAGGCTGCAGGATGAGTGGCAGCGATTGCTGCTGGCCTTCCAAAATTGTCACGGAAACTGACAGAAGACCCGCCTGCTTATGTAAACAAAGCAGGCGGGTCTTCTGTTACACAGGCAGAGAGAGATCAGGATTTTCAGCTAAGCTCACCTATCTCTCTGTGCCTGTCACAGAGCCCTCCCCCACAGTTAGTAAGCACGAACAGGCATACATGTAACCCTTTGATCACCCCCAGCGTTAACCCCTTCCCTGCCAGTGTCATTTATACAATAACAGTGCATATTATTTAGCACTGATCACTGTATTAATATCACTGGTCCCCAAAAAGTGTCAAAATTGTCAGTTAGGGTTCCGATCAGTCCGCCGCAATGTTGCAGTCCTGCTAAAAATCACTGATCGCCGCCATTGCTAATAAAAACAAAACAAAAAATAAATAAGTCCAAAAATCTATCCTGTGTTTTGTAAACGCTATAACTTTTGCGCAGACCAACTAGAATGGGCTTTTTGGGATTTTTTTTACCAAAAATATGTAGCAGAATACAAATTGGCTTAAACTGATAAAAAAAATTTGATTTTTTAATTTTTTTTTTATTTGGAATGTTTTATAGCAGAAAGTAAAAAATACGGTGTTTTTTTTTTTTTTTCAAAATTGTCGCTCTTTTTTTGTTTATAGTGCAAAATCTAAAAACCGCAGAGGTGATCAAATACCACCAAAAGAAAGCTCTATTTGTGGGGAAAAAAAGGACATCAACTGTATTTGGAGACAGCGTTGCACGACCGCGCAATTTCTCGCTAAATAATGCATTACCGAATCGCAAAAAATAGCCTGGTCATTAAGGGGGTAAAACCTTCCGTAACTGAAGTGGTTAAGCTTTGGCTAAAAGAAACTAAAAGCCGATTGGTTTCTTTGCAGAGCTGCACCCGATTTTGCACTCTCCAGCGTTAGTAAATCAACCCCATTAACTGAAAAAAATGAAAGCGTTCTCTGAATGGTGCCTGTGCTGAGCGGCAAACCTCATTTATCCAGTTAGCAGCAGAGCAGCCGCTTGGGACGGAACCCGGGATCTGCGGCAATCAATGCAGTAGCCGTGCCTACTATAGGGATTTTCAGCTTCCACGGGCATCCTACAGGCATGGCACATACAAACCCCATTCCAAAAAAGTTGGGACACTGAACAAATTGTGAATAAAAAAGGAATGGACTAAATTACAACTCTCATAAACTTATATTTTATTCACAATATAATATAGATAACATATCAAATGTTGAAAGTGAGACATTTTGAAATGTCATGCCAGATATTGGCTTATTTTGGATTTCATGAGAGCTACACATTCCAAAAAAGTTGGGACAGGTAGCAAAATGCCGGAAAAGTTAAATGTACATGTAGGGAATAGCTGTAGGACCAACTTGCAACTTATTCGGTCAATTGGCAACATGATTGGGTATAAAAAGAGCCTCTCAGAGTGGCAGTGTCTCTCAGAAGTCAAGATGGGCAGAGGGTCACCAATTCCCCCAATGCTGCGGTGAAAAATAGTGGAGCAATATCAGAAAGGAGTTTCTCAGAGAAAAATTGCAAAGAGTTTGAAGTTATTATCATCTACAGTGCATAATATCATCCAAAGAGAAAATCTGGAACAATCTCTGTGTGTAAGGGTCAAGGCCGGAAAACCATACTGGATGGCCCGTCATCTTCGGGCCCTTAGACAGCACTGCTTCACATACAGGAATGCTACTGTAATGGAAATCACAACATGGGCTCAGGAATACTTCCAGAAAACATTGTCGATGAACACAATCTACCGTGCCATTCGCCGTTGCTGGCTAAAACTCTATAGGCCAAAAAAGAAGCCATATCTAAACATGATCCAGAAGTGCAGGAATTTTTTCTAGGCCAAGGCTCATTTAAAATGGACTGTGGCAAAGTGGAAAACTGTTCTGTGGTCAGACGAATCAAATTTGAAGTTCTTTTTGGAAAACTGGGACGCCATGTCATCTGGACTAAAGAGGACAAGGACAACCCAAGTTGTTATCAGCACTCAGTTCAGAAGCCGGCATCTCTGATGGTATGGGGTTGCATGAGTGCGTGTGGCATGGGCAGCTTACACATCTGGAAAGGCACCATCAATGCTGAAAGGTATATCCAAGTTCTAGAACAACATATGCTCCCATCCAGACGTCATCTCTTTCAGGGAAGACCTTGAATTTTCCAACATGACAATGCCAGACCACATACTGCATCAATTACAACATCATGGCTGCGTAGAAGAAGCATCCGGGTACTGAAATGGCCAGTCTGCAGTCCAGATCTTTCACCCATAGAAAACATTTGGCGCATCATAAAGAGGAAGATGTGACAAAGAAGACCTAAGACAGTTGAGCAATTAGAAGCCTGTATTAGACAAGAATGGGACAACATTCCTATTCCTAAATTTGAGCAACTTGTCTCCTCAGTCCCCAGACATTTGCAGACTGTTATAAAAAGAAGAGGGGAGGCCACACAGTGGTAAACATGGCCTTGTCCCAACTTTTTTGAGATGTGTTGATGCCATGAAATTTAAAATCAACTTATTTTTCCCTTAAAATGATACATTTTCTCAGTTTAAACATTTGATATGTCATCTATGTTGTATTCTGAATAAAATATTGAAATTTGAAACTTCCACATCATTGCATTCTGTTTTTATTCACAATTTGTACAGTGTCCCAACTTTTTTGGAATCGGGTTTGTACTTACTTACATTCGTTCAAGCTGGACCAATGTAATTATGAAGAAACGGAGCTTTAAGTTTAGCTCCGCTTTAAATTAAACTGGCTATGCATATCTCCATCCCTGAAGTGACCGAATAATTGCTCACGCTAACTGAACGACCCAAGGACATTTTGTTCTCTGGCTGTCGCACGGCCGTCTTCCCAAGCTTTACACACACTCCAGTGCTTGTTGGTGGAAAAACATAAACACAGTTTAAATCGGAATCTGGCTCCTTGGAGGATTGTGCCGTTCCTTCAGCTGCACTGATGCAGCACATTACAAGCCGCCCTTCTCCCTGGCAGGATCTTTCCAGCTCTCGCTGTCAGGCTACGTTGCAGAAGAAGACTGTAGATTTGATCTTGATGCATTGTGTCTCCTCTACGAGCCTCCCCTATGGACGGCGGTGACTCCTGTCAGCTGCTCTCAGTTTTAACAAGTCTTATTCAAGGGCTCGAGCCGCGTGCTCTTATAAGACGTGCATGAATACGCCGCGGAGCATTCGACTACGTTAATTGGAGCAGACGGACTAGGGGAACATCTGGAGGTTTGGGGGGGGGTTTTGGTGGGGGGGAGAGCTTATGAGACGCTTATCCTAGCGGAGTAATGAGTTTTATGACGGTTCAGCTGGTTTATTAACTAGATTCAGATGGAAGAACGTTAATGGAGTTTTTTTTATATTGCTGAAATTTGCTGATTGGTTACTGAAAATTCTCATCTTTTTTTTTTTTCTTTATAAAATAAGCTCATCATTTTTACTTTTCCTCCAGTCCACAGCGGGAAAAGACAAATATTCAGCTTATAACTGGCGGCTGTTTATGATTCTCATTGATTGACCTGGCAAAGGCAATAGGGAGGCTTTTCCTGCTGCACAGTTATGTTCCTTATCTCCCTCTGCCAAATCCATAAGTAGGAGCTTTATTTTATTCTGAATGTCTTTTAATTGAATGCTGGACACTTTGTGTTGTTTTGGCGAGCATTCAGGAATGCGCAAGGGCTAGTTGCTGAGTAGCGGCGCAGGAAATGTGGCCATCTGTGCACCGTCATCTGCCAGGCTGGCATTTTATATCGGCTTTGAGGGCAATGCCACCTGCTGCAGGCTTGACGTTCAGCTGGGAGCAGTTATGAAGTTAGGGCCGTGCCACTCGGCACCGATATGGGCAGACCCCGAGGGCCTGGAGGACAAAAGATCCTTAAAGTGGAACTGAATGGTTTCTAAATACCACAAACTAAAAGAAGGTATAAGCCATACCTGGGGGATCCCCATGGAAGCTGGAAATCCCTGCGCTGCTACTACAGCGATCACCGCTAGCTTCCGAATCCTGTGCTATGCGGCTACCCTGCTGCCTCGTAAACACATGAGGTTTGCATTTTCTCCATGAATACACTGGGTTTGATTTACTAATACTGGAGAATGCAAAATCTGGTGCGACTGTGCATGGTAGCCAATCTAACTTTAGCTTGTTCAATTAAGCTTTGACAAAAAAGAAACACCTGGAAGCTGATTGATTACTATGCAGAGCTTCACGCCCCCTCCTATCCACGTCATCTCTGCACTTCCCGCTCCAGTCCTGGTCCCTGGCTGCGATGCCTTCAACGCTGGCTTACACCAAAGATTCCGACCTGGCCGATTCCTGCAATATCCAGAAATGCTTCCATAGTGGACCCTGCATAGATGTCACAGCCATGGCCAGGCACTACTCTGCCCTACCCAGCCACTACTCTGCTGAATTCTGCAGATACCACAGGAGGATGTTACATACTTTTATCTGCTTTTCAAATGTGTGTGCATTTTTAACCTTTTTGTGAGTGCATTTTTAACCGTTTTATTACCTTTAATAAAGTCTACACTTCTGTAGCAATTCCCCCTAGGGGACTGCTGGATATAACACTTTCTGGATTCCCCTGGGTTAACCGTAGCAACGGCTTGCAGAAACTTATTGCATTAAGTACTTGGCTCAGTCAATGATCAGTCCAGGGGATGTTGTTTTGTAGTTTTATTTAGAACTTGGATAGGAGGAGGGATGAGTGGGATACTCCAACTAGCAACTATTCACAGTATTGAGGACATCTGACTTGAGAATGCGGCAAGGCCGTTTCTTCCCTCTGCCACTGGAATGAAGGTAAAAAAAAGTGTTCCTGTGTACAATTATCTTCAGGGTTCTAACTTGGCACCCCCTTTCTCTCTCACTGTGGAGCTGACACCCGTCCACTGACTCCGGAGTGATCCCCTTCCTAGGCAGACCACTGGGCAAGTTCCTCTGTACTTTTCCAGATTCACTTCAGCCCCAACTCCTCCAGTCAGTTTCTCCTGGACCTCTGGGTTCAGTCACACTCCCTGTTTCCCTGGCCGACTGTCTGTGGCCACCCTCCACTGCTACAGAAGGGGAGACAGCCGTCACCCTCCTTCTGGGACCTGGCTTCCTGCCCAAAGACACCCTGCCTCATGTGCTCTTGGCTTTTATACCCTATCCCATGATGCACCACACTCTGTGCTATACCCATGGGATAGATATCAAAGCCTGTATGTCATTGGCTAGGTTTCCTCCACTGTCCAATGTACCTCTCCATTGGGTACAGTGGGGACACTCCCTCAGCCCACATGAATCACACATTGAACACATGGAGCAGGCCTAACTAGCAGATCTAACTCCCTGATAAGCAGAGAGCACAAATGCTTTGCATACTGCTTTCCTGTTAAGCAGAGAAAGCCAAAACTATACCTGCTACCTAACACCTGACTAGGAGGGTGCTACACTTATATGGTGGCACCCCCTGTTCTCCTCTCTTTTTACAGTATTACAGAAGTATTATCCTATACTCTGCCAGAGGATCTGCAGCCATTTTTAATGTGACCACTGAGAACTTTGGACACTATAATCCAGGGGTCTTCAAACTACGGCCCTCCAGTTGTTCAGGAACTACATATCCCATCATGCCTAGTCATGTCTGTGCATGTCAGTGTTTTACAATGCCTCATTGGATGTGTAGTTCCGCAACAACTGGAGGGCCGTAGTTTGAGGATCCCTGCTAAAATCTGTCTTTTTAGATTGTCTTTATTTTTTGCTAATTTCCTCGAACCTCAGTCTTTTTGCACCTCAATACAACTCTTTGCTGCACCAGATTTTGCACTCTCCAGTTTTAGTAAATCAACTCCAAAGAGTTCTCCTCCTGCTTGGACCATCATGATCATGATATTCCCACCCGCCTCTCCACTTCGCCCAATCAGAGAACGCTAAGTGTTCTCTGAATGGTGCCCGTGTCAAGTGATTGACCTCCTGTGCTCCCTAAAATTCAGGGTAGTTGCTTAACACGGAACCCTGAAGCTAGCAGCAATCACTGTAGTGCCCAAAGTTCCCAACTCTCCCTGTTTTCGAAAGGACTGTCCCTGATTTGGAAAAATATCCCTCCTCCTCATTTGTCCCTCATGTTGGTCTGATTTATATAGATGTATATAAAATGCACTTTTTATCTTTAAAAAAAGTTTTTCCCAGTGCTAAATCTTTCATCTGATTTCTAAATTGCTGCATATGTAAATTTCAAAAGCCAGTATGAAGGAATAGTAGTGGTAAAATAGCACTTGTGGTTTAACTAATCATTTTTATTGTATAATTTTTCTTTAAGGGGGTGTGGCAGGGTGTGTGTCCTATTCCAACATGGTTTTGCTAATAAGTGTACTTCGTTCCCATCTCAAAAAGTTGGGAGGTATTGTAGTGTCTACTACAGTGATTGTCAGCTTCCACAGGGATCTACCAGGTATGACACATGCACACTTACGTTGATCCAAGCTGGACCAATGTAACTATACAAAAATATGCATACAGTTTGATTTTGACATTTTGTTATGTTACAGCCTTATTCCAAAATGGATTAAATTCATTATTGCCCTCAAAATTCTACAAACAATACCCTTTAATGACAACGTGAAAGAAATTTGTTTTGCAATCTTTGCAAATTTACTAAAAATAAAAAATGAAAAAATCACATGTACATAAGTATTCACAGCCTTTGCCGTGGCGCTCAGAATTGAGCTCACAGGCATCCTGTTTCCACCAATCGTCCTTGGGGTGTTTCTACAACTTCACTTGAGTCTACCTGGCATAAATTCAGTTGATTGGACGTGATTTGGAAAGGCACACCCCTGTCTATATATGGTCCCATAGTTAACAGTGCATGTCAGAGCTACAACCTCCGAGACAGGATTGTATGGAGGCACAGATCTGGAGAAGGATGCAGAAATTTTTTTGCAGCATTGAAGGTCCCAATGAGCACAGTGACTTCCATCATCCATAAATAGAAGAAGTTTGGAACCAGCAGGACTCTTCATAGAGCAGGCCAAACTGAGCGATCAGGGGGAGAAGGGCCTTAGTCAGCGAGGTGACCAAGAACCCGATGGTCACACTGACAGAGCTCCAGTGTTTCTCTGTGGAGAGAGAAGGACCTTCCAGAAGAACAACCATCTCTGCAGCACTCCACCAATCAGGCCTGTATGATAGAGTTGCCAGGTGGAAGCCACTCCTCAGTAAAAGGCACATGACAGTGTTTGGCAAAAGGCACCTGAAGGACTCTCAGACCATGAGAAACAAAATTCTCTGGTCTGATGAAACAAAGATTGAACTCTTTGGCTTGAATGGCAAGCGTCATGTCTGGAGGAAACCAGGCACAGATTATCAACTGGCAAATACCATCCCTACAATGAAGCATGGTGGTGGCAGTATCATGCTGTGGGGATGTTTTTTTTTAGCGGCAGGAGCTGAGAGACTAGGCAGGATTGAGGGAAAGATGAATGCAGAAATGTACAGAGACATCCTTGATGAAAATCTGACTGGGGCGAATGTTCATCTTGCAGCAGGACAACGACCCTAAGCACACAGCCAAGATAAAAAAGGAGTGGCTACGGGACAACTCTATAAATGTCCTTGAGTGGCCCAGTCAGAGCCCAGGCTTGAACCCGATTGAACATCTCTTGAGAGATCTACAAATGGTTGTGCACCGACGCTCCCCATCCAACCTGATGGAGCCTGAGAGGTCCTGGAAAGAATGGGAGAAATTGCCCAAAAATAGATGTGCCAAGCTTGTAGCATCATACTCAAAAAGACTTGAGGCTGTAATTAGTGCCAAAGGGGCTTCAACAAAGTATTGAGCAAAGGCTGTGATACTTATGTACATGGGATTTTTTTCATTTTTTATTTTTAAAACATTTGCACTTTGTATTTCAACGGATCAATTATATAAAATCACAACAGAACTTTGTAATTTAATAGTTGGCACATATATGAATCTTTTGGATGCACATGAGCACTTTGTCATAGGAAATTTTGTATTTATATATGGGTTGTGATTTTGGTACTTGAGTGTGTTGCAATTATAAATTCAAGAGATAGCACACTGTTTTTTTTTTTGCACAGTTCTTAGTTTATACCTTGTATTCAGATAATGTGCGTTCGCAGCAGTCTCTTGGAATAGTAATTGTCTAAAGAGACAGAGCTCAGGTATACTATCCAACTAATGTCTAGTACAGTAGTTCTCAACTCCGGTCCTCAGGGCACACTATCAGGCCAGGATTGCAAGAAAACTGAAATACGTCACAGGTGATATAATTTGCTGCTCAGTGATTGCAGTATTCTTGTCTGCATCTCCCCAAGGTAATACTTAAAATCTAGCCTGTTAGTGGGTCCTGAGGACTGTAGTTGAGAGCCACTGTACTAGAGGAAAACAGAGATCTGTGTTACCGGTCTAGTACACACGGGCCGAATGTCGGGAGACATTGGCTGGTTCAATAAAAACCGGCTGACATTCTGCCTATGTGTATGTCAGCCGGTCGTGTTCAGGCGGGGCACCCTCCCCCAGTCAGAACAAAAACAGCTCAACTGTCAGGTTGTTTTCATTCAACCAACTGGGTTGAGCAAAATAAAAAAATACTATTGTGTACAAGGCTTTAGATTGGTCCTGAAGCCTCCTGGGACACATCACACATGGGCAGGAGTTAAACTTATGTAATTCTTGCCTAGGTGTGAATTGCAGGGGTGGAAGCTAGTACCTGTCAGAAAAAGGTGTGGCAATTTTGGCTCTGAGGAAGAGGGTCCTCCCTCGAAACGCATAAGCCACATCAGGTTTTGAGGACGCCATCACGCTATCCAGCAGTAGAGAAGTGTCCTGTAAGCGAGCAGTGCCCATTTCCTATATGCTCGTTCATATGCTACGTTTGTGAGTATATTGTACGCTACTCTTCTTTGATTTTAATAAACCTTCAAGTGGTAATGCACAAGGTCGGTGCGCCCTACTCTTGTTGTTTTCTTGTCAGAAAAAGGTAACTGCTCCCAAAAAAAACACAAAACTTTCATACATGGTGGGGGGAGGCAGATTAGCGGTACTTAAACTTTTAACTGAAGGTCTGCTTAGAAGTAGAACTAAAGGCAAAACAGTTTTTCATTTTGGACGAAGTAAGGAAGGGTTATTGCCCCTTTGAGGTTTGTTTTTTTTTTTTTTTGTTTTTTGCAATCAGTTTCTCATTGGGGAGATTTATCTTCACGTCCTGCCTCATAGTCACTACAGGAAGTGAGAGGAAATCCCTCCAAAGTGAAGAATCCTTAGTTGTCACTAGAACAAGTGTCCTGATACCTTTTTGTTCTGGGGATAACTCTAAAATTATGTATTTCTCCTGACTTTTTGTCTCATTGACAATGGTCACTAGGAGAAATAGAGGGGTAAATCTCCCCAATGGAGACACAGCCACCAATAAAAACTTGACAGTTGAGAAAACCCATGGTTGTCAGGACTAGCGTCCTCACTGGAAGATTTCTCCTCTATTCCTGTTCTAAAGACGACCGAAAATTTTGGATTTTTTTCTTTTTCACTCTTGGTGATAATGGTAATCAGGACAAATAGCGAGGGTGATTCTCTCCAATGGGAGCGCAGACAACAATAAAAACCTGACAGGTGTTCTAATCTCTCTCCACTCCATCCAAAACGAAAAAGAAGTTGACATAGTTACATAGTAGTTGAGGTTGAATAAAGACAACAGTCCATCCAGTTCAACCTGTGTAGGTGTGTGTGGACGCAATCATCTCACATACCCCTGAATGTTCTGATCCTTGAGATGTACGTCTAAGAGTTTTTTAAAAGTAGCCATACTTCCCGCAGTTACTACCACTTGTGGTAGAGAATTCCCCAATCTTGTAGCCCTTACTGTAAAAAAACCCCTGTGTAGCATGAGGTTAAATCTCTTCTCCTCTAATCGCAATGTATGGCCTAGAGTCCTCATGCATTCGTTGCGACTGAACAGTTTTTTTTCTATGCTGAGATCACCATTGAGGTACTTGTATATCGCTATCATGTCCCCTCTCAGGTGTCTCCTTTCCAGGGAGAATAAATCATGCGCTTGTAAGCGCTCTTCATAATTAAGGTCTTCCAATCCCCTAATTAGTTTAGTTGCTCTCCTCTGGACTCTCTCCAGCTCCAACACATCCCTTCTGAGGACTGGCGACCAGAACTGGACAGAATACTCCAGATGTGGTCGGACCAGAGTTTTATAAAGTGGTAGGATTATAGATTTATCTCTGGAATATATCCCCTTCCTTATGCAAGCTAATGTTCTGGCAGCTGCAGCTTGACATTGTATGCTATTACTAAGTCTATCTTCCACTAAGACTCCTAGCTCTTTCTCCATTTTTGAATCTTTCTCCATTTTTGACTTACTTTATTCAAATAAACTCTTCTGCTCATTATATGTACATATGTACATTACTGGTTAATAAGAGTTAAAGTGATTGCAAACCCTTCATTTTTTTTAAAATAACAAACAAGTTCTACTTACATGCTCTGTACAATGGTTTTGCACAGAACAAGCCCTGAAACTCCTCTAGTGGGTCCCCCATCAGCGCTCCTGGCTCCTATCCCCCACCAAGTGCCCACCGTAGCAAGCCACTTGCTAAGTGGGCACTCGTCCAGGATTGCTCCCACCCACAAACCAGCTCTGTGTTACACACACACCCCACTCCCTCCTCAATGGCTGTGACTGACAGCAGTGGGAGCCAATGGCTCCAGTTGCTGGCTCTTAGCCTATGAGGAGGAGAGCAGACAGAGACGCTGCTCTCGTGCACATGGCTGGGTCGAAATCCCACCCAGGTAAGTATAACGGGAGGCTAGGGGGGACTGCACTCTGAAGGTTTTTTTACCTTAGGCCTTTAGAACCACTTTAAATGGTACCCTGCCTGTGCTGAGAAGAGCCTCACCCAAGCCATTGCACCCCATAAGATATTGGTTCACCTTTTTCAACTGTAATCCAATGATGAGTTGAATCAAGCACCTCAACCACACCCGTTACAAAACAAAAAGTTTAAAATTACTGTGAGCAGTGTTGTGAAAACCTAAATCTTTCAAAAATGTTACCTTTGTCCTTTAAAGGGGGGTAAGGATAAATTTCTAGGTAAAGTGGTACACTCCTTTAAAGTTGATTGTTTTAGGGTGATTTTACGATGATGCGACTCAGTTTTTACTCACTGTTTTGCCTGATCCTCACACGTGCCTCTGCGGCATCTGCAGTCAGCCATCCTGATCATTTATGCTTGCAGAGCCCATACAGGGGTTCACGGCGCATGAAAATGTAATAAAGACAATTACCATGCGTCGTAAATTTCCAATGCAGAGTAGAGGAGCGCCTGCCCTGCGCCTGGATCCATTCCTGTATTTAATTATTTACGTTGCTTAAATATTTAAATTAATTAAATGTACAGGCCCTCGCTGCCTAATTCATGTGTCTTGTGTGATTAATTAGGAGACGATGAAAGAGGTTCTTAAGTCTTTCAAAGAACTGGAATTTAAATTTTGCCTTATAAGGGGAAAAGATGTGTACATAGTTTTTTATTGCCATTTAAAAAAATGTAGCAAAAACTACAGCAGTAAGACTGCTGTGCCCCCTCGCTATTACCTGCGAAACTGCAGCAGCTGAATGATATACAGAAGAAATGAAGGTGTCATGTGATTGGTTAAACTGTGATAATGGGTCATGTGGTCTTTGTGGAGCACCTGTAGCAACCAATCAGAATCCTTCCAGTACTGGTCTAACTTATGTAAAGTGAATTTAGGTTGGCTACTGTTATTAATGCACTTTGGACCTACGATTCAGTGGCGTTACAACATACGGCAAAACATTTTTTGTGGCCATCTGACCTTCACACCTATATGAGCCGTTTGGACATTTCATTTCAAAATAATGACCTTCAATATGGAGTTGCCCCCCAGCCCCCCATTGAGACTATAGCATCCTTCATTCTTGTGGGAAGGCTTTCCACAAGATTATGAAGTATAAAGCCCCGTACACACGATCATATTATCGAACGATCTGTCGTCCGTTTTTTGTGGCATGCTAGTCTGATGTGGAAAGTGAAGAGGTTATTTTCATACAAATTTTCCTGTACGACAGAATTCTTCTTCAGAAGTGATATCATGTGTTGGATTGCTTTGTATGTGTTCTTTCACCTCTGAGCATGCCTAGTCTTGCTCTTAAGATTTTTTTCCCGTCGAAATCTGTACTAATGAGACGAAAATCGGACGTTGTATTACTGACAACAAAAATTTTATAGCCTGCACATCAGGATTTTGTCAGTCGAAAAGTCAGAGTTGGCTGTCGAAAGCACCATACTAACAATCTGAAAATCGGCAGATCGGTCGTCGGACGAATTTTCCCTACAGATTTTCTTATCGTGTGTACGGGGCTTAAGAGAAGATCGCAATCAACATTCCAACTCATTCCAAATGTGTTTAGTAGATATGAGATCAGGGCTCTTTGAGGGCCACTTCAGTTCCTCCACACCAAACTGGTCAACCCATGTCTTTATGGAGCTGGCTTTGAAAATAGGGGCACAGTCATGGTGGAACCTAAAAGATCCTTTCCCAAACATGGAAAAGCACATTTGTCTAAAATGTCTTTGTATGTTGGAGTATGAACAGTACCCTTCACTGAGAACACCTCAACTACCAAGAAGAGGCTTCTCCAAAGTGTTAACACAATGTTGGAAGTGTGCAATTGTTACAAATGTCTTTGTATGATGTGGCATTAGCTATAATCGTCACTGGAAATACCAGTAGTAAAGTATAATTAAAATAGAAAAATAATTCAGCTGTGGGCCTCCATGGGGGGTGGAGGAGTCCTGGAGCCGGGGTTGAGCTTTAAAGAACTTCAAACAGAAAAAAAAAAAAATCAATAGTTTTCTCACGGATGGCTTACTAAACATCTCCCACAATTCAATCAGTCACAAAACTTTGATTTCAATTAGTGTCTTGGAATTGTTTGTAAGCATTTTCGTAATGAAATGTTCTATTGAATAAAGCCAGAATTCGTCTTCTCCAGAACCTTGTTGGGTGAAATACATTCGAGGCAATGGAGCATAATCATGTAATTAATGTACAATCTCTATGTGAGCTTGTTCCTTCTTAGCTCAGTAAATTAAATCCTGTGGAGCATTCTAACATCGTTCCAAAAACAATGCAAATGCACACATCTGCTTAATTTAATTAGAAATAAATGCATTCAGCACTTAATTTAAATTATGTTTAATATTTTTTGTGCTGGTATGTTAATTCTTGAGACGAGGGGGTTTGGTTGTTTTATTTTTGAACTTTAAGTAATTTATACTTTTAGTAATTTGATATGAATGCTGCATAGCTGTAGAGAAAATTCTAATGTGCTCTCTTCAATGCATGACCTTTCTTTCTCTCTGTTCAGGTCAGGAGTGAAGGTGCTCCACTCGTGGCCGAGTCAAGATGAACACGTGCAAGTTTTTAGATCAGGACATTGAAGGCAGGGGTGTTAAGGTGCCCAAGCAAGTGCAGAACCCCTCGCTGGTGGCCACAAACCGAACTATGGTGATGGCAGAGCCTGAGAAGAAGCGACGGCAGAGGTACGTGGAGAAAGACGGGAAGTGTAATGTCCACCACGGAAACGTCAGAGAAACGTACAGATACTTGACTGACATATTCACCACCTTGGTAGACCTCAAATGGAGATTTAATTTACTGGTGTTTACCATGGTCTATACAATCACCTGGATTTTCTTTGGATTCATTTGGTGGCTTATTGCCTATATCCGTGGGGACTTTGACCATATAGATGATGCAACGTGGACACCATGTGTGGACAAGTTAAACGGGTTTGTGTCAGCCTTTCTTTTTTCTATCGAGACAGAGACCACCATCGGGTATGGATACAGGGTCATCACAGACAAGTGCCCAGAAGGAATTGTTCTTTTGTTGGTCCAGGCCATTCTTGGCTCTATTGTTAATGCGTTCATGGTGGGCTGCATGTTTGTTAAGATCTCCCAGCCAAAGAAACGAGCAGAGACCCTTATGTTCTCCAATATGGCCGTCATCTCTGTGAGGGACAGCAAACTCTGTTTGATGTTCAGGGTTGGAGATCTGAGGAATTCGCATATCGTGGAGGCATCTATAAGGGCCAAACTGATCAAATCCAAACAAACTAAGGAAGGCGAGTTTATCCCTCTTAATCAGACAGACCTCAATGTAGGTTTTGACACCGGGGATGACCGCCTCTTCTTGGTTTCTCCACTAATCATCTGCCACGAGTTCAATGAACATAGCCCCTTTTGGGAAATCTCCAAAGAGCAGTTGGGGAAAGAAGAATTCGAGATTGTAGTTATTTTGGAAGGGATGGTCGAAGCCACGGGTAAGCCATTGTATTGAAACACTTAGCATGGCAATACATTATAACCAGATCCTGAACTCTGGATCTACTTGGATATAAATAAAGCTAATAAAGTTTTTAAAAAAAATAATCTCAGCAAAGAAAAGGGTTACTACTTATCCCTCCCGCTGCCCACACACCCAATCTTTGCTGTCTTTACAAGATACGCTGGATAAAAACTGTTCGGCGCCTGACACACGGGTGTCCCGTGAAGTATCTTCAGCGCCCGGGTGTGTCAGATGCCTGGCACTTTGGTTTTATCACCTGGCCTCTGCGACTTTACAGGACACAGTAGTAAAGTAAGAGCTGATGGAGGAGACATAGCGCTCAGTTGGGGACTGGGCATCAAACACATATGGAAGTGTCAGCTGCAGATAATTCATCCAGCGTATCTTGTAGACAGCAAAGATTAGTTTTATTTACCTAAAGTGGAGTTCCAGACGTTTTTGTGTTTATTAAGAGCCCATTCACACTAGCGCGACCTCTAAGTCGCCTCATAAAGGGGCGACTTCTAGCGCGACTTTTAGCACGACTTCAGCGCGACTTAGCGCAACTTGTGAATTTTTTTACGCGACTTGTATGATAGACGACTTTGAACGACTTTGTATTCGGCCAATCAGAATATGAAAAAAGTGTCCCTGTGAAGTTTCATCTCTGTAGCATGTCCAGAACCAGAAAAAAAAGAGCATTTTTCTTATATTTTTTATTAGAACAGGAATATGGCTCCTCTCCACCTGGCCGTTTTTCTTGCAGGCATTTATCGGGCATTTTTGGAGGCAGGCATGACTTTTTTGGATTTAGTGTCTGGGGGGTCCAAAAAGTGTCCCTGTGAAGTTTCATCACTGTAGCATGTCCAGAACCAGAAAAAAAAGCATTTTTCTTATAATTTTTATAAGAACAGGAATATGGCTCCTCTCCACCTGGCCGTTTTTCTTGCTGGCATTTATTGGGCATTTTTTTGGCGTCTCTGGAGGCAGGCATGACTTTTTTGGATTTGGTATCTGGGGTGTCAAAAAAGTGTACCTGTGAAGTTTCAGCTCTGTAGCATGTCCAGAACCCACACTGAACCCACTGAACCCACACTGCTGTATTAATAATTATAAGAAAAATGCTTTTTTTTTCTGGTCGCCTTAAAGCAGTACAGGACCCTTTTCTGAAGTCGGAACGACTTCAGTAGTGCCAATTAAGACGGCACTGATTGATTAACATTGCTTTTGTTATGTCAAGCGACCTGGGGCGACACATAAGTCGCCTCATAAGTCGCGCTAGTGTGAATGTGCTCTAAAAGTCAGCAGCTACAAAAAGTGTAGCTGCTGTCTTTTAAAAAAACACACACTCACCTGTCCCACAACCCAAAGCCTCGGTTCTCTCCCTCTCTTCTCTGAGGCGCAGGCACCACTAGTTTGGGCACCCGTCTGTGACAGCATGCAGCTTCATAGCTGGGTGCGTACTGCGCGTGTCGGAGTCGCGCTTCGCGTCGTGAATGGCCAGGCAAACTTCTGGGACCTGTGACGTGTCCCAGAAATGGAGGAAGGGAGAAAGGAGATCTTCTTCTCAGGGCACCTAAGCGGCCCGATCGGAAGTGGGAGCGGGTACCTGACAGATCTAGGTACCTGCAACCCCCCCCCCCCCCCAAAAAAATGACATGCCAAAGGCATGTCAGGGGGTCAGGGGTGTCAGAAGCCCTTTTAAGCAGAAAGTCCACTTTTGGGTGGAACTCCACTTTAAATACAAGTGCATGCACAACACCAGTATAACAGAGCATTATGGGTTTTGTACTCTTATTTGTTTGCTTTTGTGTATTATGTCTGTTAATGCTGAAGTTTAGTTATGCATATTTTTGCATAGTTACATTGGTCCAGTTTGTGGCTTCACAGCCGGGCGCGCATTGCGCATGTGTGCGTCGCGCTGCGTGCCGTGAATGGCCGAGCAATCTTCTGGGACCTGTGACGTGTCCCAGAAGATTGCCCGGCCATTCACGCCACAAGCCGTTTTCGGGTTTGATTGGGTCTCGGATCTAGTAATCCGGAGCAATGTCATAACATCACTTCCGGTTTACTGGAGCCTTAAAGGCGCCAGATTAAAAAAAAACATCAATATTCAAAACAGCCGATCTTGCCGTTTTGAATGCTTTTAATTGCAAAGGAGGGATTTAGGGTCTTATAGACCCCAGATCCCTCCATAAAGAGTACCTGTCACTGTCTAATACTATCACAAGGGATGTTTACATTCCTTGTGACAGCAATAAATGTGATAAAAAAAAAAAAAAGTAAATGGACAGTGTAAAAATAAATAAATAAATAAGAAAAAAGAAACGCATGTGAGGTATCGCCGCAATCGGTAGAGCAAGAGCAATAATTCTATCACTAGACCTTCTCTGTAACTCTAAACTGGTAACCGTTAAACATTTTAAAGCATCGCCTTTGAAGATTTTTAAGTACTGTAGTTCGTCACCATTCCGCAAGCGTGCCCAATTTTAAAGCATGACATGTTGGGTATCTATTTACTCGGCATAGCATCCTCTTTCACATTATACAAAAAAATTGGGCTAACTTTACTGTTTTTTTTTTTTTAATTCATGAAAGTGTATTACTTCCAAAAAAATTGCATTTGGAAGACCGCTGCGCAAATACAGCGTGACATAAACTATTGCCATTTTATTCTCTAGGGTCTCTGCTAAAATATATATATATATATATATATATATATATATACTAAACAAGCAAAAATAATATATTTAATATATATATATATACAGCTGCAAGAAAAAAAGTATGTGAACCCTTTGGAATGATACGGATTTCTGCACAAATTGGTCATAAAATGTGATCTGATCATCATCTAAGACACAACAATAGACAATCACAGTCTGCTTAAACTAATAACACACAAAGAATGAAATGTTGCCATGTTTTTATTGAACACACCATGTAAACATTCATCTGTGTTTACGATCCCCTGCTGAAGTGGACCGTGTGAAAGAAGCATTAGAGGAAATCCAACATTTTAGAGTTGTTCCAGTACAAGAAGTGAGGGGGGAACTGTCTAATGAGGACACCTATACAAAAGTGGAATTCCCACCATTTTGGGGAATTTCTTCTAACTTTCTGTTGTGTCTTTGGAACAGAAAGTGAAGATAAATTTCCACAATGGTAAACAGACAGACAGCAAAAATAGACAAGTGGGGCTTTTAACTCTTCCCTAGTCTATCCAAGACTAATGCCCGTACACACACATCGATAGTTGGCCGTGAATTTTCGGCCAACGTCCGATCGGCCGATTTTCGGCTTGTTAGTATGATGCTTTCGACAACCGACTGCGACTTTTTGGCCGAATAAAATCTGGTGTGCAGGCTATAACATTTTTGTTGCCCGTCACCACAACGGCCGATTTTTCATCAGTCAGTACAGATTTCGGCAGACAAAAATCTGATGAGCAAGACTGGGCATGCTCAGAGATGAAAAAACACACGGAAAGTAAACCAGCACATCACTTCTGAAGTTGGTTTTTGTTGGCCGAGAAAATTCGTGTGCAGTCTTGAGCACATTTCAACCAACAAAACAACACTGGACAAAAGTCGGCCGATCGGTCGGCCGATAATCGTTGCGTGTGTACGAGGCATAAGGCCTCATGCACACGGGGCGGTTTTATAGTGGCTGTGTTTGGCGGCAGACATTTTGTTTCTACAGCCAATAAACTCCCCAGCATGTTATCTATGTCTCCATGCACACATAGGCTGTTATCAGCAGTTTTTGGCAGGGGGCATTTTCTGGCTGTTAAAAAAAAACGAAAACTAGTGGGTTTTGAGCTTTTCAGCTGTAAAAACGCTCTAACGTCAATAAACGCCGAAAAACGCTGCTAACTGGTGTTTTTTTTTTACGTTGTTTATTCCATTGCTTTTTTTAAGCCTTGGTTCTGTTTGGAGTTGTTGTTGATGGAACATAGTCTGGGTTCACACTGGTGCATGCTGAACACCGCATGTGATTTGCACCAAAAATGCACCGCATTCCTGTGCACATCACATGTGATGTCTGCGCGATGCGATTATATATGGCTAAAATTGCATCACATTTGCACCAAAATGTTGTAGGACCCTTTTTTTCTCCACACCTAATCGCATTGCATGGGGGTAAACACTCATGCGATGAGATTCTGGCAAGAGCATTGCATTTTGCAATCTGTTTCGGGGTATCGTTAATGGAACATGAAGCCCCCGTTAACATTGTGCCAATTCGGCATGCGATTTGTCATGTCAAATCGCATGTCAAAACATACCTATTGCTGGCAACGGCACCGGTTCACACTGAGGTTGGGTTTGAAATCATTCAGCTGAACGCGTACGATTTCACACTCGCATGTCAGTGCGAATTCGTGGGGGGGGGGGGGGGGGCGATTTGACAGACATCTGTATGGGTTCATGCACAGATGTCTATTGAAATCACCCTGAAGTCGCCAAAAGTAGTACAGACACTACTTTTGGGAATCGGTGCGGCGCCGCAAAGTCAAGGTTGCACCAATTCGGACAGTGACGTTGCCGGCAATAGACTCTGATTTGGCATGCGATGTGGCATGTTGAATTGCTTGTCAAATCGGAGCCTATTGCCGGCAACGGCACCGGTTCACACCAAGGGCGGGTTTGAAATCATTAAGCTGAACGCGCCTGATTTCAAACTCGCATGTAAGTGCGACTTCAGGGGGCGTTTTGACAGACATCTGTACAGTTTCATGCACAGATGTCCATTGAAATTGCCCTGAAGTCGCCAAAAGTAGTGCAGAAACTACTTTTGGGAATCGGTTTGGCGCCGCAAAGTCAGGGTTGGACCAATTCGGACAGTGACGTTGCCGGCAATAGGCTCTGATTTGGCATGTCAAATCTGCCTGATGTGAACGGGAGCTTAATGTTCCACCCCGAAACAGATTGCAAAATGCAGTAAGCTTGACAGAATCGCATTGCGTAGGTGTTCACAACCATGCGATACGATTTTGATGCGGGGTAAAAAAGGGTTCACATTTGCACCAAAATGTTGTAGGACCTTTTTTTCCCTCCGCACCTAAATCTTATCGCATGGGTGTGAACACCAATGTGATGCCATTCTGGCAAGCATTGCATTGTGGGAAAGTGGGAGTTACTAAAATAGCAGAGAGGTGGTTTTTAGCTAAAAACGCCAAAAGAAACGCTTACACCACAAAATGCAAAAAAAAAAAAAAAAAAAAACGCCAATGCAAAAAAGCTAAAAAACGCTGAAAAATTCACTACAAAGCTACTGGCGTTTTTTATAACGTCCAGTGTGCATGAGGCCTTATGATGGCCATACACGCACAGAATTACGGCCGTTTGCAGACTGAACGATTCGAAAGTGAATTGGCCACTAACCGATAGAATAAACTCGTTTTAAGAATCATTTTGATGAGCATAATGATCGTTCGATAACAATATGCGCAGTACAATTCAGTATATTATTTTCGTTTCGATTTTACCATAGACGTATACACTTTCGTTGAAGCGATAAGAATTTTCGCTATGGATCCATCGACATTAGCCGGGAGCAGGATCGAAATCGTCGGTAAACTTGTGTTCACTAACGGCCCGATAACCGAACGATCTTTCCTAAATCGACCATTTTCGGGTGAAATTCTGTGCGTGTATGGCCACCAACCACCATTAGACTTCAATCTCTAATACTGGAGAACACAATTTTTTTTTTCCTCTACTAAAAGAAATAAGTTCTCTTTTATTCCCTGTAATTACTAAATGCAACCATTAGATATGTTCTAGAAAATCCCTTTGGGATGGTTCTTGGAATTTGTGTGATAATGCAGCATCACCAATAAGGGAACTGCATAAGCCCATAAGAAGAATTTGTGGGCCGAGAAATCCCCCGGGCTCCTCTTCACACTGTCGCCACTTTCTGCTGGTGCATTTGGAGATGGAAGTCAGTTGTTTCGTCTCATGCTGAGAGCACTTCGATTTCTTCTACCCATTTAACTCTTCTTTCTTTGCTCTCTGTGAGGTTTCCTGGGACATATGTGTTCCCGCCCCAATCCCAGCAATGGAACATCATTGACGTGGGAAAATGAAAGCTTGTCTTACTGTTGTTGGTGAAGGTTCTCATTTATCCAGGTCATGGTAAACCTAGTAGTAGGTAATCATAGTTAAGTGGGCTGGTTATGCAATGTTGAAGACGTTTCTTCTTCAGCTCCAATCAGTGTCAGGAACTTAAGCCTCGTACACACGTAGCGATTGTCGCCCGTAAATATTCGGCCAACGTCCGATCGGCCGATTGTAGGCTTGTTAGTATGATGCTTCCGACAACCGACTGCGACTTTTCGGCCGAACAGAATCTGGTGTGCAGGCTTTAAAATTTTTGTTGGCCAACACCAGAACGGCCGATTGTTCCTCAGTCAGTACAGAATTCGGCCGACAAACAGCAGATGAGCAAGGCTGGGCATGCTCAGAGAAGAAAAAACACACGGAAAGTTAACCATCACACGACATCACTTCTGCAGTCGGTTGTTGTTGGCCGACAAAATTCGTGTGCAGTCTTTAGCACTTTTCAACCGACAGGACAGCACCGGACAACAGACGGCCGATCGTTCGGCCGACAATCGCTACGTGTGTACGGGGCTATACTTCAAAAACTTCCACGGCAGGTCTGAATTTCAGACGGGTTGCTGACATCAACTGGACACTTTAACCACTTTAAGACCGGAAGGATTTGCCCCCTTAATGACCAGGCCCTATTTTGCGATTCGGCACTGCGTTACTTTAACGGACAATTGCACGGTCGTGCAAAGCTGTACCCAAACGATATTTACGTCCTTTATTTTCCCACAAACAGAGCTTTATTTTGGTGGTATTTGATCACCTGTGCGATTTTAACTTTTTGCGCTATAAACAAAAAAAGAGCGACAATTTTGAAAAAAAAAAAAAAAAACAATATTTTTCACATTCTGCTATATGACATTCTCAAAAAAATTTAAAAAATCTAAATTTTTTAACATTTTAGGCCAATTTGTTTTCTGCTACATATTTGAGGTAAAAAAAAAAATCGCAATAAGCGTATTTTGATCAGTTTGCGCTAATGTTATCACGTCTACTAACTACGGGAAAGATTTATGTCATTTTTTTTTATTTTATTTTCTTTTACTAGTAATAGCGGCAATCTGCGATTTTTTGTGGGACTGCGACATTGCGGCGGACAGATCAGACCCCTGACTGACTGACATTTTTGACACTTTTGGGGGGACCAGTGACATTACTACAGTAATCAGTGCTAAAAATATGCACTGTTACTGTAATAATGACACTGGCAGGGAAGGGGTTCACATTATGGGTGATCAAGGGGTTAAATGTGAGCCTAGGGGAGTGATTCTAACTGTGTGGGGGCATGGCTTCTGAAATGACCATAGAGACATGTGATCCTATAAAGAAGGATCACAAAATCTCTATGATCAATTCAGGGAGAAGGCCGCCGGCTGTGTTTACACCTGTTACTGTATAAATGACACTGGCAGGGAAGGGGTTAATACTGGGGTGATCAAGGGGTTAAGTCTGCTCCTAAATTGTGCTTACTAACTGTGGGGGGGGGGGGGGGTGGGCTCTGTGACAGGCACACAGAGATTGGGGATTCAGCTTAGCTGAGACACAGGATCTCACTGTGCCTGTCTGACAGGAGAACCACCTGCTTTGTTTACATAGGCAGATGGCTCTCCTTTCAGTTTTCCTGAAGATCGCGGGAGGCCGGCAAGGATCGTGCCAGCTCCTCCCACGGTCTGGCTTGCGTTGTGTCTAATCACAGCAGGAGCACGGCTCCGGCGGCACCCAAGCGCCGCCAAGACCACATGCACATAATAACGTAGACCTACAGTGGGTACGGAAAGTATTCAGACCCCCTTAAATTTTTCACTCTTTGTTATATTGCAGCCATTTGCTGAAATCATTTAAGTTCATTCTTCTTCCTCATGAATGTACACATAGCTCCCCATACTGACAGAAAAACACAGAATTGTTGACATTGTTGCAGATTTATTAAAAAAGAAAAACTGAAATATCACATGGTCCTAAGTATTCAGACCCTTTGCTGTGACACTCATATATTTAACTCAGGTGCTTTCCATTTCTTCTGATCATCCTTGAGATGGTTCTACACCTTCATTTGAGTCCAGCTGTGTTTGATTATACTGATTGGACTTGATTAGGAAAGCCACACACCTGTCTATATAAGACCTTCCAGATCACAATGCATGTCAGAGCAAATGAGAATCATGAGGTCAAAGGAACTGCCTGAAGAGCTCAGAGACAGAATTGTGGCAAGGCACAGATCTGGCCAAGGTTACAAAAAGATTTCTGCTGCACTTAAGGTTCCTAAGAGCACAGTGGCCTCCATAATCCTCAAATGGAAGACGTTTGGGACGACCAGAACCCTTCCTAGAGCTGGCCGTCCGGCCAAACTGAGCTATCGGGGGAGAAGAGCCTTGGTGAGAGAGGTAAAGAAGAACCCAAAGATCACTGTGGCTGAGCTCCAGAGATGCAGTCAGGAGATGGGAGAAAGTTGTAGAAAGTCAACCATCACTGCAGCCCTCCACCAGTCGGGGCTTTATGGCAGAGTGGCCCGACGGAAGCCTCTCCTCAATGTAAGACACATGAAAGCCCGCATGGAGTTTGCTAAAAAACACCTGAAGGACTCCAAGATGGTGAGAAATAAGATTCTCTGGTCTGATGAGACCAAAATAGAACTTTTTGGCCTTAATTCTAAGCGGTATGTGTGGAGAAAACCAGGCACTGCTCATCACCTGTCCAATACAGTCCCAACAGTGAAGCATGGTGGTGGCAGCATCATGCTGTGGGGGTGTTTTTCAGCTGCAGGGACAGGACGACTGGTTGCAATCGAGGGAAAGATGAATGCGGCCAAGTACAGGGATATCCTGGACAAAAACCTTCTCCAGAGTGCTCTGGACCTCAGACTGGGCCGAAGGTTTACCTTCCAACAAGACAATGACCCTAAGCACACAGCTAAAATAACGAAGGAGTGGCTTCACAACAACTCCGTGACTGTTCTTGAATGGCCCAGCCAGAGCCCTGACTTAAACCCAATTGAGCATCTCTGGAGAGACCTAAAAATGGCTGTCCACCAACGTTTACCATCCAACCTGACAGAACTGGAGAGGATCTGCAAGGAGGAATGGCAGAGGATCCCCAAATCCAGGTGTGAAAGACTTGTTGCATCTTTCCCAAAAAGACTCCTGGCTGTATTAGATCAAAAGGGGGCTTCTACTAAATACTGAGCAAAGGGTCTGAATACTTAGGACCATGTGATATTTCAGTTTTTCTTTTTTAATAAATCTGCAACAATGTCAACAATTCTGTGTTTTTCTGTCAGTATGGGGTGCTATGTGTACATTCATGAGGAAGAAGAATGAACTTTAATGATTTTAGCAAATAGCTGCAATATAACAAAGAGTGAAAAATTTAAGGGGGTCTGAATACTTTCCGTACCCACTGTACGTGCTTATGCGCAGCCGAGCCCCCCTGCCGCAGTAAATCTGCGTGGGGTGGTCCGCAAGTGGTTAATCCAATCACCATGGAATGTGTCAGACTGAAGCAACCATCCCTGAATAGGGTTGGAGGCCTTTGACACCATCTGTCTTCCACATATAATTCCGTTTTTACACCTCTACCCTGGTGATCTGATGACAATTCACACTTTGTAGCCATGTGAATCAAAGAATTAACACCTATGCATACTTCCCGACACCAAAGATCGGATGATGTAACTAAAGCAGGTTGGTTTAGGTTGGTTCCACAACTTTCACACCTCCCATCCTGTTCTTGGACAATCGTTATCTACCTTGACACATTCCATGGTTTGTAGATTAAGGTGTTTGTGTTACCTGTGGTGATATCAATGTTGGGTGGGTTCCTGGCACTCAAAGGAACTGAAGAAGCCACTTGGGGAAGCTATGAAATGTCTTCAACTTTGCAGAACAAGTCCAGTTAAAAGTAAAAGTTACTAATCACTACAAGCTTTTTTTAGTGCTTTATGCTCCAGCTGAAATTGAAAAGGAGCTCTTGAAATGCGTAGAAGTCGCACGGTTCACCTACTTAAAGCCATACTATAGCTTCTATGAATGAAAATACCCCTCCTCCATTCAAAGATCTTGTTTCACTCAAATCAGTTATAGTAAAGTTTCTTTGAATGGGGGAGGGGGGAGCGGAAAGGGTATGCAGGAGCCAGGAGCATAAGAGATATCAGATTAAAAGAAAGTAATGTCCTGTGTGCTGATTTTTTTTTTTTTTTTTCAATTTGGGCTAAACTTTAAGCCTTTAGACAATGGTGATATTCGGCAGTGCTCTCCCCCACTGATCTCAGAACCCTTTTTTCATACCTGTTTTTAATGCTGGAGATGCAGTGGGCACCCTGGTTGAAAAAGGCTGTCTTAGACTCTGTACCTCATACCTCCTCAGGTCTCTCACTGTCACTAAGCGAGCAGCTAACTGAATCCTCTATGTGCCTTTTGCCACCATTTGCCCAGCTGCTACACTAAGTCCTGGTCGGCCCCTCTGCCCCTAGTGAGAGCAAGTTACCAATCCATAACACAGCTAAGCGCGGTGGATACTAGCAAGTTAAAGTCAAGAGCTCCACTATACCGCTGTTGGCTAGCAAAAACCCTATACACAGCCAAAAGCTACCCATTACCCACTAGTCACCACCATATAACCTATCATTTGTGCACTGTATATTAATAAATATTACTGTATATATATATATATGGCAATGAATGCTGGTGAGTGCCATGTATAGTTAGATTCCCCATCCAACAGTGACATCTGCTGTTGATTTTGAGAATTACATTTTACACAGACTCCTATCTATGCAGCTTTGTCCCATTTGTGTTACTTTAGAGAAAACAGTTTGGATCCCAGCAGCCTGTAGTTTAATAACCTTCAGTGCATTTGCCAAATGAATCAAAATTAAATGAGTTCTAGATGTCTTTACAATGCGTTTTTTCATCAAATGTAACCAATAAGCCTGAATTGTTTTGTTTGATGGCCTGACAAACTGTAAATTTAAATTTCTCTAGTCTAGAGCAGGGATTCTCAAACTATGGCCCTGCATTTGTTCTGGAACTACAATTCCCATCATGCCTAGTCATGTCTGTGAATGTCAGAGTGTTACAATGCCTCATGGTATGTGTAGTTCTGCAACAGCTGGAGGGCCGTAGTTTGGGAATCCCTGGTCTGGAGGATGACAGAAAGACAAAGTGGGGTTGATTTACTAAAGTCTGGTACACACAGGCTGACTATTGGCAAGTTCAACAGAAACTGGCCCATATTTGCCCCGTGTGTACAGCAGCCTCTTCGGCTTCTATGGAACATGCATGCTGGAAAAACAGCTGCCGATCGGCATACGATCAGCCTTCACAGCCAATGACTGCAAACGCTGCCCGGTGGGTTTTGGTAGGGAGGGGGTCCCCCTATCAGAACACAATACCGCAACGGAGAGACTGCAGTACTAACATCGCATTGTTAGAACAGCGAGCTCCTCCGTTGTTTTTTTTTTTTGCTAAGCCCGCTGGGTTGAAAGAAAATAAAAACTGTCAGTGTGACGGGCTTAAAACTGGTGCAGGTAAAACCTAGGGCAGCTCTGCATAGAAACCAATCAGCTTCCAGGTTTTAGGCCCCATTTACACTTGTGCGACTTGTCATACGACTTTAGACCCCAATGTCTCATGACAAGCCGCACCAAATGTGTCCCAATAAGTACCGTTCATATCTGTGTGACCTAAGGTAGTCCCTGCACTACTTTGGTCAGACTTGCATGCGACTTGAGGGTCATAGCCTTCAATGTAAACCCTCAAAAGCTGCATGAAAGTCGCACCTGTATGATATACGTGCGACTTGTGTGCGACTTTGAAAAGCACAAAGAATCACATAGTCTGCTTTTTTACACCTGCCACAGCCAAACACTTCTGCAGAAAAGCCCCTCCTGAGCAAATTCTCTAACCATCTCTGTTCCTGCTGTCCCTTCTGCAAGAGAAATGAGCTCCAACCCTAACCCTAGCCATAACCCTAAACCCTAATGCTAGCCTAACCCTAACCATAACCTCAGCCATAACCCTAAACCCTAATGCTAGCCTAACCATAACCCCAGCCATAACCCTAAACCCTAATGCTAGCCTTACCCTAACCATAACCCCAGCCATAACCCTAAACTCTAATGCTAACCTAACCCTAGCCATAACCCCAGCCATAACCCTAAACTCTAATGCTAACCTAACCATAACCCCAGCCATAACCCTAAACCCTAATACTAACCTAACCCTAACCATAACCCCAGCCATAACCCTAAACTCTAATGCTAACCTAACCCTAGCGATAACCCTAAACCTAGCCTAACCCTAGCCATAATCATGGTGACAGGAAAATGAATTGTAGGAAAGGGGTAAGCACAAACACATAGTCTGCTTTTTGACGCCTGCCCCAGCCCATCCCTTCTGCAGAAAAGCCCCTCCTGAGCAAATTGGCCATCCATCTCTGTTCCTGGTGTCCCTTCTGCAAGAGACACGAGCCACAACCCTAATCCTAGCCATAACCCTAAACCCTAATGCTAGCCTAACCCTAGCCATAATCAGTATGGCAGGAAAAGGAATTGTAGTAAAAGGAAAAGCAAAAACCCATAGTCTGCTTTTTTACCCTGCCCCAGCCCATCCCGTCTGCAGAAAAGCCCCTCCTGAGCAAACTGGCCATCCATCTCTGTTCCTGGTGTCCCTTCTGCAAGAGAAACGAGCTCCAACCCTAACCCTAGCCATAACCCTAAACCCTAATGCCAGCCTAACACTAACCATAACCCTAGCCATAACCCTAAACCCTAATGCTAGCCTAACCCTAGCCATAATCAGTGTGGCAGGAAAAGGAAAAGCACAAACACATAGTCTGCTTTTTGACCCCTGCCCCAGCCCATCTCTTCTGCAGAAAAGCCCCTCCTGAGCAAATTGGCCATCCATCTCTGTTCTTGGTGTCCATTCTGCAAGAGAAATGAGCTCCAACCCTAACCCTAGCCATAAACCTAAACCCTAATGCTAGTCTAATCCAAACCCTAGCCATAAATCTAACCATAATCAGTGTGGCAGAAAAAGGAATTGTAGGAAACATAAAAGCACAATTACATAGTCTGCTTTTTGACCCTGCCCCAGCCCATCCCTTCTGCAGAAAAGCCCCCTCCCCCCCCCCCCCCCCCCCCCTGAGTGAATTGTCTAAAAATCTCTTTTCCTGGTGTCCCTTCTGAATGAGAAATTAGCTCCAACCCTAACCTAGCCATAACCGTATACCCTAATGCTAGCCTAACCCTAACCATAACTCTAGCGATAACCCTAAACCCTAATGCTAGCCTAACCCTAACCCTAGCCATAACCCGAGTGATAACCCTAATGCTGGCCTAACCCTAACCCTAGCCATAATCAGTACAGCTGAAAAAGGAATTGTAGGAAAAGGAAAAGCACAAACACATAGTCTGCTTTTTGACCCTGCCCCCAGACCATCCCTTTTGCAGAAAAGCCCCTCCTGAGCAAATTGGTCATCCATTTATGTTCCTGGTGTCCCTTCTGCAAGAGAAATGAGCTCTAGCCCTAACCCTAGCCATAAACCTAAACCCTAATGCTAGCCTAACCCTAACCCTAGCCATAAATCTAATCATAATCAGTGCGGCAGAAAAGGGAATTGTAGGAAACGTAAAAGCACAATTACATTAGCTTGGAAGAAAGAAGAGACAGAGGGGATATGATAGAAACCTTTAAATACATAAAGGGAATCAACTCGGTAAAGGAGGAGAGCATATTTAAAAGAAGAAATACTACCACAAGAGGACACCGTTTTAAACTAGAGGGGCAAAGGTTTAAAAGTAATATGAGGAAGTATTACTTTACTGAGAGAGTAGTGGATGCATGGAATAACCTTCCTGCAGAAGTGGTAGCTGCAAATACAGTGAAGGAGTTTAAGCATGCATGGGATAGGCATAAGGCTATCCTTCATATAAGATAGGGCCAAGGACTATTCATAGGATTCAGATATATTGGGCAGACTAGATGGGCCAAATGGTTCTTATCTGCCGACACATTCTATGTTTCTATGTTTCTATAGTCTGCTTTTTTACCCCAGCCCTTCCCTTTTGCAGAAAAGCCCCACCTGAGAAAATTGTCCATCCATCCCTGTTCCTGGTGTCCCTTCTGCAAGAGAAATGAGTTCTAACCCTAACCTAGCCATAACCCTAAACCCTAATGTTAGTCTAACCCTAACCCTAGCCATAACCCTAAACCCTAATGCTAGCCTAACCCTAACCCTAGCTTTACCCTAAGCCTAGTCATAACCATAATCGCTGCAGAAGGAAAAGGAATTGTAATATCAATTTTCCCATCGCACACTTTCCTGGATAAGGCTTTGGCAAATCTTTATTGAAGATGCTTTTTGATGATCCGATGACAGTGGGTGTAGGGAGAGGATCCCTGGCTCGCTGTCACAATGAGGTGGGCAGGGATCGGCGGTGCAAGGGAAGGTTGCAGAACATGTCACCCTAAATACGGGAATAACATCTAACATGTTCAGATAGGTAGTTCTACATTGAAATGTGCAGCCATATATTTTGCTGAAATGTGTTCCCTGTTATGCTAACTTTTCACTTAAAGTGGAACTTCACTCTCCCAATCAACATTTATTATTTTTAATCCTCATGCTGCTAGCATTAGTAAATAGATAGGAAAATATATCATATTTACATTTTTTTTACATTTCTTTTGGTTTCCTGCCTAGGCAAATTATTTCATATATCCCAGGAGTCTGCAGGAGGGTAGGAGAGGAGGAGGGGTTTTCTCAGCTAAGCACAATCTCCTGCATGCATACTTGAGCTAAGAGCAGGAAGTAAATGCTACATGAATCATTTGCCCTTACTCAAGATGGCCACAGCCAGAAATGCTAGGGGGTGTTTGGTGATTTCTGACCAAAATAAAGGATGGAGACATGGATGGATAGGGAAGTTTGCTTTGGATATTAAAAATGAATGATATAGTGTTTTTGCTTTGTGGTGCTCAGATGCAGCGAAGATCGGCATTAAGGACTATTCGCAGTAGTGGGATTGCTCTTCAGAGGGCCTTTGAAAGGCAGTGAGGTGGCATTGTATCATATTGTTGCCTTCTTTAATCCTGAAAAGCCCGCACTAGCCGCCTCAATTGCTTGCACGCAGTTGCAGGTGCTTGCAGAGTGGCCCCATTTAGCATAGCGGCTGCCAAAAGCAACAGTAATTTCTGCCACGGCATGTGTACACCTCCAGCCGCTGCCTCTAAAACTAACAGAGGAGTAGTTTGGGGACAGTAAAAACGATAGATTGACTGATATTAGATACTATCTATCTAGCTGATATTAGATAATATCTATCCTTTTTTTCTTTCTCTTTACAGAGAGAGCTTTGTTCTCTCTAGCAATCAATGATAAACTGTAGGCAAACAGCCTGACCCATCTATAAATACTACAAAATCTGACAAAGTAAAATTCACAGGTTCTCTTTATGCTCTGTTTATTCTTTAGGGATGACGTGCCAAGCCCGCAGCTCGTACGTGGAAAGTGAGGTCCTATGGGGCCATCGGTTCATGCCCGTCCTGACTCTAGAAGAAGGTTTCTATGAAGTGGACTACGACACCTTCCACAACACTGATGAAACACCCACCCCTACCTGCAGTGCCAAGGAGCTGGCAGAACTCAATGAGAAAGGAGAGGCCCTTCAGCTTACCTCCATCAACAGCAAGGCCAACCAGACCATGGACAACGACATCCAGGAAGGCCCAGAGGATGAGGTCCTCCCGGCCGTGGCCAATGGGGACATTAGTAAAACAAAACTTGACGGCTGTGAGTGAACAGTAGGGACGCTGTAGTGGATGGATTTCCACAAATGTATGGAATATTTGCCAGCAATACAAAGATGGTGCCACCTTCTTGAAATGCTGTGGTTGACCTCTTCAAGACATAATCCTTAAAGCAGTAAAGGGCATTAAAAGTGGTAGAATATACACTTTTACCTAATGGTTGTAGGCCACAGTCAGTATTATTATAGTACCAGGGATGTTAAAGGAGTCTGGTCAGAGACAGTGAATGGTTTTTGCTTTTTATATACTGCAGTTACTGTTATGAACTCTAGGGGAGCCAAACATAAAATGATGAGGCAGCATGTAAGCTGAGACGGGAGCATTCTACACTATAAGCTGACCGTTACTCACATGTCTACAGTCTTCAGTATCTATATGTAGCCTCCCCCATGTGCTAACATTACCAGCTTGAAGCAATGAGAAGCACAGAAAATCAACAGCTATGAAGACCTATATAACCAATAACAATGTAACAGACGGTAGAAATATTCAGAGCTTCTTTCTAATGATTGCTACCATCCATTCATCAGCTACAACAGTAATTCATGAATGAACATGCAATTTTCTCATTTTTATTTCTTGATTATTAGGTGGGCAGGTTTAAAGCAAAAAAAAATAATAAAAATATAGATATTCTTCATACCCTCCCCTACAGAAATGCTGTGAGCTGCACAATGCATGACTCACCATCAAGTCAGGACGATCAGAGAGACCTCTCATTGTGAACACACACAGGGTTCGATTTACTAAAAGCAAAGAGACTTTGCAAGTGCACAGGGCATTTGCTCCAAAGCTTAGTAAATGAGATGAAGCTTCACTTTGCAAAGAATACCTAATCATAACAAAGGAAAAAAAAAAAAATTTCTTGCATATGATTGGAGTTATCAGAGCTTCCACTCTATTACTAAGCTCTGGAGCAAATGCCCCTGCAGAATGCACAGTCTATGGGGTTGATTTACTAAAAGTAGAGAGTGCACTGGTGTTTTGGACCAGTTTGCTGTGGGAATCTGGTAAGCTAGGGAAGCAGATATGCTGCCAACCATGAGATCCTAGACTTTGTGGTATACAGAGCCTTGCGAAAGTATTCGGCCCCCTTGAACTTTGCGACCTTTTGCCACATTTCAGGCTTCAAACATAAAGATATAAAACTGTAATTTTTTGTGAAGAATCAACAACAAGTGGGACACAATCATGAAGCGGAACGAAATTTATTGGATATTTCAAACTTTTTTAACAAATAAAAAACTGAAAAATTGGGCATGCAAAATTATTCAGCCCCTTTAAGTTAATACTTTGTAGCGCCACCTTTTGCTGCGATTACAGCTGTAAGTCGCTTGGGGTATGTCTCTATCAGTTTTGCACATCGAGAGAATGAAATTGTTGCCCATTCCTCCTTGGAAAACAGCTCGAGCTCAGTGAGGTTGGATGGAGAGCGTTTGTGAACAGCAGTTTTCAGTTCTTTCCACAGATTCTCGATTGGATTCAGGTC
The DNA here is from genome assembly GCF_965119305.1 of Pelophylax lessonae. Classification (NCBI taxonomy): domain Eukaryota; kingdom Metazoa; phylum Chordata; class Amphibia; order Anura; family Ranidae; genus Pelophylax; species Pelophylax lessonae. The sequence goes on along the minus strand of NC_138779.1, from coordinate 210,824,434 downwards.
TGGACTTTGACTTGGCCATTCTAACACCTGGATATGTTTATTTGTGAACCATTCCATTGTAGATTTTGCTTTATGTTTTGGATCATTGTCTTGTTGGAAGACAAATCTCCGTCCCAGTCTCAGGTCTTTTGCAGACTCCATCAGGTTTTCTTCTAGAATGGTCCTGTATTTGGCTCCATCCATCTTCCCATCAATTTTAACCATCTTCCCTGTCCCTGCTGAAGAAAAGCAGGCCCAAACCATGATGCTGCCACCACCATATTTGACAGTGGGGATGGTGTGTTCAGGGTGATGAGCTGTGTTGCTTTTACGCCAAACATAACGTTTTGCATTGTTACCAAAAAGTTCGATTTTGGTTTCATCTGTCCAGAGCACCTTTTTCCACATGTTTGGTGTCTCCCAGGTGGCTTGTGGCAAACTTTAAACGACACTTTTTATGGATATCTTTAAGAAATGGCTTTCTTTTTGCCACTCTTCCATAAAGGCCAGATTTGTACAGCATACGACTGATTGTTGTCCTATGGACAGAGTCTCCCACCTCAGCTGTAGATCTCTGCAGTTCATCCAGAGTGATCATGGGCCTCTTGGCTGCATCTCTGATCAGTCTTCTCCTTGTATGAGCTGAAAGTTTAGAGGGACGGCCAGGTCTTCGTAGATTTGCAGTGGTCTGATACTCCTTCCATTTCAATATTATCGCTTGCACAGTGCTCCTTGGGATGTTTAAAGCTTGGGAAATCTTTTTGTATCCAAATCCGGCTTTAAACCTCTCCACAACAGTATCTCGGACCTGCCTGGTGTGTTCCTTGTTCTTCATGATGCTCTCTGTGCTTTAAACGGACCTCTGAGACTATCACAGTGCAGGTGCATTTATACGGAGACTTGATTACACACAGGTGGATTCTATTTATCATCATTAGTCATTTAGGTCAACATTGGATCATTCAGAGATCCTCACTGAACTTCTGGAGAGAGTTTGCTGCACTGAAAGTAAAGGGGCTGAATAATTTTGCACGCCCAATTTTGAACTCCAGCTTTCCCTTCAATCTAGGACAGTTGTACCGGCTACTCTGCTGGACTGAAACAGCTTACTCTAATTTGACTGGACACTGTGCGCTTCCCAGAATGTGCATTAGAACCTGCAAAAAGTCAGATAGAGCCTGCCTCATTTTCCTGGCTGAATAACACCCAGCTTCATCTAGCCCTTTTCCTCCACAGCCAGACTTGCCTCTTCCATTCATTCCAGTTATTTCAATCATGGAGGTTTAAGCCAGCCATAGATGGGACTGGCCGAGATTCAATCCATCTATGGGCGGGCTGGTTATATGGAAGTCGATCCAATAATCGACTTCCGTACAACCAGGCATTTGGATTTTTTTTATGCAATCAGTGCCAGCAGAGATCATTGTGTTTTGCCAGCTGGGGAGGCTCCCCCCCAGCAGAACACAAAAGCATTGCGGGAGGTATTCCCTCATCAACACTGACACGGTTGATTGGGCAAACTTCATCTTTAGCTTGCTTAGGCCCCTTTCACATGGGCTTTCCGATCAGGTCCGCCCGTCGGTTTTTCAGGAAGACCGGATCCGATGCTCCATGCACCCCTATGGAGCGGCGGATGTCAGCGGTGACACGTCCGCTGACACCCACTGCTATCCGACTTGATCCTGCCCGTGAAATCCAGACGGATGGAAATCCTATTTTCCATCCATCTGGAGGATCAGATGAAAACGGACAGGCGTTCTGTTTTCATCCCAGCTCCCATAGAGAAGAGCATGGCTCTGACAGGTCCGTCTAAGCACAGTGAGCGGAGGCCTGCTCAGCGGGGATCGGCGGAAAACGAAGTCCGCCAAGCAGAAAGCCTGTGTGAAAGGACCCTTAAGGTTAACAGGAACATGGACTATCTTGCCAAATCCTAAACCGCTCTGCAGTTTTCACACAAGATGGCAGTTCACTTAAAGAATAAATCCACTTTTCCTGAGAAGAAAAAAAATCCACTCTGCTATGGGTGATGAATGAACATTGCAGGGTTTTAGCAAATTTTGTCACAGAGTCCCTACCTGCTTTTTCTCTGAAGTAAATGCAGTTTGTTGTATGCAGAGTGAATCTGAATGAGAGTGATTTTTTACTTTATTATTAGTAAATGAGCTTGCAAGGGCCTAATGAAAAATGCTGCAGTGTCAGCATCCCTATAGAAGCGATTAACCCTTAGTACAAGGGTGTCAAACTGGCGGCCTTCCAGCTGTTGCGGAACTACAAGTCTCATCATGCCTCTGTCTATGGGAGTTATGCTTGTAACTGTCAGCCTTGCAATGCCTCATGTGACTTGTAGTTCTGCAACAGCTGGAGGGCTGCCAGTTTGACACCCCTGCCTTAAGCTGGATACACGCTATATAACTTTTGTTGTTCCATTTCCTTTAGATTTACCTTCAACTATGTAGTGCAAGGGGCCTGCCTGACTGCATTGAAAGTGTTTGGGTTTGACCTCATATTATATGGTTTTTGTAAATCTAAAGGGAAAAAAAATCTAAAGATAATTGTATAGTGTGTATCCAGCCTTAGTTACTCACTTAAGCTGGACACACACTATACAATTTTCTTTAGATTTTTTTCCTTTAGATTTACCAAAACCAGATAATATGAGGTCAAACCCAAACACTTTCAATTAGTATGCAATCAGGCAGGCCCTTATACTACATAGTTGAAGGTAAAGCTAAAGGAAATCTAACAACAAAAGTTGTATTGTGTGTATCCAGCTTAAAGCGGAGTTCCAGCCATTTGACTCACCTGTCCAACGGTCCAGCGATGCGGCCGCCCGAAGCCTCGATCCTCTCCCTCGGCGCCGGCATCACTGCTGTGGGCACCCGGCTGTGACAGTTTGCGGCTTCACAGCCGGGTACCCACTGCGTATGCGCGAGTCGCGCTGCGCGCCGTGATTGGCCGGCAATCTTCTGGGACCTCTGACATGTCCCAGAAGATTGCAGGGAGGGAGGGGGAGAGGAGAACTTCCGCTCAGGGCGCCGCGGCGCTCCGAGCGGAAGAGGGAGCGGGTACCTGTCAAAACTAGGTACCCGCTCCCCCCCCAAAAAAATGACATGCCAAATGTGGCATGTCAGGGGGTTAGAACTACCTAAAGCGGAAGTTCCACTTTTGGGTGGAACTCCGCTTTAAGTTATATTTTTGTTGCAGAGGATGCCTAAAATCTGATATGTATTTTAGTGTAGACTTCTAGGAAAAATATCAGTCACATACACAAGCTGAAAATATTTCTGGTGGGTTCTGTACACCATCTGTGTACAGAAGGCCTCCAGGCTGCCATATTGCATTTTACATCATGATTTTGTATTTTTGTAAAGGAAATTACATCATGATTTTACATCATCATAAATCACAATGCCGATTGAAAAGGAAAGGTATTGTTTAACATTCAGTTATAATACGACTTGTGTCACAATTGTGTATGCTATAATTTTTTTAACTGCCATTTTTTCCCCATGAAAAGTGGAGTTACCCTTTAGGACTGCACCAGTAAAGCATGGAACGATGGAATAGAATGGAATACATTTCCAATCACCAACCTGAAGGGTGTCCGCCTGTTGCAGCAAAATAACTGACAGCTGGGATGTAACTGACTGACTGCTTCTCTGCCTCATACTGATGCATTTCTTCAACCAGCCATTCTATTCTAATATCGATGCACTGTGAATATAAATACACTTTGTTAAAGCGCACATCAACAGTCTGCGTTATTTATGTGCCATGTATGTTATCTGCCGTTTTCCAATAAACATTTACTAAAACACTGAATTATCCTTTGCCATGTGCGGTTACCAGTGTAAATTGACAACATTCTCATCTGCAATAAGCCAACTGGGAGAACTCTAGCTCTTACCGGGTTTCCTCGAAAATAAGCCCTGGGTCTTATATTTATTCTGGCACCAAAAGACACAGTAGGACTAATTTTCGGGGTAGGTCTTTTGTGTGATTCTAATCCTATATTGCACTTTATTGCTGTTTTATATAATGTAAAGCAGGGATTCCCAAACTACGGCCCTGCAGCTGTTGCAGAACTACACATCCCATGAGGCATTATAAAACTCTGACATTCACATACATGACTAGGCATGATGGGAATTGTAGTTCCTGAACAACTGGAGGGCCGTAGTTTGGGAATTCCTGATGTAAAGGAAAAGAAAGGGGAGTTTGGGACTTAATATGAGGCTCATATACTAATGTGCCTCCATCCCGATTTGTACGAAACAAACAAAAATGGGTTTGGGACTTTGTTTGAGGCCAACCATGGATGTGTACCATATAGACATAATATATAATACATAACTAAATAAGAAAAAGTATATGATAAAAACAAATATATGATTTTAAATAATCGCAACAAATGGTAACAATTGTAAATCCTAGATAAATGACATACAAAAATGGTACAATCAAGCCATAAATTACTAAAAAGATGAAAAATAGGTAAACAATTATATATATATATATATATATATATATATAATGTTCAGTGTGTTTCTGTAATCTAATAGTGTGAAACACCTTCGGTACAGCGCCGCTCAGCTAATCTCCCGCTCTGCTCTCCTCCTTCTCATAGCTGTCAGCGGGGATCTCCGAGCGGGTCACAGAAGAGCCGAGCATTATATTAAAATTGTGCGAAATACCTTAGGCTCAGCTGATCTCTCACTCTGCTCTCCATCTCTTCTCATAGCGGTCAGCGGGGGATCTCAGCTCCTCCCCTCTGCTGTGTTCAGAGCGGGTCACAGAAGCGCCAAGCATTATATTAGAATTGTGTGAAATACCGTCTGTACAGCGCCGGTCAGCTGATTTCCCGCTGCTCCACCCTCTCTTCTCCCCCGCTGACTGCTGAGCGGAGCTGTACCAAAGGTATTTCACACAATTAGAATGCTCGGCACTTCTGTGACCCGCTGTGAACACTGCAAAGGGGAGGGGCTGAGATACCCTGCTGACAGCTATGAGCAGAGCAGGAGAGCAGAGTGAGAGATCAGCTGAGCGCCGAGTGGCGCTATACCATTGGTATTTTACATAGTTACATAGTAGGGGAGGTTGAATAAAGACAATAGTCCATCCAGTTCAACCTGTGTAGGTGTGTGGTATTTCACACTATTCGATTACAGAAACACACTGGACATTATATAAAACAGTAATAAAGTGGATTTTACAAACACTAAACTAGGGCTTAGTTTCAAGGTAGGGCTTATATTGCAGCCCTCCCCGAAAAAAACAGTAGGTCTTATTTTCGGGGAAACACGGTACATGAGCAGGGGGCTGAGAGACCACTACCTCCACACTGAGAGCTAAGGTCCTTAAGCGCAGCATTCAGGCAAGGAACAGGCTTTTCTACTCAGACTGTCATTACTTTTGAAATAATAACTATAACATTGTGTCTTTGCACCCTGAATGTTTTAAGAGGTTCAATAAACTTTTAAGGCTTGTTCACACCAGCTGCTGCATTGCAGTACAGTGCGATCCGGCTAAGATCAGTGCTGTGAGGATGCACCGAGTTCAGCAGATCACACGGTTTTCTTTTTTTTTTTTTATAAACTTTGAGATGTAACAAAGACATCAGATAAAGTTCAATTGCCAGCTGTGCGGTGCAAGGCAGTGGATGCATTTTGCCATCCAGCGCAGTCCCACCACAGCTGGTGTGAATAAACCCTTAAAGTAGAAATATAGACAAAACGTTTTTTGTCCATTTTGGATAGAGCAAGGGAGGTTTACAGCCCTGCCAGATTGATTTTTTTTTCCTCGTTGTGTCCCATTGCAGAGATTTCCCTTCACTTCCTGTCCCATAGCCAAACAGGAAGTGAGAGAAAATCCCTGCCAATTAAAAGGAAATTCCTTGGGTCGCCAAGGTCACCAGAACTAGTGTCTTCATTGAAGATTTCTCCTCTATTACTTTACTGGGGGCAACCCAACATTTGAGATTTTCTATTACTTTCAAGAATGTTTATCTCACACTGTAAAAGCGAGATTGGATAACGCAACAACTGGATCCTTACCCGCTTTTAAGAGTAAGATGATATTTGTTTTGGGCATAGAGGGAGGCATTGCTCCCAGCTCCAGAAGACGCATTGAACCCCCTAGTAAGTATGGCAGCAGTACTTCAGGGTATTGTTTATATATTTCACTGGGGAGTCATCCATCTTCCCCAAGAGCCTTAGGCCCCTTTCACACTTGCGGACAGTTCAGATCCCTCTGTCAGTTTTTCAGGCAGATCTGAACAGATGCCCTATGCATCTCTATGGGGCATCGGATGTCAGCGGAGACATGGCCGCTGACATCCAATCCTGTCCGTCAAATCCGGACGGATGGAAACCCTATTTTCCATCCGTCTGGCAGGTCGGATGAGAACGGACAAGGCAGTCTGTTCTTATCCGATTCCCCCATAGAGAAGAGCGGGGACCTGACAGCTCTGTCTCCGCACACAGCACGGAGACAGAGCTGCCATCCACCTGCTCAGCGGGGGGGGGGGGGATCAGCGGATCGATCCCCCGCTAAGAAAATTGGAGTCCGCCGACGGAGCAACAAGTGTGAAAAGGGCCTTACAGTTCAGAAAAGCAGCTACTGCTTCCTGGTGTTCCTCACTGGTAAGTGGGGCATCCAGCCTCCATTTCTGGGCAGCTGTTAAGGCTGGGAAGGATTGTGCCTTGTAAGTAGGCTTCACGTTCCCCCCCTGGGGAGAAAAGTACCAGGGAGGTAAAGAGTTCCATAAAAACAGGCCAGTTTCTGCATGTTCATGTCTGGTAAGTGAAATTACTTTCACTTTCAATAATAGTAAAGAGGACAAATAAAAGGGTGAATCTCCCTAATAAGGTCACAAAACGCAATCAAAACTGAAGGGGTTCTAATCCTTCTGCGGTCTATTCAAAAACAGAAACATTTTTTGGCTTTAGTTATACTTTAAGTCTCATTTCTCACTGAAGTCGTGTGGGATTCAAGATTCCTGTGTGCTTCCTGCACCGCATCACAATCAAATTTAGTACATGCTAACTGCTGCGGGTGTCAATGTTAAGGACAACCAAAAAACAAGTTGAAAAACAGTGCGATTGGCTGAATCGGATCGCACGAATGAACACCTGTGTGATCAGATTGCGGTGTGGCAAAAAAAAAAAAGTGCATGAACCTTTTTGAGGGCACAGTGTGATTTGAGCCATGCAAAATGAATGGGCTCAAATCACAATGCAGAGAATCAAATGTGATTTAAACAGGAATGCAGTGCAATTCCTCTCCAAATCACATGTGGTTCCCCGCACTGCTTCAGTGTGAACCAGCACTAAAGCAGAACTAAGGCCTTATTTTTAAAGTGCAAGGTAACATTTTCAGGAAAAGGTAACACCTTACACCACAATGTCTCTTCTCCAAGATGGCAGCAATAATCCTGATATAACTCCTCTAGGATAGATATATATATATATATATATATATATATATATATATATATATATATATATATATATATATATATATATATATATACACACACACACACACACACATATACATACGCTGGACGGGAAGTGTTTGGAGCAGAATTATAAAGTCCTGCTTCTGGAGACTGCAAGCAGACAGGCTTTTTATTGCAGGAAAAGGAGTTTCTCTTAACCACTTGCCGACTGCCGCACGACTATTTACGTCGGCAGTCAGCCCCTCACAGGCAGAGTAACGTAGGGCTACGTCGCTAGCCTGTGAGGGTTTTGGGAGCGAGCGTGTGCCACGGGAGGCGCGGTCATGGACCCCCCTGCAGGTGTGCCCGGCGGACCCGATGTCCTCCGGGCACTCGCGATCGTCCGTGACAGCGGGAGAAAGGCAGGCGGCTAATGTAAAACAAAGCCGCCTGTCAGTTCTCCCTGTGTAAGAATGATGATCAAACGGTTCTGCTATGTAGGACCGTTGATCACTGTTCTTACACATCAAGCCACAGCCAATCACAATTAGAAGCACACCCCTAGGACACACTTAACCCCTCCCTCGCCAATACAGTTAACTCCTTCACTGCCAGTGTCATTTTTACAGTAACAGTGCATATATATATATATATATATATATATATATATAGCACTGATTATTGTAGTAATGTCACTGATAACCCCAAAAGTGTCAAAAATGTCAGTCAAGGGTCCAATCTGTCCGCCGCAATTTCTCAGTCCTGGGAAAAAAAAAAAAAACACTCGCAGATCGCCGCCATTACGCGCTAAAAAAAAAAAAAAAAAAAAAACACAAAAATGACAAAAATCTTTCCCTTGGTTAGTAAACGCAATAACTTTTGCGCAAACCAATCAAAATACGCTTTTTGCGATTTTTTTTACCAAACATATGGTAAAAAAAAATTGGCCTAAAATGTTAAAAAAATTTAGATTTTTACATTTTTTTTGGGGAAATGCATATAAAAAAATGTGAAAAATAGTTATTTTTGCAAAATTGACGCTTTTTTTGTTTATAGCGCATGATAAAAAAAAAAAATAAATAAATAAAAGGGTCGCACAGGTGATCAAATACCACCAAAAGAAAGCTGTTTGTGGGAAAAAAAGGATGCCAAATTCGTTTGGGTACAGCGTTGCATGATTGCGCAATTGTCCGTTAAAGTCACGCAGTGCCGAATCGCAAAAAATAGGCCCTGATCAGGAAGGGGGTAAAATCTTCCGGGGCTTAAGTGGTTAAAGACTTACTATTACCAGTGGGAAGAAAAAAAAAAAAAAAAAACACATACACACTATGACAACACAGAAGCCAATCTGAATTGTTTTCATGTTTTATTGACATAGAAATAAAAGTTACTGGATGCTCCTCCATTGAATTACAACAGAAGCAAAATTTATGTGGACAAAACCAGCTGAAACATCAGGTCCGGTGTGAATACCATTCAAGATTACAGGAATCAACTTCACAAGTCCAACTTAGACCCTTCAGATTTTTGCTGGAAATGTGCCCGCTTCTCTTTGATCATCCCATCTCTCCACCTGCAACAAAATACACCGCAAAAGATTAGGAAACAGACACTGCTTTACAGGACCAGGAAATGCATGAATGTTAAAAGGATAAGTTCACCTTTTGGGAAAAAAAATTACAAATGCACAAATTTTTGCAGGAAAAAAAAAATGTGCATTTATTAGTTTTTGCCCTAAGGAGCCTGGAAGGCATTGACACCCGTGATCAATGGCTCAGTGGTGCAATGTCACTCCAGCAAACAAGACCTGCATACAGACTGTTTTTCATGCTGCATGGCTACTAAAATGAACTACAAGGCCGCTCATCAGCGACCTCACATTCCACTCAGAATTACAAGTAGTCAGCCACCACAAAGGCTGACGGAAGTTGAAGTTCGTGCATTCACAGGAAACTGAATAAATAATGCAGCCGAGTGGGCGGAGCCCTGCACAGCCACAATTTTCAAATAGGGAGTAGAAACCCTGCTCTCTGCCACAGGGATTTTTGGAGGGGAGGCTGCAGCTACTGGATAAAGTTACATCCTAAATATGGGTGGAACATAAGTTCCAAAAAGGGGACTTCTTAAAGCTTTTAATAAGGCTTACCTCTAGGTACTGTAAATATCTCCTAAACTTGCACCGTTTAGGAGATATTTACTTTTAATGCAGCCGATGACCTCATCGGAGCATGCGCTCTGAAGGAACGGCCACCCGTGCTGTTCCTTCAGAGCCCTGTGCCGTGAACGGTGGCTCCCGCGCGAGTGATGTAATCGCGTCTCCGGCCAATCAGATGGCCGGAGGACGCGAACCAGGGCGGCCGAACAGGTCGGCCTTCCTGTCGCTGAGTGGGCTTCGTTCTAAAGAATCTCATAATGAGCTAGTATGAGTACACGTATCAGTTTATTGTTACAAAGGAGGTAATGCTCTCCCTCCGGTGTGCGTGGCGATATGCAACATGTGTATCGCAATCAATGTTTTCATGCGTAGGCACCTCGACGCGTGAGTTTACGTTTGTATATAGGGGTACCCCAAATAAAAAAATTTGGAGAGTGGGGGTTTTATGTGCTCGGGTGCATGTCTCCCCTGTGCTCCACTGAATGTTTTGCAATCTAGATCGCATTGCAAAACCATTTCCCGGCTAAGCGAATCAGGGACACCGAGAGCTTGACCCAGAAACGACAGACAGCGCTTTCTGGGTCACAACAAGGGAAGGAGAGCAGATGCCGAGTACCAGGGGTGTGTGCGAGCAATCGGGCGGCAGTGGAGCCGCCCGAATGCTCTCACTTGACAGGCAGGAGTCTGCCTGTCAGTTTCACACATAATCCCAGTGAATGTATCGCATAAAGTCACCAGCTACAAAAACTAACTGCTGACTTACCACCTAGGGATCTAGCACTAGTCACCTGGGCCAAATCTTCACTGGTCTTTAGGTCCCTGGCGCCACCTTCTTGCTTGTGGTAAGCTGGCTATGACTTCAGCCCTCCACCATGCATGCAGAAGTCATGCAGCACTTGCTAAATGGACCTGCAATGTGTCCCAGGAGGTTGCGGGCAGGAAGAAGGGGATAGATACTTCTACTCTTCTGAGGTAGTTGACATTCCCCACCCAAGGGCCATGCATGACTGCACAGGGATGCACAGGTGTCCCATGCATTCCTGTGGAGGCAGTTGCATTCAATTTCACTCACACAGCTGTCAAATTGTGAGCAGCGTGTCTGTGCAGCTGCTGCGTCCCTATTGACATGAATGGGACTGCCTGCATGGGGATGCACGAACCACTATTGAATCCCTGAGAGGGTAAACACAGATCTTGCATGGGCATATGTTAAAGTTATCCCTTTGTGTACAAGGCCTGGGCCTGCTTCATTGATCCAAAGCTAAAGTCTCGTACACACGCAACGACTGTTGGCCGTAAATTTTCGGCCAACGTCCGATTGGCCGATTGTCGGCTTGTTAGTATAATTCCGACAACCGACTGCGACTTTTCGGCCAAACAAAATCTGGTGTGCAGGCTATAAAATTTTTGTTGGCCGTCAACAGAACGGCCGATTTTCCGTCAGTCAGTACAGATTTCGGCAGACAAAAATCAGATGAGCAAGACTGGGCATGCTCAGAGAAGAAAAAACACAGGGAAAGTAAACCAGCACATGACATCACTTCTGAAGTTGGTTGTTGTTGGCCGAGAAAATTTGTGTGCAGTCTAGACCACATTTCAACCAACACAACAACATTGGACAAAAGTCGACTGATCGGTCGGCCGATAATCGTTGCGTGTGTACGAGGCTTAAAAGTAGCCAGGAGAAAATCCAGGGACTTACCCAGGAGTTGGGGCACATGGACTTGTATACTTTTGAATACCACTGACATGGGTAGGGATCCTGTCCTTTGGAAGTCAAAGACTTCTCACATCGATGGAAATCTACAAAGAAAAAGGATCAAATTCAATATACAGATAAAAATTGCAGGTCCTCTTACTTGCAATGCAAAGATGAGCAAAAACAGCAAATGCAATACAATAGCATAAAAGAGCAACCAGACAGCAAACAGACCTGTATTGTGACCAATAACATTCCTGATTGGTTGCTGGTGTTACAGTGCTTTAGTGCAGGTCTCATTCATGCAGTGGAGCCATATGCACTAACTCCTCCCATGTGTCTGCGCTTTCACCCACTGCGTATGCGCAGACACACCATGTACCCTGCCAGTAAACTGGAAGAGATCTCATGCTGTGTCTGCCCATGTGCGAGATACTGCAAGATGCCTCCTGGGTTGAGTGAAGTAGAAAACCAAGGAGGCGGTTTGCAGGACTGTGTGCATGCGCAGGAAAGGAAAGTGTGATCAGTGCAGTCTTCAGCCAGCTTGGAGAAAGAAGAAGCAGTGGGGCATCATGCCATCCTAGGCAAAGATGCTGCGTTTCTCTAATAATGCACACAGTATAGGGAGACCCAAATCTAGTCCCTGAATAAAAGGGTGACTCCATAGGATGCTGCAAGAGTAAGGAGCCACCCTGAAACTGGAAACCCAGTTCAAAGATCACGGCACCAGCTTAACCTGGAAAATATTAAAAGATAAAAGGAAGCTGCATACTCAGTAAGTAATAAAATCAGCTGCTGAAAGTGCTTATAAATCTGAAGGGTTTAACCACTTAAGCCCCGGAAGATTTTACCCCCTTCCTGACCAGGGGGTATTTTGCGATTCGGCACTGCGTGAATTTAACGGACAATTGCGCAGTCGTGCGACGCTGTACCTAAACGAATTAGACGCCCTTTATTTCCCACAGAGCTTTCTTTTGGTGGTATTTGATCACCTGTGCGATTTTTTGATCATGCGCGATAAACAAAAAAAATAGCGTAAATTTTGCAAAAACAACAATATTATTCACATTTTTTTTTTATATGAAATTCCTCCCCAAAAAAAAAAAAAAATGTACAGATCAATTTTTTTTAACATTTTCGGTCAATTTGTTTTATGCTACACATGTTGGTAAAAATCGCAAAAAGCGTATTTTGATTGGTTTGCGCAAAAGTTATCGCGTTTACTAACAAAGGGAAAGATTTGTCATTTTTTTTTTTTTAACGCGTAATGGCGGCGATCTGCGATTTTTTTTGCGGTACTGCGACATTGGGGCGGACAGATCGAACCCTTGACTGACATTTTTGACACTTTTGGGGTTACCAGAGACATTACTACAGTAATCAGTGCTATACATATGCACTGTATGTAAAATGACACTGGCAGTGAAGGGGTTAACTTTTTTTGAGAGGGAGGGGTTATGTGTGTCCCTAGGGGCGTGATTCTAACTGTGATTGGCTGTGGCTTGAGGTGTAGGAACAGTGATCAACGGTCCTACATAGTAGAACCGTATGATCACTGTTCATACACAGGGGAGAATGACAGGCGGCTTGTTTACATCAGCCGCCTGACTTTCTTCCTCTCCACTCGACGATCGCGAGTGACCAGCGGACATCGGGTCCGCCGGTCACACGCGCGGGGGAGTCCGTGACCGCGCCTCCGGCGGCGCGCGCGCTCCCTAGACCCTCACAGGCTAGTGACGTAGTACTACGTCGCTTTGCCTGTGAGGGGCTGACCGCCGCGGTAAATAGTCGTGCGGCGGTCGGCAAGTGGTTAATATCACTTTAATTTTAAGACCCAGAACACAGTCGCCAATTCTTATCAAGTAGGAGAAGAAAATTACCCAGGTAGTTCTGGAAACAATGTTTTGTCTGGTTCTGATTAGGAAAACGGGCATCAAATGGTGCGGTCTTGTAGTTGTCAATCTTTGTACGAATGTTGTCTGCCATTTTGCCTGCTGAAACAGAGTAACAAATAATTAGACATCTGAAATCGAAAAGATTACTAACAGATCACTGTATACAAAAGCAGTATTAAACCCAAAACCAAACACGTCAAATTGCAGCTTACCAATCATTGGACGTGGTGGCTGCATTCGTTTTCTTTGCTTCCCCCCCCCCCCCCCCCATTTTCACTGTCCAGTTACACACCTCCTGTATTAGAGCCCCCACATCCTGTATTCGAGCCCCCACATTCGGGATGAAGGAGCATAGGGGGGGCACCCATGGACAGCAGCATTGCCAGTTTTGGGGGGAGGAGAAGTGTGTTAGATGTACTAGCAGAGTTACATACAATAACTCACAAACTAAACTCTAGCTCAGCTATGGCCAAACTATGGCCCTCCAGCTGTTCAGGAACTACAATTCCCATCATGCCTAGTTATGCCTGTAAATGTCAGATATTTACAATTTCTCATGGCAAATGTAGTTCCTGAACAGCTGGATGGCCATAGTTTGGACACCTCTGCGTCTAGCTAATACTTTCTAATCAATTACAGCAAACTGTTTTTTTATCCTTTTCGGATAAAGATTTTGCATAAAAAAAAAAAAAACCTGATGATTATAAGCACCCCTGGCAGTGGTAAATGGTTTGTCTCATCCCTGTAAAATGATACACTCTGCTGGAGAGCGTGTACCTCTGAAAAACAAGAGACTTACTTGTTGGATAACCCAAAAAAAAAAAAAAAAACACATGCCGGGATGTTACAACAAGCAAGTGTTGGAGATTGCCAATAACTCCTCTACCTTACATTCCCTAAAGTGCTTGTAAACCTCAGACATGAAATATGAACAAAGCATATCCCTCTATAGTGTGTACGTGTCTCAATCCAGAACACTAAAGCCCCGTACACACGTACCGATTGTCGGCCGTAAATATTCGGCCGCCGACAGATCGGCCGATTGTAGGCTTGTTAGTATGATGCTTCCGACAGCCGACAGCGCATTTTCAGCCGAACAGAATCTGTCGTGCAGACTTTAAAATTTTTGTTGGCCGTCACTAGAACGGCCGATTGTTCGCCAGTCAGTACAGATTTCGGCCGACAAACAGCAGATTAGCAAGACTGGGCATGCTCAGAAAAGAAAAAACACAAGGAAAGTTAACCATCACATGACATCACTTCTGCAGTCGGCTGTTGTTGGCCGACAAAATTCGTGTGCAGTCTTTTGCACTTTTCAACCGACAGGACAGCACCGGACAAAAGACGGCCGAATGTTCGGCCGACAATCGGTGCGTGTGTACGGGGCTTAAGTGTAATTTCTGTCTGCTGCCAGCATGAGTCACTTCTGACAAGTTATTCTGACACCAAGACAAAAAAAGGGGACTGAGGGATCTCCAGCTGATTGCCAGTCTTCGCTCTGTTCCTGTGTGAAGGGGGGTGCATCTCTTCCCCTCCAATCAGCTATGCAGAGTGCACCTTCAGCTCTCCGACCCTCCTTTTTCAGACCGCTCAGACAAGCTTTATAAAATTCTGGACTTTGATCGGATGTAGAGAAGACTTCAGATAAACAGGTACAACTTACATGTATATGATTGATTTCATCTCTGTATCACCTGAGGCCAGTTATGGCACTTTTCCACTGCAAGTACCGGCTCGGCTCCACTCGGCCCTGCTTGGTTTTCCACTGCATGGAACCGCACGGTACGGTGTTGGAACGGTTCGCTTTTCCACTAAAGTAAAGTGGGTGGGATAACAACGATTCTCTGACCAATCAGTGGCTAGTAGTGACAAACAGTCAAGGCTTCATGCAAAGGATTGTGGGATATGGTACCGGTACGGCCCTCTTGGAACCACAATGGAGGTGGTACTGTTTAAGTGAGCCGTACCGTTCGGTTCCATGCAGTGGAAAAGCACCGCCGTACCGTTCCAACACCGTACCACGCGCAAAAGTGTGCCGAACCGTTTGCAGTCGAAAAGCACCACCATTCCAGTACCAAACCGTTCCAACACTGTACCATGCAGTGGAAAAGCGAGCCGAACCGTTCGGTTCCATGTAGTGGAAAAGCGCTGCCGTACCCTTCCAACACCGTACCATGCGCAAAAGTGAGCCGAACCGTTCGGTTCCATGCAGTGGAAAAGTGCCACCGTACCGTACCAAACCGTTCCTACACCGTACCATGCAGTGGAAAAGCAGAAAAGCGAGCAAAACTGTTTGGTTCCACGCAGTGGAAAAGTGCCATTAGTTCACTGGGTATATGGAACGGTTTACAACCACTTTAAGGATAAACTTTTTATATAGCTGGATAGAAGTGTTAAGAGGTTAAAGTCTCTGCCATCGTGGAATTAATTGTGCATTACCAGGGGTGGCAACCTGAAGAGCCTCTGTCAGGTTTTTATTGCGGTGTCTCCATTAGGCAGATTCACTCTCCCCCAACTGTCTGGATCACCAATGTCACTAGGAATGAGGGTTAAATCCAACATTTTTGCCACTTGGAACGGGAGGCAATAAGATCTTTTATTGGGAACAACGGTCTAAGAAGGGGGGGGGGGGGGGGGTTCCCTCACTTGTCAGATATCCTCACTTCCTGGTGAGTCTACAGGACAGGAAGTGAAGAGAAGTCTCCCTAATGAGACACTGCAAACAAATAAAATCCTGACAGTAGTTTTGACCCCCCTCCTACCCTATGAAAAAAAAAAAAAAAAAAAAAAAAGGTTTTAGCTTTAGATCATCTTCCATCTTGATGGACAGCCTTGTTGGCCAATAGAAAATGTGCAAGAAGCTGAAAAAGGACAGGTACACTTTGGCACTTCCAAGTGAAGCTTTGTTTCAGAATGGCCTGGGGTCTGCTGCTAAAAGGCGGCTATTACAAAGCCATCCATAATTTAGCCCCCAGCTACATCACCAGCCAGCCTAGTCTCAAAATACCAACCTAATCACTCTTCATTCCTCTCTAGCTCCCTCATCACCTCCTCCCATGCTCGCCTCCAGGACTTTTCCAGAGCCTCTCCAATCCTATGGAACTCCTTACCTCAATCTGTCTGATTATCTCCTACTCTATTAGCTTTTAGACGATCGCTGAAAACCCTCCTCTTCAGAGAAGCCTATCCTACCAACCCCTAACAACTATACTTCCATTTTCTCCATCAGTTCATCCCCCACAGTTATTGCCTTCCGTTTCACTTGACCCTCCCTTCTAGATTGTAAGCTCTAAGGAGCAGGGCCCTCTAAATCCTCCTGTATTGAATTGTATTGTAACTGTATTGTCTTCCCTCATATCATGTAAAGCACTGCGCAAACTGTTGGCGCTATATAAACCCTGTATAATAATAATAGTATTAGAAGCTGCTCTAGATATGTGCACCTGTAGGCGTTATACCTGCTCTAGTTTTGTTGATATGACAGGTTCCCTTTAATAAGAATTTTTGCCCAAAACAAATAACAGCAGCGCTTATGACATTACCACGTTATCAAATGAAAGCCAACATCTGGTTGTGAAGTTGCCTTAGGACACCACAGATGGTTCCCATTGCAAGTGATCACATTATCCGCAGCAATGAGCAGGTCACCTGAGGTGACAGTCCGCATCGGGTCATGAGCAACATGGAAAACGACTCCAGTGAATTTGTCACTTTTCCTATATAGGGCAAGAGGGATGGGCCATCCTGACAGGAGACAGGCCCCCTTCCCGACAGGAGTAAGGCCCCCATCCCCATTGCAGGCTGTCCCCTCCCCAACAGGAGTAAGGCCCCCTTCCCCATTGGAGACAGCTTTTATCCCCCCAGAAGGGACACATCCCCTCTCCAGGAGACAGGCCACTCAAGACTCCTCCCCCCATCATGAGACAGCCCCCTTCCCCCTATAGCCACAAGACAGCCCCCTATCCCCCCCCCCCCAAAGACAAGCTACTCCTGGAATTCCCCTGCTCATCCCCACCCTTCCTTTCTTGGAGCCAGCCCCCCATCCCCCTAGAAGGACACAGGTTTACCCCTCCCCCTCCCCCTCATAGAATACAGGGTACTCCTCAGACACTTCTCCCATCAATAGACAGACCCTTTCCCCAGATAGGGGACAGGTCCACATCCCCCTTTACTGGCAGAGACCAGCCAAACCACCACTGCGCCTCCCCTCTTCATCCTCCTCCATTGGGTACAGCCCCTTTCCCTCAATAGGAGACAGGTCCCCGACAGCAACAGGCTTCCCCCCAGACTCCTCCCCCATGAAACAGGCCTCTCCCCCCCATAATGAGACAGTCCCCTTCCCTCATATAGCAATAGGCCACTCCCCAGATCCCTGCCCCATAGGACAGCCACATTCCCTCTTACAGCAACAGGCCTCTCCCCAGACTCTACCCCCCACAATAAGACAGCCCTCTTCCCCCATATAAGAATAAGCCACTCCCCAGACTCCTGCCCAATAAGACAGCCCCGTTCCCCCTCATTGCAACAGGCTTTTCCTCAGAGTCTTGCCCTCTGAGACAGCCCCCTTCCCATATAGCAATAGGCCACTCCCCAGACCCCTCCTCCAAAATAACAGCCCCCTTCCCATATAGAAATATGCCACTCCCCAGACTCCTCCTCCAAAATAACAGCCCCCTTACCATATAGCAATAGGCCACTCCCCAGACTCCTCCTCCAAAATAACAGCCCCCTTCCCATATAGCAATATGCCACTCCCCAGACGACTCCTCCAAAATAACAGCCCCCTTCTCCCTATAGCAACAGGCCACTCCCCAGACACCTCCTCCATAACAGCCCCCACCAACCTATAGCAACAGGCCACTCCCCAGACACCTCCTCCATAACAGCCCCCACCAACCTATAGCAACAGGCCACTCCCCAGTCTTCTCCTCCAAAAAGAGACAGCCCACATATAGCAACAGGCCTCTCCCCAATAATGAGACATCCCCCTTCCCCCTATAGCAACAGGCCACTCCCAAGACTCCTCCTCCATAACAGCCCCGACAAACCTATAGCAACAGGCCACTCCCAAGCCTACTCTGTAATAACAGCCCCCATCCCACTATAGCAACAGGCCACTCCCCAGACTCCTCCTCCATAACAGCTTCAACCAACCTATAGCAACAGGCCACTCCCCAGCCTACTCCATAATAACAGCCCCCATCCCACTATAGCAGCAGGCCTCTCCCCCAAAAAGAGACAGCCTACGTATAGCAACAGGCCCCTCCCCAATAATGAGACATCCCCCTTCCCCCTATAGCAAAAGGCCACTCCCAGACTCCTCCCCCCCCCACCAAGGCACAGCCACCTTCCCCCCACAAACAGGCTATTCCTGGGACACTGCCCCCCCCCCCCTTTTATCAGAGCAAGCCCCACTTTCTTACCCCTCATAGAACACAGGCTACTCCCTGGCCTCCTCCCACCCCATCAGAAAAATCCCCCTGCCCCCAATAAGTGACAGGTGACCCCCCCCCCTCCCAAGGTTGTCCCTCCCCCTCAAAGGCAGCAGGCTACATCCCAAACTCCAACACCATAGGAGACAGCCCCCTTCTCACAATAGACCCCCCCCCCCCAAAAAAAAAAGAGACAGCCCCCTCCTACCCATTCTCAGCATCCTAGGAAGGAGCAGAAGGTCACATGCTCTCCCATACCCGGAAGTACCGGCTATTTCCTGACCTCCAACAAACCCTCCACCACCAGGGGGCACTATGAAGAGAACGTCACTTCCTCCTGGATGGAAACCATGACAGCTCCATTATAATTTACACATTTCCTCTAATAAGCAAATCAATTGACTCCTCACTGACCCGGTGGGAGGGGGAAATCGGACGCCCTGCCTTCACTTGCAGCATGCTTGTCCAGGGTGAGTGTCTGGAGAACCAGCATGTGACACAGAAGTCTCCCTCAGTGGGGGGGGGGGGGGTGTTCTGTATAAAATGTCACCTGCCTGGTTGCTATGACAGCACAGCTAGTCAGGAATGGCAGCCCACCATAGACCTCCCTGTATACACACCATTATGTTAGTGACGAATATAAATATATTCGTAACGTATTCCCTCCCTACTATAGGCCTCAGTCCCCGTCCCTTCCTTCTATATTCCCCTCACAGCCCTCCACCTCCCCCGGCCTCTCACCTCAGCCTCACAGTCCGCACACCCCGCTTCAATGTCACTTCTCACAGAGACCGGAAGTGCAGCTAGAGCCCGCCGGAAAAGCGTCACGCTAAGCTAAGGGCACGGTAGAAGGGCACCGCACTTTACGTACGGACGTCCCTTACGTTACCCGTCTTGAACGTCCTCCCTCAGCTTGATCTGCAGTCAGAGCGTGCGCACGCGCGCCCCCGTGGTTTCTGATAGGCTGCGCGTCCGAGCTGGAGGCGGGGTTTGGCGCGGGCGGCGGCTCCTATTGGCCCGGGCGGGCTCTGTTACTAGGGCGAATAGATCAGGCGCCATTTTGTATGTGTGGAAAGTCACATCTTCTCTGAGGGCGAGGAGGGGCCGTGAGGGGAATGTCGGCCTCGGGCACTCCCCTGAGTGATTCCTCCGAGCCTCCTGGCTCCACACTGAAAGCAGGGGAATTATTTCCTGCAACGTTATAGGGGCAGGAGACATTTTTTTTAAGTCTAATAAAGATATTATTAAATGAAGTAAAGAAAAAAAATAAAGAGTTTAAAAAAAATAAAAGTTTTTTAAAAATAAAAATGTTAAAAGACCCCCAAACTCACTCACAAATCACACACAGGGTGCGCCTACGTAAAATAAATGTGCAACATGTCAGGTCTCATGCAGGCGGATGTAAAAATAATGCGTCTTTATCAGCCATTTATATTATTGATGTGAATGCGAGCGTATTCATGACAGAACAATAGATAAATGATATAGTATGTGCCGTACCTATAGTGCCAGGGGTGGGCAACCCGAACCCCTTCAATACCGGGCACCTTCACCCCCTTCCTCACCAGGCCTCACCATTTCCAGCTTTCAGCGCTGTCATACTTTGAATGACAATTACTGCGGTCATGCAACGCTACTCATATGACATTTTTATCATTTGTTTTCCACACAAATAGAGCTTTTTTTTTTTTGGTGGTATTTAACCACCGCTGGGGTTTTTATATTTCGCTAAACAAATCAAAAAAGACCAAAAATTCCGAAAAAAAAAAGTTTTTATTTTGTTTCTGTTAAAAAATTTTGTAAATAGGTAATTTTTCTCATTCACTGATGTGCGCTGATGAGGTGGCGCTGTTATGCAGCACTTATGGACACTGATAGGCGGCACGATGGGCACCTATAGTTAGCACTGATGGGCACTGATTGGCGGCACTAAAATGCAGCACTGATGGCCACTGATAGGCACTAGTATGCAGCACGGATCAGCACTGATAGACGGCACTAATATGCAGCACTGATAGGCAGCATTGATGAGCACTGATAGGTAGCACTATAATATGCAGCACTGAAGGACACTGATAGGCGGCACTAATATGCAGCACTAATGGGCACTGATAGGCGGCATCAATATGCAGCACTGATGGGCACTGATAGGCGGCATCAATATGCAGCACTGATGGGCACTGATAGGTGGCACTAATATGCAGCACTGAAGCGCATTAATAGGCAGCACTGATATGCAGAATTGATGGGCACTGATAGGCGGCATCAATATGCAGCACTGATGGGCGCTGATAAGCGGCATCAATATGCAGCACTGATGGGCACTGATAGGCGGCACTAATAGGCAGCACTGAAGGCCACTGATAGGTGGCACTAATATGCAGCACTAATGGGCACTGATAGGCGGCACTAATATGCAGCACTGAAGGGCACTGATAGGCCGCATTAATATGCAGCACTGAAGGGCACTGATAGGCGGCACTAATATGCAGCACTGAAGGGCACTGATAGGCCGCATTAATATGCAGCACTGAAGGGCACTGATAGGCGGCACTAATATGCAGCACTGAAGGGCACTGATAGGCGGCAATAATATGCAGCACTAATGGGCACTGATAGGCGGCTTCAATATGCAGCATGATGGGCACTGATAGGCGGCACTAATATGCAGCACTGAAAGGCACTGATAGACGGTACTAATATGCAGCACTGGAGCGCACTAATAGGCAGCACTGATATGCAGCATTGATGGGCACTGATCAGTGGCATTGATAGGCGGCACTCATGAGGAGACTCTGACAGGCATCATTGATGGGCACTGAAAGGCATCACTAATTGGAATCACTGGTAGGCACTAGTGGGCATCACTGGTGGGAATTAGGCCCCCTTTTGTTTTCGGTGGGTGCTGCTGACTGCCAATAGTGACCCATTTAAGTAAATAGGGCTCTTCTGCAACTGCATGCTTCTGCAGGGTCCAAGGGGTGAAATCAGGTGGTGAGAAAGCAACACAACGCTGCCTGCTTTAACCCCTTGTTTGCTGTTCTGCACAAGGTTGCAGTGCACTTGCAGGGCGGCCTTTATCACTTGCATGGGGCATGCTTGGCAGGTGCTACATCCACCAACTATGACAGGGCGTATAACTCCGGCTGCAGCATGTGTATACCCCTGGCCACTGCAGCTAAAGGGGGTGTGGTTGGGGTGGGGGTGATAAAAACACATCTTAACTATGGGCTTTTACCACCCCCCCAAAATGTACCCCTACTGTTCTGAGCCCCCTATAAGGCTGCTTTCACACTGATGTGCTGCAGTTTTCCTGGAGGAGGCATCGGCCTATGCGGCTCTTGCTCCCTACTACAGCTCTAACTTTTTCAAGCAGTCCCTCTGCATTCACATAAAAAAGCAGCGCTCAAAGTATAATACTCCAACAGTGTTCCTCCAGTGAGATGTAACAGACACTGTGAAAGGAATTCAGTAGGTCCACCACCAAGAGAAGCCACACATACAGCCTCTTACCAGATGTATATGGATAACAAAGCCTTCAAACAAGCATGTTTCAATCGTCTGGTCAGTGGATCCAGCCTCAAAGTATGTCCCAAGAAAAGTGAAAGAACAATCATTGCTCAGACATCCTTTAAAAACATTTATTATAACACCAGAAAAGCTGCAAACAAGGTACGTACTCACATTTTCTCTAGCAAATTGAGCATAAAAACATGGCAGGGATTTGATGTGGACTTGTTTCCAACCAAGAAAATGGCCGACCTCCAATGGTACCGAGCACCAGCATCGTGTGGCTCAGCTCCTCCCAACGCGTTTCGTCATATCTGACATCATCAGGGGCATCTGCATTGCACTCTGATGCTCTGGGATGGCGGATCAGCAAGCTCAGACAGCGATCTACCAGTCACCTGTCCGTGATCTACTGGTAGATGGCGATCTACAGGTTGCTGACCCCCCGCAATAGTGCAATGCAAATATATCAAATTATTATGTGTCACCACAAATTCAAAAAAATAAAATAAACAAAGAAATCCAAATATGAAGCCAAAAACTGTAAATTCAGCGATCCTTCAATTATGAAGGAATGACAGATGTGGATACCAAACGCCACCAAACTTTTTATTGATAAAGCACACAGCACCTCAGTGTGCAAAAGAGGGAGGCTTACCAAAATCATATGACCCCCCCAATTAAGAATGGTCAACCAGCGCTTGTGTATCAATCCAAGATATCCAGCTTTCCTCAAAACCGCATGTCAAACGATGGTACTGCTGTTGTTGTAATAGATCGCTGTGCATATATACTCAGTTGGACATAATATCATGAAAAAGAAAAAGACACGCTCTCCATAGTGTAATCCCAATTAAAACACTCACTTAATGTGGTAAATGCACTTACACTGAAGGGATGATAAACAGGCTCTTCATATCATATAAACAACTCATATTCCAGAATCCAATATGGCCATGGCAGGATCGCATATGCGTAGTGATGTGTGTTCCGTCTTTGCCCTACTAGTTTCGTCAAAGATGACGTTATCAGGAGCACGGGACACATGCTGCAACTCTTCCCTTTTATGGAGCTGTTCTGTATAAAAGGGAAGAGTGGCAGCATGTGTTGCGTGCTCCTGATGATGTCATCTTTTTTTTTTTAAGATTCTTTTTATTTAGGTTTAAGGGGTTGATAACATACAAAACAGAGCCTAAATGGGCATACCCATGCTCGCTAAACATTACAATAAAATAAGAACAGTGAAGAAACAAAACAAACAGTACACTCGGGCCATACAAGCAGAACAAATCACAGTACTCATAAAATAAGACTCAAGGTGGCAATATTCTAAAGGGAAGATTTACAGTATATCCATGCCACTACCCTAAAACTCAGCACCAGTCTAAGTTAGGGCATGTACAGAAAGCAAAAAGGCATATTTGCCATCATTACACCAACTACACAGGAAATTGACCATCGGCAAATGGGCATGGCAGAGTCACTGTTCTTATGTGGAGAATCTATCCATATATCCAAAGCTTTATGAAACTTTGTAGCACAGCCACAAGCTAAATAAGCTTTGTATAATGGTAAGGCTGAATTAACTAGGTGCTTCCAAAAATTCAATGAGGGGGCTGAGGGAGACTTTCATTTTAGAACAATTGCTTAGAAGACCCAAAAGAGCCCTTGGAGACCTACGATAAGCTAGGGAATCTACCAGACCCAACAGACACACATCAATCGTCAATGGCACCTGAATAGTAGTGACCAAGAAGATAGTACAGTCGTCCAGAAAGTCTGGATTAATGGACACTACTTGAAAATATGAATGAAGTCAGCTGAGTTTGATAAACACCTCCAGCGGGTAGCAGGGACTGATGGATAGAGTCTATGTAGTCGCACAAACTTGGTGCTGACTCTTAAATTGGATGAGTCTATCTCTAGCAGACACCAACTGGGAAAAGGAGTATTCCCACAAGGAATGACAACCAGGCACTTCATATCTTATAAACAACTCACATTCCAGAATCCAAGATGGCCAGGGCAGGATCGCATATGCGTAGTGGCGTGTGTTCCGTCTCTGTCCTACTAGTTTCGTCAAAGATGACGTCATCCACTGAGGGGCATACAATACTTAGACCTGATTTGTTTAGAGGGACAATTGCAGACCTTTGACAGCTTAAAGCAAGCCTCGATATGCCTAACGCATATCTATTTAGGTATCTCCAGCTCAGACATTCAAACACCTTCCAAACACAATTTGACGAACAGCCGGTTGCTCTATATACCTCGGACCTTGAAAATTTACTTAGGGATGAGTCCATGACTTAGCCCCTAATCACTATTTATACTATTTACTTCCCTCCATTCATATTGGGCTTGACTCCCTTAAGGCTAAGTTGCTCTCTAAACCTCTCTGAGCTGGATAAAGAAGACTGGGAGGGAATGTGGGAATACTCCTTTTCCCAGATGGTGTCTGCTAGAGATGGACTCATCCAATTTAAGAGTCAGCACCAAGTTTGTGCGACTACATAGACTCTATCCATCAGTCCCTGCTACCTGCTGGAGGTGTTTATCGAGCTCAGCTGACTTCATTCATATTTTCAAGTAGCGTCCATTAATCCAGACTTTCTGGACGTCTGTACTATCCTCTCGGTCACTACTATTCAAGTGCCATTGACGATTGATGTGTGTCTGTTGGGTCTGGTAGATTTCCTAGCTTATCGTAGGGCTCCAAGGGCTCTTTTGGGTCTTCTATTCTTTTATGCACGTAAAGCAGTTGTTTCTAAAATGAAAGTCTTCCTCAGCCCCCTCAATGAATTTTTGGAAGCACTTAGTTAATTTAGCCTTACCATTATACAAAGCTTATTTAGCTTGTGGCTGTGCTACAACGTTTCATAAAGCTTTGGATATATGGATAGATTCTCCACATACGAACAGTGACTCTGCCATGCCCATTTGCTGATGGTCAATTTCCTGTGTAGTTGGTGTAATGATGGCAAATATGCCTTTTTGTTTTCTGTACATGCCCTAACTTAGACTGGTGCTGAGTTTTAGGGTAGTGGCATGGATATACTGTAAATCTTCCCTTTAGAATATTGCCGCCCTGAGTCTTATTTTATGAGTACTGTGATTTGTTCTGCTTTTATGGTCTGAATGTACTGTTTGTTTTGTTTCTTCACTGTTCTTATTTTATTGTAATGTTTAGCGAGCATGGGTATGCCCATTTAGGCTCTGTTTTGTATGTTATCAACCCCTTAAACCTAAATAAAAAGAATCTTAAAAAAAAAAAAAGATGACATCATCAGGAGCACGGAACACATGCTGCCACTCTTCCCTTTTATACAGAACAGCTCCATAAAAGGGAAGAGTTGCAGCATGGTCCCGTGCTCCTGATGACGTCATCTTTGACGAAACTAGTAGGGCAGAGACGGAACACACATCACTACGCATATGCGATCCTGCCATGGCCATATTAGATTCTGGAATATGAGTTGTTTATACGATATGAAGTGCCTGTTTATCATCCCTTCAGTTGAAGTGCATTTACCACATTAAGTGAGTGTTTTAATTGGGATTACACTATGGAGAGCGTGCCTTTTTCTTTTTCATGATATTATGTCCAACTGAGTATATATGCACAGCGATCTATTACAACAACAGCAGTACCGTCGTTTGACATTCGGTTTTGAGGAAAGCTGGATATCTTAGATTGATACACAAGCGCTGGTTGACCACTCATAATTGGGGGTCATATGATTTTAAAAGCCATCCTCTGTTGCACACTGAGGTGCTGTGTGGTTTATCATTAGGAAGTTTGATGGTGTTTGGTATCCACATCTGTCATTTCCCTCATAATCGAAGAATCACTAAATTTACAGTTTTTGGCTTCACATTTGGATTTCTTTGTTTTATTTTTTTCAATTTGTGGTGACACATAATAATTTGATATATTTGCATTGCACTATTGTATTGAACATACTACTGAATTTATCTTAGCGCCGCACTATTGTTTTGTGAGGTTTATTATGCTATGTATTATGGTATTGGGCTAGCTGTTATGTTTTTAATATCCAATAGAACCCTAGTGCATTTGTTTAGCTCTTTTCAAGGTATTTTCATGCACTGTGTTCAGATCTACAAAAATATGAGAAAAAAATCCTTATTTGAGGTCCTCTGTGTGAACCATATTTTACACTATACGCATGTAAACATTTGTGCAAGAGTTGCCTGCGTCCTAGCAATGGAGGATGCCTGGTGGCAATGGCCGCCTGCTGTCAGGGTGCCAGGAAACAAGACCACACGAAGATGCAAGTAAAATAAAGCAATTTATTAGAGCAACAACAATAGACGCACAGCAAGAGTGATTAGCGAAATCAGGAACAGGCGGGGTCAAGTCATCCAAGCCGGCATCGAGAAGTGGGTAGTCCTTCAACGCCGGGGTTGAGTCTAGAGGCGAGTAGTCTGCTGATGCCGGGTTGACTGCCGATGCGGAATCGAGAGCCAGGAAAGTCGTCAGCCAAGCCAGGTCATGCACGGAAGAACACGGAGAACAGAAGACTGCTAGCAGTGATGCACCTTGGAGCACAAACACAAGGGCAAAGGACTGCAGGCCAACAGGTGATATATTTAGTCAGGTGTGCAACATCATCACTGAGCGATGCCCAGGCAGCAGGCAAGTGATGAAGCAAACAGAGTTTATAAAAGACAGCAGTATGCACATGTCCAAGATGGCTGCCAACAGGAAGGCAAGGTAAAGACCTTGACACCTGCATCCTAGCAACAGAAAATACCAGGCAGCAATAACTCTGGGGTCCTAGCAATGGAAGATGCCAGAAAGGAATAGCAATGGAGAACACTCGGCAGAAATATCTGTCCTAGCAATAGAAGATGCTAGACGGCAATAGCAACAGAAGGCATTGAGCGGCAACAGCAATGGAGGACACTAGGCATCAATAACAACAGAGGACGCTAGACAGCAATATAAACTGAGTCCAAGCAATGGAAGATTCTAGATGGCAATAGCAAAAAGGCATGCTAAGTGGCAATGGAGAACCCTAAATGGGAAAATCAATGGATGCTAGGCGCCAATAGCAACAGAGGACCCTAAGCAGCAATAGCAATGGAGCACACTATGTAGCAATAGCAATGGAGGATGCTAGGTGGCAATAGCAATGGAGGACACTGGGCATCAATACCAGTGGAGGGCGCCAGGCATCAATCTCAATGGAGACGCTAGGCAGTTATAGCTACCTGTGTCCTAGCAATGAAGGATACTAGGCGATAATGGCAACATAGAATGCTAGACAGCATTAGAAGCTGAGTTAAATTAATGGAAGATGCCAAACAGCAAAAGCAATGGAGGGTGCTAGGCAGGAGCAGCAAGGGAGGACATTGGGCATCAATACCAATGGAGGACGCCAGGAAGCAATCCCAATGGGAACAGAGGATGCTAGGTGGCAATAGGAACAGGGGACGCTAGGTGGCAATAGGAACAGGGGACGCTAGGTAGTAATAGGAACAGAGGGCGCTAGGTGGCAATAGGAACAGGGGACGCTAGGTGGCAATAGGAACAGAGGACGCTAGGTGGCAATAGGAACAGAGGACGCTAGGTGGCAATAGGAACAGAGGACACTAGGTGGCAATAGGAACAGAGGATGCTGGGTGGCAATAGGAACATAGGATGCTAGGTGGCAATAGGAACAGGGGACGCTAGGTGGCAATAGGAGCAGAGGACGCTAGGTGGCAATAGGAACAGAGGACGCTAGGTGGCAATAGGAACAGGGGACGCTAGGTGGCAATAGGAACAGAGGACGCTAGGTGGCAATAGGAACAGGGGACGCTAGGTGGCAATGGGAACAGAGGGCGCTAGGTGGCAATAGGAACAGAGGATGCAAGGTGGCAAAAGGAACAGAGGATGCTAGGTGGCAATAGGAACAGAGGGCGCTTGGTGTCAATAGGAACAGAGAATGCTAGGTGGCAAAAGGGACAGAGGATGCTAGGTGGCAAAAGGAACAGAGGACGCTAGGAGGTAATAGGAACAGAGGACGCTAGGTGGCAATAGGAACAGAGGACGCTAGGTGGCAATAGGAACAGAGGACGCTAGGTGGTAATAGGAACAGAGGACGCTAGGTGGCAATAGGAACAGAGGGCGCTAGGTGGCAATGGAAACAGAGGACGCTAGGTGGTAATGGGAACTGAGGACGCTAGGTGGTAATAGGAACAGAGGACGCTAGGTGGCAATAGGAACAGAAGACGCTAGGTGGTAATAGGAACAGAAGGCGCTAGGTGGCAATAGGAACAGAGGGCGCTAGGTGGCAATAGGAACAGAGGACGCTAGGTGGCAATAGGAACAGAGGGCGCTAGGTGGCAATAGCAAAAGAGGACGCTAGATGGCAATAGAAACAGAGGGCACTAGGTGGCAATAGGAACAGAGGACGCTAGGCGGCAATGGGAACAGAGGACGCTAGGTGGCAATAGGAACAGAGGACGCTAGGTGGCAATAGGAACAGAGGACGCTAGGTGGCAATAAGAACAGAGGACGCTAGGTGGCAATAGGAACAGAGGGCGCTAGGTGGCAATAGCAAAAGAGGACGCTAGATGGCAATAGAAACAGAGGGCACTAGGTGGCAATAGGAACAGAGGACGCTAGGCGGCAATGGGAACAGAGGACGCTAGGTGGCAATAGGAACAGAGGACGCTAGGTGGCAATAGGAACAGAGGACGCTAGGTGGCAATAGGAACAGAGGACGCTAGGTGGCAATAGGAACAGAGGACGCTAGGTGGCAATGGGAACATAGGACGCTAGGTGGAAATGGGAACATAGGACCTTAGGGGGCAATAGCAACAGAGGACGCTAGGTAGCAATAGTAATAGAGGGCGCTAGGTGGCAATAGGAACAGAGGGCTCTATGTGGCAATAGCATCAGAGGAGGCTAGGTTGCAATAGCAACAGAGGACGCTAGGTGGCAATGGGAACAGAGGGCGCTAGGTGGCAATAGGAACAGAGGGCGCTAGGCGGCAATGGGAACATAGGACGCTAGGTGGCAATGGGAACATAGGACGCTAGGTGGCAATAGCAACAGAGGACACTAGGTAGCAATAGCAACAGAGGACGCTAGGTAGCAATAGCAACAGAGGACGCTAGGTAGCAATAGGAACAGAAGGCGCTAGGTGGCAATAGGAACAGAGGGCTCTAGGTGGCAATAGCAACAAAGGACGCTAGGTGGCAATAGCAACAGAGGATGCTAGGTGGCAATGGGAACAGAGGATGTTAGGTGGCAATAGGAAAAGAGGACGCTAGGTGGCAAAAGCCACCTGTGCCCCAGCAATGAAGAACATTACACAGCAATGTTGGCCTGCGTCCTAGCACCCAATAGACCACATTGACCCTGCACACATGTAAACATTGCTCAGATGTTACATTCGCACAGCCTACATAGCAATTTTAGCACTGGATCTTGCTGCCAGTCTCTGCAGTTGCAATAACAATACACAAAACAAAAAATAGTGCAGCGCTCAATCAAATGATTTAATTCCAACACACAATGAAGGGAGAGTTATAATTGAAGAGCCATTGTTTATGGTCTAACTCTAGGTTGATGAGCTATGGAGGTTTTCATTGCATTGTTTAGGGACAATTTTGGATATCATAGCGCCTGCCAGCGGCGCCTAGCTGTGGATGACATCACAATCCCAGCAAGATCCCAGGAATGATGAGGATCCAAGATGCTTCTGTGCTGTTTTGGGGGTTGATTTTTCATGTGTTTTGAGATCCTTTTCATTTTGTGGGAACTCACTGGAAGGGTCATCATATCACCCTTTGATATCATGTAGAAGCCAGGGGTAAGGTAAGTATAATTAAAAATGTTTTTTTCGTACAAGTGTTTTTTTTTTATCACCATTATATGGTGATTTTATGTTAGGTCGGGGGGGGGGGGGCTGGTGTCATCAGGAGACATTTCTCTTTTAGTCTGCTTTAACCACTTCTGGACCGGAAGGATTTTCCCCCTTAATGACCAGGCCATTTTTTGCGATTCGGCACTGCGTTACTTTAACTGACAATTGCGCGGTCGTGCGACGCTGTACCCAAATAAAATTGATGTCCTTTTTTTCCCATAAATAGAGCTTTCTTTTGGCTTTATTTGATCCCCTCTGTGATTTTTATTTTTTGCGCTATAAACAAAAAAGAGAGCGACAATTCTCTGTATTTTTACTTTATACTATATAACATTTCCAATAAAAAAAAAATTAAAAATCAAATTTTTTCATCATTTTAGGCCAATTTGTATTTTGCTACATATTTTTGGTAAAAAAAAAAAAAAAAAGTAATAAGTGTATATCGCGTCTACAAACTAAGGGAAAGATTTATGTCATTTTTATTTATTTTTTACTAGTAATGGCAGCAATCTGCGATTTTTAGCGGGACTGCGACATTGCGGCGGACGGATCGGACACCTAACTGACATTTTTGACACTTTTGGGGGGGACCAGTGACATTACTACAGTTATCAGTGTTAAAAATATGCACTGTTACTAAACTAATGAGACTGGCAGCAAAGGGGTTAATACCAGGGGCGATCAAAAGTTTAAATGTGACCCTAGGGGGTGTTTTCTAACTGTGTGGGGGATGGGCTTATGTATTGAACACAGGGACCTGTGTTCCTAAATAGGAGCATCCCTGTGTTCATTGCTGACAGAACAGTGGTCTGCCGTGTTTACAACAGCAGACTGCTATTCTGTCTCCACGGGGAGCGTTCGTGGGTGACACTGTAACGAAATACAATTGATGCCCTTTTTTTCCCCACAAATAGAAGAGAAGAGGAGAGGAGAAAAGAGGAGAGGAGAGGAGAAAACAGAAGAAAAGAGAAAAGACAAGAGAGGAAAAGAAAAGAAAAAAGACAAGAGAGGAGAGGAGAAAAGAGAAGAGAGGTGAAGAAAAGGGAAAAGACAAGAGAGAAGAGAAGAGAAGAGAAGAGAAGAGAAGAGAAGAGAAGAGAAGAGAAGAGAAGAGAAGAGAAGAGAAGAGAAGAGAAGAGAAGAAAAGTGAAAAGACAAGAGATGAGAGGAGAGGAGAAAAGATAGGAGAGGAGAGGAGAAGAGAGGTGAAGAAAAGGAAAAAGACAAGAGAGGAGAGAAGAGAAGAGAAGAGAAGAGAAGAGAAGAGAAGAGAAGAGAAGAGAAGAGAAGAGAAGAGAAGAGAAGAGAAGAGAAGAGAAGAGAAGAGAAAAGAAGAGAGGTGAAGAAAAGATAAGAGACAACAGAGGAGAGGAGAGGAGAGGAGAGGAGAGAAGAGAAGATAGGAGAAGAAAAGAGAAAAGACAAGAGAGGAGAGGAGAAAAGAGAGGAGAAGAAAAGAGAAAAGACAAGAGAGGAGAGGTGAAAAGAGAAGAGAGGAGAAGAAAAGACAAGAGAGAAGAGGAGAGGAGAGAAGAAAAGAGTAGAGGAGAAAAGGTAAGGGAAAAGAAAACATAAGAGAGGAGGCAAGTAGAGACGAGAAGAGAAAAGACAACAGAAGAGAGAAGAGAGGAGAGAAGAAAATAGGAGAGGAGTAGAGAAAAGAAAAGACAAGAGAGGAGAGACGTGAAGAGAAGAGAAATAGATTTCATACAGACCAAATAAATTCTAACTGGCAGTGTTCTACTTCTGAGACAGCAGATGGCGCACAAGCACCATGATTATTGCTGCAGAAGTTTTAAATGGTTCCAACTAGTGCGAAATACAAAATCTGCCATTGCTGATTGCCTTCCACAAATACTGTTTGCCTGGCTGTCTCTGACTTGAGTATTTTGAGAAACACCGCCCCAAAACATGTATGCTGATCAGGAAGGTCGCAGTGAAGTTAGAATTCCTAACTTTACCAGCTGCTCTTTGGGTGGTACAGGGTCCCGGTGGGTGTACAGGGTCCCGGTGGGTGTACAGGGTCCCGGTGGGTGGTACAGGGTCCCGGTGGGTAGTACAGGGTCCCGGTGGGTGGTTCAGGGTCCCAGTGGGTAGTACAGGGTCCCGGTGGGTGGTACAGTGTCCCGGTGGGTAGTAAAGGGTCCTGGTGGGTGTACAGGGTCCCGGTGGGTGGTACAGGGTCCCAGTGGGTGTACAGGGTCCTGGTGGGTGGTACAGGGTCCCGGCGGGTGTACAGGGTCCTAATGGGTGGTACAGGGTCCCGGTGGGTGTACAGGGTCCCGGTGGGTGTACAGGGTCCCGGTGGGTGGTACAGGGTCCCGGTGGGTGGTTCAGGGTCCCGGTGGGTGGTTCAGGGTCCCAGTGGGTAGTACAGGGTCCCGGTGGGTGGTACAGGGTCCCGGTGGGTGTACAGGGTCCCCGGAGGGTGTACAGGGTCCCGGTGGGTGGTACAGGGTACCGGTGGGTAGTATAGGGTCCCGGTGGTCCTTAACAAACTCTACACTCCAGCCTCCAGGCTGTGCTGGCGCTGCAATACGGAGCCTGGCACATCTTTTGATATTGCTCCAAACTAAAACAATTCTGGATAGGAGTGAAGAGTGCGGTCTGACAACTCACCTCTGTTGACCTTGGCACCGACCCCTGGGATACCTTCTACACCTCAACCAGGTGCCGCTACACCGATACAAAATAATCGCTGACAGTCCACCTACTGAATGCTGCCCGGTAGACACGTGCAGAACAAAGAAAATTTGCTTTAATTCGGTATTTACATAAATTTGTTTAGTTAAATTACTTTAATCTGTTTTCAGGATTAGTTTCTTTTATTCGAGTTTGAATCGATTTGTATTTTCCGCAATCAGAAAATTTAAATCGATTTTATTTCCATTCGAGTTGCAATCAAATTGAATTCCATTCAAAACCAAATTTATTCTATCCGAAATTAGAATTTTGGAAGATAGTTATATTCTTTCTATTCCATTCTATTCTATTGTTTTTTTTTTTCTATTCCATTCTATTCTTTTCTTTTCCGTTCTTTTCTTTTCTATTATATTCTATTCTTTTCTATTCCATTTGAATTTTAATTTATTCTATTAGAATTTCAGAAAACAGTTATATTGTTATATTTATTCTACTTTATTGTTTATTCTATTCTATTGTTTATTTTATTCTATTTATTTTCTATTCTATTATTTTATTTTCTATTCTTTTCTATTCTATTTGAATTTGAATTTTTTTCTATTGGAAATTCGAATTTCAGGAGAAGGTTATATTCTTTCTATTTTATTCTATTCTATGCTATTCTTTTTTTTTATATTTTCCATTCTATTCTTTTTTTCTATTCTATTCTTTTCTATTGTATTCAAGTTCAAATGTATTCTATTTGAAATTCAACTCTCAGGAGATGGTTATATTCTTTCTATTTTATTCTATATTCTATTCTATTCCTTTATTTTCTATTCTATTTTATTCTGTTCTTTAATTTTCTATTCTATTTTGTTCTGTTTTGCTCTATTCTTTTCTATTCTATTATATTCTTTTATTTTCTATTCTATCCCTTTAATTTCTATTAAATTTTTTTCTATTCTTTTATTTTGTATTTTGTTCTGTTTTACTCTATTCTATTCTAATTTATTCTATTAGAATTTCTGGAAAAAAGTTATATTGTTATATTTATTCTATTCTATTGTTTATTCTATTCTTTACTTTTTTAGTTATATTATTTTCTTTTCTATTCTTTTCTGAATTTCTGAACTTTCTATTCTATTTGAATTTGAATTTGAATTCATTCTATTCAAAATTCGAATTTCAGGAGAAGGTTTTATTCTATTCTATGCTATTCTTTTTTTATATTCTATGTTTTCTAGTCTATTCTTTTTCTATTCTATTTTTTTCTATTGTATTCACATTTGAAATTCAAATTTAAGAAGATGGGTTTATTTTTTCTATTTTATTCTATATTCTATTCTATTCCTTTATTTTCTATTCTATTTTATTCTGTTCTTTAATTTTCTATTCTATTTTGTTCTGTTTTACTCTATGCTTTTCTATTCTATTCTTTTATTTTCAATTTTTCCCTTATTTTCTATATAATTTTTTCTATTCTTTTATTTTGTATTCTGTTTTGTTTTACTCTAGTCTATTTTATTTTTTATTCTATTCACTCTATTCTATTCTATTATTTCTTATTATATTTCTTCATTTTCTATTCTATTTTATTCTCTTTGGAAATTCAAATTTGATTAGAAAACTATTCCAATTTGAAAACTATTCCAATTTGATTTGAAAACTATTCAAATCCGATTAGAAAACTATTAAAATTTGATTTTCGTCCGAAATTTTCAAAATTGTTTAAATTTGTTACTCTTGTAATTCAGAACTTTGGATACATCCGAATTTCCAAATAATTAAAAATGAATATGAATTTCCAGTCGGAACGAAACGAACCGCATATGTCTACGGCATGTCTACGGCCCGAGCATGCAACCCCAAATTATAGAGTCAAACCTCTCCCCTGACCCTAACCCTGACAATAAAGAAGATGAATTTAGAGATACCTGGATGCCATGGACTATGACTGGCACTCCTTCCTTTTCCCCTTGACATAGGGGCCCTGTTCTAGCACTCATACTGCATAGCATTCTGCTTTTTCTGGAATTCCAGACAAAGGGAACATTTATTAGGGTATTGCTTAGGTACAATTAACATTTCTAGGTGTTCCATATAAAAGAACCGATCTCCATTCCCAGTCGATGCCTCATCAGGGGCAACGCGTCAGGGTGAGAAGCCTGCACCATCACCACCCGTGGTTCGCGCTGCAGAGCAGCCACAATTGAATTTTCATTCGCCCATTTATTAAACTTAAAGCGGAGTTGCACCCAAAAGTGGAACTTCCGCTTTAGGGAGTCCTGACCCCCTGACATGCCACATTTGGCATGTCATTTTTTTTGGGGGGTAGCGGGTACCTAGTTTTGACAGGTACCCGCTCCCACTTCCGCTCGGAGCGCCGCGGCGCCCTGAGCGGAAGTTCTCCTCTTCCCCTCCCTCCCTGCAATCTTCTGGGACATGTCAAAGGTCCCAGAAGATTGCCGGCCAATCACGGCGCGCAGCGCAACTCGCACATGCGCAGTGGGTACCCGGCTGTGAAGCCGCAAACTGTCACAGCCGGGTGCCCACAGCAGTGATGCCGGCGCCGAGGGAGAGGATCGAGGCTTCGGGCGGCCGCATCACTGGACCGTTGGACAGGTGAGTGAATGGCTGGAACTCCGCTTTAACTGTAAGTGTTCTACCTTTTTTTAATAAAGTCGTTTAAGAGGTAATGCACTATTGCCTGTTCCATTCTTTTTTGGGCACGATCTGTCACTGAGTGTGAGTGGTATAGGAGAGAGACCAACCCCCATACAGAAACAGGAGTCAGAACAAGATTTACAAGAAAATTCACTGCCTGCTATTCTGGATAGTTTGCCTGATGATTTGGAGAACATTATCACTCACCATCTGACCTGTGAAATACTTGCCTTTGGTAAGAGTTTTGATATACCACATATCGGGTGGAAGAGTGAAAGGTTGGGACTTCATATCTATTACACTGGCTGGTGTCATCTTCTCAAGTGTTTTATTATGTTGAGTTGGTAAGGGGATTACCTCTCTTTTCTTTACACGTGAGTGCCAAGAGGGATTTGGTGTTTGCACGTCCTCTTCTTCACCATCATTCACCATCAAGAAGATTTCAGCCTTTTTTTCATTTTGGACTTGTTTTGGACTGCACATATTTCCATAGCATGTTTTTGTTCACATTGTGCGCCATTTATAATATCTGTGTATATTTATATTTATTAGGTATTTTGTTCATTGTGTTTTCCCTTTTGGTTCAACACACATTGCTCACATCTAGTGCACCCATTTTTTGCACATCACACGTTTACTTTATCAAGGTTAACCACTTGCAGACTGCCGCACGACTATCTACGTCGGCGGTCAGCCCCTCACAGGCAAAGTAACGTAGGTCTACGTCGCTAGCCTGTGAGGGTCTAGGGAGCGAGCGCGCGCCGCCAGAGGCGCGCTCCCGCTCCCGCGTGGTCACGGACCCCCCCGCGCGTGTGACCGGCGGACCCGATGTCCACCGGTCACTCTGCGATCGCCGCTGCAGAGGGAGAAAGTCAGGCAGCTTGTGTAAACAAGCCGCCTGTCATTCCCCCCTGTGTAGAAACTGTGATCACACGGTTCTACTATGTAGAACCGTTGATCACTGTTTCTACAGCTCAACAGACAGCCAATCACAGTTAGAATCACACCCCTAGGGACACACACAGCCCCTCCCTCTCAAATAAAGTTAACCCCTTCACTACCAGTGTAATTTTGCAGTAACAGTGCATATGTATAGCACTGATTACTGCAGTAATGTCACTGGTAACCCCAAAAGTGTCAAAAATGTCAGTCAAGGGTCCGATCTGTCCGCCGCAATGTCACAGTCCCGCAAAAAAAATCGCAGATCGCCGCCATTACACGTTAAAAAAAAACAACAAAAATGACAAAAATCTTTCCCTTTGTTAGTAAACGCGATAACTTTTGCGCAAACCAATCAAAATACGCTTTTTGCGATTTTTTTTACCAAACATATGTAGCATAAAACAAATTGGCCGAAAATGTTAAAAAATTTTGATTTTTACATTTTTTTTTTGGGGAATTTCATATAAAAAAATGTGAAAAATATTGTTATTTTTGCAAAATTGACGCTCTTTTTTTGTTTATAGCGCATGATCAAAAAATCGCACAGGTGATCAAATACCACCAAAAGAAAGCTCTGTTTGTGGGAAAAAAAGGACGTCAAATTAGTTTAGGTATAGCGTCGCACGACCGCGCAATTGTCCGTTAAAGTCACGCAGTGCCGAATCGCAAAATACCCCCTGGTCAGGAAGGGGGTAAAATTTTCCGGGGCTTAAGTGGTTAAAGTTTCGGTTGCTGCTGGAGATTCATTTTTTGTTTGCGCACCTCATTCTTCAACATTTATTAGGGTATTGCTTAGGTACAATTAACATTTCTAGGCGTTCAATATAAAAGACTAAATTTAGATGCTGCTCAGGTAGAGAGGTAAAGTCCAACTAGACTGCTGTGAGTGCAGGTAGGGACAGGGAGCTCGTCCTATCTGCAAGCTGCAGCAATGAAGGAAGGAAGGAAAAGGAAAAGATCCATAAGCCGCATGGGGGGGCATGCTCGTAATGAGACGATGGATGGTGTCCTGGGGTATTTCCCCCCAGATCTGCACCAGGGCATCAGTGAGCTCCTGAACAGACTGAGGTGCAACCTGGCAGGAAACATAATGTCCCAGAGTTATTCTATTTGATTTGGGTCAGGCAAGCGTGGGGGCCATTCAATGGTATCAATTCCTTCATCCTCCAGGAACTGGCTGCATACTCTGGCCACATGAGGCCGGACATTGTCACGTACCATAAGGAACCCAGGACCCGCTGCTGTCTGACAATGGGTCCAAGGATTTCATCCCAATACCTAATGGTAGTCAAGGTGCCATTGTCTAGCCTGCAGAGGTCTGTGCTTCCCTCCATGGATATTCCTCCCCATACCATCACTGACCCACCACTAAACCGGTCATGCTAAACGATGTTACAGGCAGCATAACGTTCTCCACGGCTTCTCCAGACCCTTTCACGTCTGTCACATGTGCTCAGGGTGAACCTGCTCTCATCTGTGAAAAGCACAGGGCGCCAGTGGTGGAGCTGCCAATTCTGGTGTTCAATAGCATGTGTCGGCCGCAACACACAAGCTCCACGGGCAGCGCGGGTTGAAGTGTGTGTTATGGCCGCCACACGCGCCGGCGGCGTTCAATCTGGATCCATTCCTCTCCCCACATAGGATTTTTATCCATCTATCCTAGGCAGGGGCAGACTGGCAACTTTCAGCCCAGGGGGCAAGTAGAAACCAAAGGCCCATGGTGCAGCGACTCAACCCCCACTCTTCCTCTTCCCGTCCTCCTCCTTACCCCCATTCCAAGCTGAAGCCCTGCTCCAGGTACTCTCTATTCACCGGCTGAATCTGGGTTCCCAACCTGGCCAGCAGGGGACAGTTGGGCGGGGGCTGGGGCAGCTCGGTTGGGGAGGAGAGTCTCAGGTGGGGCATGGAACCTGCCTCTGCTCAGACACTGTTTACACCATCCATGCTGGGGAGGGAGGCCTGCGCTCTTTCCTTGTCTTCATCCCGCACTCAGTAGGTCAGTGGCAGAGTCTTTTCATTTCTCTTCGCTAGGAATCCTTTAGGCATGTCTGTGGCAGAAGCGGTGCAGCCTTTTTACAGGACATCAGAGTGGCCCAGGGGGCATTTGCCCCCCTGCCCCCTTGCCCAGTCCCCTCCTGATCCTAGGGGTCCTAATATCCCACGAGAGAGAGAGAGTGACAATGGTGACTATCAGTCCATTTGATGTACTCACTGGGGACTTTATCAACGTCCTCGCTGGCAACCAGGACTATGTGGTCCCACTTGTATTTTATCCTTCAATCCTTCATTGTGAATAAACTATTTTTATTTTTACCCTTCGCTGACTGTGTATGGATGTTGGGTTCTCCCCAATAAATACCAATACTGTGCGCTATCCACGTTTTATTTACAATGTTTTGCATCTACATCCCATGCCAGGGATTGGCGGCATTGTTAGTGGTGGATTTATCATAGTGACCATTGGTTCATTTGATTATTTTTCCAAAAAAAGGGGCTTTTTGAATCCCAAGCGCCGGGATTGTATACAATTTTCTAAAAAAAAAAATGAAATCTGCATCAAGTGACGCGGGTTATCTTTTCACTTTCCAACAATCACATTCACGCTTCGCATGCTCCAGCTATATTTAGCGATGTACGGGGAGGTCAGGCAAAGGACACGGAGTTCGGTATAAGTGCGCCAACTGTCAGTCGTAGAGCTTGCTATGCAGAAAATGCCAGTCCTGCTAATATAGGCTGAGGATCAGAGCGTGTGATACAACATTGATTGCAAAGTACTTGTCACCTTCCCATGTATGGAATCCAGTGTTCCCCAGGGAAGGTGCAGCATTTTATACATTCTCTAGTTATCATCATATATGCACTTAAAAGGACTCAAAATGCAAAAAAACACTTTCGCTGCCAGAGCCGATTTTACTTTGCTTATTTTTTTTTTTTTTGCAAACGATTAGAAAAATTCTTTTAGGCCTGAAGATTAGGAAAAACCCCCAAACATTATATATTCCCTAAAAGCAGGCACCCTAGGGTATAAAATAGGTATAGTTCTAGTTTTCTGTGGTACACAATAACGACGCCTCAATGGCTTATGAAATGCAAAATTTTAGTACAAAGTAGTGATTGACCGATATCGTTTTTTCATTGCCGATACCGATATTTTGGTCATCGCGTCCGATATGGGCCGATATTTATGTACATTTAAAAACATTTTTTTTTTTTTTACTTGACAGGTACTCTTGTGGGGGGATCTGGGGGTCTAAAAGACCCCAAACCCCTCCTCTGCACTTAAAAGCATTCAAAATGCCAAGTTTGGCTGTTTTGAATGCTTAATTTCTTTTTAATCTGGCGCGGAGTACCCAGAAGTGATGTCATAACATCACTTTTGGGTTTTTGCATGGAGACCCAATCAGAGCTGAATGCGCCTTTAATCGGGTCTTCGGTGGCCGTGCAGGCTGGTTGCCCGGGTATCCCTGTGGGACAGGAGACCCGGGTGAGCCGCGGAAGGCGGCGGGAGGGAGGGGGACGTCCCTTTCCGCTCCTTGTAAGCGGCTTCTTAACTGGGGTACTGGTACCGGGGTGATGCCTCTAGCTGCAGGCATCACTCCGGTACAAGCACTTTCCCGAAATATCAGCAATATCGGTCACCTTGGTGGCCGATCCCAATATACCAGGGAAAGTGCATATCGGCCCTCGATATATCGGCTTTGCCAATAAGTCCCTAGTACAAAGTACGCAAAAAGTAAAGAGTAACTCCACTTTTGTTGAGAACAAAAACATTCCCCTCTGGGTGATCTCTGTACATTACAAGGATTTTTAACAAACTTTGTTGCAGATTCATAACTTTTATTATTCTGAAGAAATCATTGTTTGTTCCTCTGTGCTGAGTGGGTCTAATGGGAGTGGTTTCATAATTATCTATCAACTGTGGCAGCTGCAGGGCTCTAATGAGGAAATCTGCTGGGTCTGCATCCCTTTAGACGTGTTCCTATTGGGAGTATCTCACCAAAAATGACATTCTTATTGCAGGGGATGCCAGAAATCTGACTTGTATCTTAGTACAGACTTCTGGGAAAATCGGTGAGCCAATCACACAAGCAGGAAATTATGTTTCTGGGGGGTGTGGTCAGTATACATTCTGTGTACAGAACAGCTCCAGGCGGTCATATTGCATTGCATTTCCAGAAAATTTCAACAGCTGCAGATTGAACAGGAAAGGGAATTTTTAATAACATTCAATTACAATATGATTTGTGTTGCAATTGTATACGCTATATTGTTACCCTTTAATTTTAGGGCACACAAATGCAATATTTTGGCTAATTTGTTTAAAAATATAAAAAAGGTGAGGTTACGCAGAATAAACAGATACCCACAATTTAAAGGCTTAAGGTGATACTAAAGTTTTATTATTTTGTTTAAAAATAATAAACATGTTATACTTACCACCTCTGTGTAGTTGGTTTTGCATAGAGCAGCCCGATTCCTCCTGTAATCGGGTCCCTCGCTGGCACTCCTGGCCCCTCCCTCCTTCTGAGTGCCCCCACAGCAAGCAGATCGCTATGGGGGCACCCGGGCCCAGCTGCTGCTCTGTGTGTCCGCTCAGACACAGAGCCATGGCCCCGCCCCCTCTCTCTCTTTATTGGCTCACTGACTTTCATTGACACCAATGGTGCCCACTGCTGTCTCAGCCAATGAGGAGGGAGAGTCCGGGATAGCGGCGCCTCCTGTGTAACATCGCTGGACTGGAATAGGGTTCAGGCAAGTATTAGGGGGGCTGAGGGGGGCTGCTGCACACAGAAGGTTTTTTTTTATCTTAATGCAGAGAATGCATTAGTATAGAAAGCCTTCCTTCTTTAGAACCTCTTTAAAACTGCATGCACCCATAAAATGCCAACAGATTTCGATACCCTATATCAGTGATGGCGAACCTTGGCATCCCAGGTGTTTTGGAATTACATTTCCTATGATGCTAAACTACACTGCAGAGTGCATGAGCATCATGGGAAATGTAGTTCTAAAACATCTGGGGTGCCATCACTGCCCTATATTTTCCATAGGCGACGCTTTTAAAGTCCCTACAGGTCATCAGTTTAGAGTCAACCATGAACGATGGACCTGGAATTATTGCTCACACTCCAGCATGCACGGTGATATGTGACATGTGTCTCGCAATCAATACTTTCATGCATAGGTGCCCCTCATGCATGTATTTACAGTCGCCTTCTCTCCAATGATGCTAATGGAGCACAGATCATGCTCCATTAGCTTCTTCCTAGGTCACACTGGCTAGGGGGAGTGGAACCAGGACCCAGAAGTGATGTTTTACATGTCGCTTCCAGGTCATTAGTAAGAAGGGAAGATCAGAGAACAGTGGCTAGTGCTATACTGGTCCTGTCTCTGCTGATAGGTGTTTGGAGCCTGGGAAATGTAGCGGGAGCACGCTCAGGGGGCAGCAGTTAAAGCGGCATTTGGAAGAGATCCAGGCGGCTGCACAGGCTTCCATTTGATACCCCCACCCCCAGCCACCAGTAATGTTTGACCACGGCAGTGGCAGTAAAAATGTTAAAGGATGTGCCAAGGCAATACCCAGATTTACCCACAAACCTCCCACTACCCCACTAGATTTTGGATTTTTATTTCCTGTTTCAAGAAATAGGCATATCCCCAGAACTACATCTCCCAAGAGTTCTTTCTCCATACACAGTGCATAGGAAAGCTCTCAAGAGTCAAGGCAGCAGAATTGTTTTACTGAGAAAGAAAGCATTGTATAGATATTTCAGTCACCATTTTCAAACACACTTACAGTATCTCATAAAAGTGAGTACACCCCTCACATTTTTGTAAATATTTTATCATATATTTTCATGTGACAACACTGAAGAAATGACACTTTGCTACAATGTAAAGTAGTGAGTGTACAGCTTGTATAACAGTGTAAATTTGCTGTCCCCTCAAAATAACTCAACTCACAGCCATTAATGTCTAAACCGCTGGCAACAAAAGTGAGTACACCCCTAACTGATAATGTCCAAATTGGCCCAAAGTGTCAATATTTTGTGTGGCCACCATTATTTTCCAGCACTGCCTTAACCCTCTTGGGCATGGAGTTCACCAGAGCTTCACAGGTTACCACTGGAGTCCTCTTCCCCTCCTCCATGATGACATCAC
The DNA here is from genome assembly GCF_965119305.1 of Pelophylax lessonae. Taxonomy (NCBI): domain Eukaryota; kingdom Metazoa; phylum Chordata; class Amphibia; order Anura; family Ranidae; genus Pelophylax; species Pelophylax lessonae. Next base: position 210,782,053 of record NC_138779.1, on the reverse strand, counting down.
TGAGCTGGTGGATGTTAAGAGACCTTGCACTCCTCCACCTTCCATTTGAGGATGCCCCACAGATGCACAGGGTTTAGGTCTGGAGACATGCTTGGCCAGTCCATCACCTTAACCCTCAGCTTCTTTAGTAAGGCAGTGGTCATCTTGGAGGTGTGTTTGGGGTCGTTATCATGTTGTAATACTGCCCTGCAGCCCAGTCTCTGAAGGGAGGGGATCATGCTCTGCTTCAGTATGTCACAGTACATGTTGGCTTTCATGGTTCCTTCAATGAACTGTAGCTCCCCAGTGCCGGCAGCACTCATGCAGCCCCAGACAATGACACTCCCACCACCATGCTTGACGTTGACTATAGGCAAGACACACTTGTCTTTGTACTCCTCACCTGGTTGACACCACACACGCTCGGCTTGACACCATCTGAACCAAATACTGTAAGTTTATCTTGGTCTCATCAGACCACAGGACATGGCTCCAGTAATCCATGTCCTTAGTCTGCTTGTCTTCAGCACACTGTTTGGATTAACCCCCTCCCATCCGCGCTACAGCCTATATACGGCTGCAGCGCGGACTTGAATTTTCGGGAGGCCGTTTTTAAACGGCCTCCAGTGACACGCCCCCCGCGCGCTCCCGCGAGTGCGCATCGGGGAGAATCTGTGTCGGCCGTGTCCCTTGGACACGGCCGATCACAGATCGTGGTGAATGGCCAATCACAGCGGCCATTCACCACGTGATCAAGCCGTCCAATGAGAGATGATCTCATATGTAAACATATGAGATCATCTCTCATCGCCGGCGCTCCTTCCTCACACAGACACTGCAGTGTGAGGAAGGAGGGGGAGCCGACAGCCACTGGGGACACAGAGAAATGTAATCAGGGCACTGATCACCAGTGCCCTGATTACTGAAACACCGCCATCAGTGCCCCCATCAATGCCCACAATCAGTGCCTATAGTGCTGCCAGTCAGTGCCCATCAGTGCCTGCTCATCTAGGCACTGATGAGCACTGACTGGCAGCACTATGGGCACTGAGTGTGGGCACTGATGGTGCTGCCCATCAGTGCTCATCAGTGCTGCCCATCAGTGCTCATCAGTGTCCATCAGTGCTATCCGCCAGTGCCTATCAGTGCCGCCTATCAGTGCCCATCAGTGCCGCCCGTCAGTGCCGCCTCTCAGTGCCCAGCAGTGCCACCTCTCAGTGCCACCTCTCAGTGCCCAGCAGTGCCGCCTATCAGTGCCGCCTATCAGTGCCGCCTATCAGTGCTCATCAGTGCGGCATATTAGTACCTCCTCATCAGTGCCCATAAGTGCCACCTCATCAGTGCCCATAAGTGCCACCTCATCAGTGCCCATCAGTGCAGCCTATCAGTGCCCATCAGTGCAGCCTCATCAGCGCACATCAGTGAGGGAGAAAAATTTATTTTCAAAATTTACTCGCAGAAAATAAGAAAAACTTTTTTTTTTTCAAAATTTTCTGTCTTTTTTCTTTTTTTTTGTAAAAAATAAAAAACCCAGAGGTGATTACATACCACCAAAAGAAAGCTCTATTTGTGTGAAAAAAATGATAAAAATTTCATATGGGTACAGTGTAGCATGACCGCGCAATTGTCATTCAAAGTGTGCGAGCGCTGAAAGCTGAAAATTGGCCTGGATGGGAAGGGTGTTTAAGTGCACAGAAGGCAAGTGGTTAAAGTTGTACATTGCAGCCAAAGCAAATAATAGATGTTCTTTTATCTTTGAATATTCACAAATTTTCCCCAAAGAATAGCATTGTAAACCCAATGGGGTTGAGTTACTAAAACTGGAGAGTGCAAAATCTGGGGCAGCTGTGCATGATAGCCAATCAGCTTCTAACATCAACTAAATTAAGCTTTGACAAAAAAAAAACCTGGAAGCTGATTGGTTTCTATGCAGAGATGCATCAGATTTTGCACTCTCCAGTCTTAGTAAATCAACCCCAATATATGCAATGTGTTTGCCTTTCTTTCTTTTTTTTTTTTTTTTTTTTTTTTTTGATACTTTGGCTGTAGTAAGAGTGTGTTTGCCTGCTGCAGTCAAAAAAAAAAAGGATCTGGAGAAGAGTAATAGTTTCATCATAAATAATTTCAAGTGGAAATATAAAAGGAACTTGGGGAAAATATTAAAATGTGTCTAAGACAAACTTTATCCAAACTTTATAAAAGCCAATTAGCTTTTAAATTTCCATTTTCCAAGTTGTGTGCAAAAAAAAAAAAAAATGAAAAATAGAAGTTGATTGGGTGCTATAAGACAATGGCACAAGTTGAGATATAATTTGTCTCAGACACTTTGTATCAATTCAACCTCCCCCCCCCCCCCCCCCCATGAGTGCCAGTGTAGAAGAAGGATGCAATGACACATTTGCAGATGTAACCATGGATTATACTGTAGAGCAGCCTTTTTCAACCGGGGTGCCTTGAGATTTCTTCAGGGGTGCCTTGGCAAAATGCCTAAAAATGTATTAAAAATTGTATACAAGCCAGCAGGTGGATGAAGCCTTTTAGTTACACAAAGCCACAGGTTTTCATTATGCACCATTACGACTTTCCTAGACACTGGCATCTTAACAACCAAAGATGTCATCAGGTAAAAAGGAGGATATCTGTTGCCTCCGCAGCATCCTTGTTTGACCCTCCTGTTCCCCTCTCCCTCAGTACTGTGGTGACATTAGCTGACTGATGGAGAGAAATTGAGGGAGAAGGGAAACATTAGAATACTAGTCAGTACCAGTGTGCTAAAAGTGTATTAGCTTTGGAAGAATAAATCATCTCTAACATTGGGTGCCCTACATGTGGATGTTGCTGCAGTAAAATGGAATGTTTTTTTACATTTCAGAATGAGGTGCCTCTGGAGTGTCCATTATTTAAAAGGGTGCCTTGAGATCGCCTATATCTTTAAAGGGTGCCTCGACTGAAAAAAGGTTGAGAAACACTGCTGTAGAGCATGAAATGAACATAAGGAACACATAGTGTTCAACAATAAAATGTTCAAAAATAAAAAGGTGGGACTTTGTATGAGGTGTGGCCAGTTAACACATGATGTTCTAATGGTAGTACATATACATTTGCAGGTAAGCATAAAAAAGGCATATGATAAAATATCATGTGTTTATTAACATGTAAAACAGCAGTTAGCCTAGGTACAATAGAATCATAATGAAAAATGACAAAGGTAGACCAACAAGCATAAAGTTTGTACAACATGATAATTGGATGCATGCTAAGATGATATTGAATGTACATGGCCTCTTCAGCTCGACGCGTATCGTGAAAAACGTTTCACTTCATCAGGAGCAGGCACAATTGGACTCTACGGAAACATATAGAGTAAATGACATAGCATCCAATAAAGGGATGTAATGGGAAATATATAAGGACATTAACTTACTGTTGGGATATTAACTGTCAGTGAGGCCGTTGTGGCACCCATAAGAACGTCTGGAAGGGAACTGAGGGAGCAAGAAAAGATCTGCGCAAGGCCAGAGGCGCAAAGTCCATGGACATAGGGTGAATTGCCAAATTGGTTCTCAGGCTGGGTGGTCAAATGTGGCTCTATTAAAAGATATTAAAGTAATAGTATAAGTAGCGATCATAGGGGGTGTGTAAATGAAAATAGGCCAGAGACCACGTGTATGGAAGAGTGAACCAAGATTGTATAGCAAAACACCGAATGTGCGAGTAAGTGGGGTGTTGAGACAGTAAGGAAAACCTCACAGTCCAGAAAGATAATAACATGATATGCAATACAAAAAGAAAAGAAAAGTGACTCACCAGCAAAGTGCTGATAAAGAAAAGAAAAACCAGATGACAAGGTGACCAAGAAAATATAGAAAAATATAGAAAAAAGGGGCAAACAGGCAAATTGAATGACCAGCATGATATAATGGTGAGGATAATATAAATGAGTGCAAAAATATGGACCTGTGCAATGGCTACAGCAGCGGAGATAGCTCCCAGCGTCACACCTTATACTGTAGATTTTGAGTTATAAAAGAACTGGAAACAGGAGGACCAGCAATAAGCACTATCAGCCACCAGAGGGCGCCATAGTCCAGAAAAAAAATGGGAATTATTGGTATGGAAAACTGAGGTCAAATGGGAGGTCACCTGAGAGATACATAATTCACAAATGTAATGAATAAAGGAATGTGACAATTTGTTCATATAGCATGATGGTGTATGTATGAACTCTGCACAGTACCACTTCTCTTGTTCTTTATACTGTTGTAATTCTCAGTATCTTTTTTTATTTTGCTTGCAAAGACATTGCACAGTAGCACTTCCTTTGTTCTGTCTGCTGGGTGTAAAATCTCTGTATCTATTCTCTCTGCACAGTAACACTTCTCCTGTCCTGTATGCCGCAAGTAATTCTCAGTATTTATTCTTATTCTGTATGTAAGGACTCTGCACAGTAGCACTTCTCTTGGCCTGTATGCCGGGTGTAATTCTCAGTATCTGTTCTTATTCTGTATGTTTAGACTGCACAGTACCAATTCTCTTGTCCTGTATGCCGGGTTTTATTATCAGTATCTGTTCTTATTCTGTATGTATGGACTCTACACAGTACCACTTCTCTTGTCCTGTATGCCGGGTGTAATTCTCGGTATCTGTTCTTATTCTGTATGTATGGACTCTGCACAGTACCAATTCTCTTGTCCTGTATGCCAGGTTTTATTATCAGTATCTGTTCTTATTCTGTATGTATAAACTCTGCACAGTACCACTTCTCGTGGCCTGTATGCCGGGTGTAATTCTCAGTATCTGTTCTTATTCTGTATGTATGGACTCTGCACAGTACCACTTCTCTTGGCCTGTATGCCGGGTGTAATTCTCGGTATCTGTTCTTATTCTGTATGTATGGACTCTGCACAGTACCATGTCTCTTGTCCTGTATGCAGGGTTTAATGTTAAGTATCTGTTCTTATTCTGTATGCATTCACTATGCACAGTACCACTTCTCTTGGCCTGTATGCCGGGTGTAATTGTCATTATCTGTTCTTATTCTGTATGTAAATACTCTGCACAGTACCACTTCTCTTGTACTGTATGCCGGGTGTAATTCTCAGTATCTGTTCTTATTTTGTATGTATGGACTCTGCACAGTACCACTTCTCTTGTCCTGTATGGTGGGAGTAATTCTCGGTATCTGTTCTCATTCTGTATTTATGATCTCAGCACAGAACCACTTCTCTTGTTCTGTACTCAAGGTAGTGTAATTCTCAGTATTTGCTCTTGTTCCATATGTAAGACACAGTAGCACTTCTCTTGCCTTGTACACTGGTGGTAATTCTCAGTATCTGTTTCTATCTTCATCGATTGACTCTGCACAACTTCCGCTATAGAGCAGGGACTGGGGGGCCTTTTTTCGACTAGTTGGCTCTGCCCCCCTACCCCCTATTGTCATAGCTGCCCTCAGTGTCGGCCCGTCCATTAGAGGCGCAGGGGTGCCGCCCCCCTATCCATGCGTCCGGCCCCCTAATCTACATGCAGGGCACCGGACGCATGGATTCCAATGGGGTTTTTTTTTATTGAAGCACGTGATTGGAGCCAGAGGCTCTAATAGGCTTCAAAAAAGGGTGGGCTCGGGGCGGCGCAGAGCACTGCTCCCTGAGCCCACCCAGCTGTGTGACAATAATAAATGAATATTCGCTATTGCCACACTGATTCTCCTCCTGGCCAATCAGGAAGCGGGTCCTGAGACCCATTTCCCGATTGGCTGAAAGGGGAAACCATGCTATTGGCCAAGGAGGCGGAAGGTGGAGGAGACGCAGGGGAAGCCGCCACTGCTGCCGCTGCCTGCCCAGGGGGAGTGAGCCGGCGATGGGTGGGGTTAGGGTGTGCCCGCTGGAGCTGGTGTGGTACGGGGTCGGGGTATGATGTGGTCCATCTGCCGCCACCCCCCCAGCCCATGGAACACCAGCCGCCACTGGATCACAGTACTGGCCTGCTATGCACAGCCCTGGTACCATGTAATTGCTGTGACCAATCACAGCAATCACATATCAGTTGTCAAGTGGGGTGGGGGAAAAAAGCAGCGCCACCTCAGTGCAGTAGTAAAAGTGATTTATTACATAAAAGCATTTACAAGACTCACACAAAGGAGTTGATGGATCAGCAAATTGGATAGTTCATCTGCAACACTTCAGGGATGATTGTTAGGTGAACTGGGGAAGCCGCTGGTCCGGGCTGTGTCGGTGAATTCCGACACTTCCTGTGTCTGGCAGCGTTCCAGTATCCTTTCGTCACATCCGGTGACCCACTTGTCCATCTAGCTCTGTTTGGAGCCTGCAGCCACCACATCCATCTATTCCTAAGAAATCAGTGACTGAACTATATGTACATCATCTTACAGAGACTGAACATTCCCATGGTCATACAATCTGAGGCATGCACCCAATGTACATGACTTTCACTAGCGCTGGTCAAAACGTTTTATCATACCTTGTTTCACATATCAGTTGTCAACAATGGCTTTAATTCATAGCCACTGTGTGTACTATTGTGATCTCTGTGATTGGTCACAGGGATCACATGGTACAGGGGCCAATCACAGCATTCCAGTAGTGTAGTAGATGTGCCTGTACCATGTATGATCAGGCAATAAAACCTGACCATTATGTGCCTGTACCATGTGATCCCTGTGATTGGTGACAGGGAATCACATGGTACAGGGGCCAATCACAGCGGACCTGTGCCGTGTGATAGCTGTGGTCAATCAGAGCATCACAGTAGTAAGGAAGGTTTCATAAATGAAAAGTGATCAGCATTGTAATAAGAAATCAGAGTGTAAAAAGAAACAAAACCTGATCATCATGTGCCTGATCATTATGTGCCTGTACCATGTATGATCAGGCAATAAAACCTAATCATCATGTGCCTGTACCATGTGATCCATGTGATTGGCCACTGGGATCACATGGTACAGGGGCCAATCACAGCGGACCTGTGCCGTGTGATAGCTGTGGTCAATCACAGCATCACAGTAGTAAGCAAGGTTTTATAAATGAAAAGGCGATCATCATTGTAATAAGAAATCAGAGTCTAAAAAGAAACAAAACCTGATCATCATGTGCCTGTACCATGTCCATGTATGATCAGGCAACAAAACCTGATCATCATGTGCCTGTACCATGTGATCCCTGTGATTGGTGACTGGGAATCATATGGTACAGGGGCCAATCACAGCGGACCTGTGCCGTGTGATAGCTGTGGTCAATCACAGCATCACAGTAGTAAGGAAGGTTTCATAAGTGAAAAGTGATCAGCATTGTAATAAGAAATCAGAGTGTAAAAAGAAACAAAACCTGATCATCATGTGCCTGTACCATGTCCATGTATGATCAGGCAACAAAACCTGATCATCATGTGCCTGTACCATGTGATCCCTGTGATTGGTCACTGGGATCACATGGTACAGGGGCCAATCACAGCGGACCTGTGCCGTGTGATAGCTGTGGTCAATCACAGCATCACAGTAGTAAGCAAGGTTTCATAAATGAAAAGGCTATCATCGTTGTAATAAGAAATCAGAGTGTAAAAAGAAACAAAACCTGATCATCTTCCCAGAGAAGTATGTGTCACTATGGTGACACTGTACTGCTCTAGTGACAGCAAAAAAAAAAAATGTTTAAAAAATTGATCAACGCCACAACTGTCATATGATCAAGCTGCTCTGGTGACAGTATGTAAAAAAAAAAATATTGAAAATAAAACACATTTTTTTAATTTCTCCATTTTCCATAAAATTGTGACCAAAATGTTTTACTTCAAATAAACCCACCATGCCTCTTACTAAACACCTTGGGGTGTCTTTCTTCCACAAAGGGGTCATTTAGGGTATTTGTGTACTTTCCTGACATTTTAGGACCTCGAGAATTTTGGAGATAGGTCGTCAATACATCAGGAGTGATTAATTTTCAAATATATAAATATATATATATATATATACCATAGATTGTAACTTTCACACAGATTAAATAATATACACTGGTACATGGATTAGGGTTACTGTTACCAAAGAAATGTAGCAGAATACATTTTGGCCTAAATTTATAAAGAAAGTTTTTTTTTTTTAACCACTTGCCGACTGCCTAACGCCGATCTACGTCGGCAGTCAGCCCCTCACAGGCAAAGTGACGTAGGGCTACGTCACTAGCTTGTGAGGGTCTAGGGAGCGAGCGCGCGCCCCCGGAGGCGCGGTCACGGACCCCCCTGCGCGTGTGACCGGCGGACCCGATGTCCGCCGGTCACTCTGCGATCGGCGGGGGAGAGGGAGAAAGTCAGGCGGCTTGTGTAAACAAGCTGCCTGTCATTCTCCCCTGTGTAGGAAGGATGATCATACGGTTCTACTATGTAGAACCGTTGATCACTCTTCATACATCTGAAGCCACAGCCAATCACAGTAGAAAGCACGCCCCTAGGGACACACATAGCCCCTCCCTTTCAAAAAAAGTTAACCCCTTCACTGCCAGTGTATTTTTACAGTAACAGTGCATATGTATAGCACTGATTACTGTAGAAATGTCACTGGTAACCCCAAAAGTGTCAAAAATGTCAGTCAAGGGTCCGATCTGTCCGCCGCAATGTCGCAGTACCGCAAAAAAAATCGCAGATCGCCGCCATTACGCGTTTAAAAAAAACAACAAAAATGACAAAAATCTTTCCCTTTGTTAGTAAACGCGATAATTTTTGCGCAAACCAATCAAAATATGCTTTTTGCGATTTTTTTTACCAAACATATGTAGCATAAAACAAATTGGCCCGAAAATGTTAAAAAATTTTGATTTTTACATTTTTTTTGGGGGGGAATTTCATATAAAAAAAATGTGAAAAATATTGCTATTTTTGCAAAATTTACGCTCTTTTTTTGTTTATAGCGCGTGATCAAAAAATCACACAGGTGATCAAATACCACCAAAAGAAAGCTCTGTTTGTGGGAAAAAAAGGACGCCAAATTCGTTTAGATACAGCGTCGCATGACCGCGCAATTGTCCGTTAAAGTCACAAGTGCCGAATCGCAAAATACCCCCTGGTCAGGAAGGGGGTAAAATCTTCCGGGGCTTAAGTGGTTAATTATATCTTAGAAGTTAAGAAAAACATGTTTTTTTTTTTAATTTTCAGTATTTTTCAATTTTTATAGCTAAAAACAAATAAATAAAAAAAATTTAAAACCCCAGTGGTGATTAAATACCACCATAAGTGCCGGTTCACACTGAAGCAGCACGACTTCGGGGGCGACCTGTGAAGTCGCGTGCACCGCGACTTCGGCGCGACTTGCACTTATTTCATATAATGGAAGTCAATGCAAGTCGCTCCAGGTCGCCCCGAAGTAGTACAGGAACCTTTTTCTAAGTCAGAGCGACTTGTGTCGCTCCTATTAGAACGGTTCCTGTAGCACACAATGGACCGCGACGGACCGTGACTTGCCAGGCTGACAAGTCGCCTGACAAGTCCTGGTAGTGTCAATGGAGCCTAAGAAATCTATATCTGTCTCCAAAAAAATTATAAGAATGTAATTTGGTTACAGTGTTGCATGAGTAATTTCCATTCAAAGTGTGATTAAAATCTGAAAATTGGCCTGGGCAGGAAGGGGATGAAAGTGTCCGGTTTTTGAAGTGGTTAAACTAAGAAGGACTGTCCTGCCCCAGCCAAGGTGACCTTGATAGCATCAGAATGTGTGTTCTCTCGATTGGGACTCCACTCAACGGTCAGTCAAGGAGTTCATGTGTGAACCGGTTATACATAGCATCAAGACAGACAGACTTGTGCTAGATGTGTCAAAGGTGAAGTGTTATAAATACAGCCTTCGAAGTATGAAGCAGTTCCTGGCATCCCTCCCTCTTTGTGACCCGCTAAGTGACAGACAGAGCGTGCCAAGAACATTCTATAACCGGAGAGGGCCTGCTATGTCTCCTCCGCCAGCGAAGACCTGCGGAGAACATTGTCATCACAGTGTCTAAACTTTGAAAGATCAAATTGATTTGGAGATCAAATCTCTCCTCGTCTCTAGAAGTAGCATGGCTAAGGGCAGAGGCGTAACTAGAACCTTCAGGGCCCCGGTGCAAGAAACCATGAAGGGCCCCCTGGACTCCTGGCCAGGGCCCTTCCTTTCAAGCCTGCGGTTCTTCCCACTGATCCTGGGGCCCTTTACTCTCTTTGCGAGGCCCTTTATTACGGTCCCACAGCGGGATCCTTTCATAAGTTCTGCAGTGGGCCCCCTTCCTGCCATCTTGGGGCCTCCCCACGGTGGTGGAATGCCAGGGCCCGGTTGCAGGTGTGACCTTTGCGATCCTGGAAGTTCACCCATTGGTGTCAGTAGTTTTTATTTTTTGGTATTTTAATTGTATTATTTTTTATCATTTTATTTTATTTTTTTACAGTGTCACTGACTATGACTCTGTCCATTCAGAAAAGGAAGGAGCTGGTAAATTACATATTTACCGACCCCTTCCTGGTTCTCTATTGTGACACATCTACTGCAGCAGCCGGCGGGAGATTGGAGGGGGGGGGCAGCACAGTGGGGGGTGGGACCAGGGGAGCACACAGGGGCCCAGAGACAGCAGAACACAAGTGAACTGGATAGGAGGAGTGGCGGGGGCAGCATACAGAGGAACCAATCTCCTCCATTTTCCTCCTGCAGCTACTGGAGGAAAAAGGAGGAAAGTGATTTCTCTAAATGCTGCCCCCGCCTCCCCTCCTATCCAGGTTTACAGGGGAGCCTCACAGGCCCCAGGAGCATGGGGCCCGGTTGCAATTGCAACCCCTGCAACCCCTGTAGTTACGCCCCTGGCTAAGGGCTTTATCTTTCTGGCATACTGTCACGCACCTGATCCGAAGCCGGAGTATAGAGAGGGCACTCCCTTGCGGCTAGGTGCAGAGCACCCCTGGAGGTGGAACAGGGAGTGCTGTGCCCGAAGGAGCAAGGGTTGCCGGCTGGGATGGCCAGATGGAGGCAGGAACCACTGGTTGTGAAGTCCAAGCAAGTCTGGGACACTTGGCAAGCCAGGCAGACACAAGGTAGAAACAGGAACAAGCTGGGTTATCCACAGGGATGCGGGGTAAGCGAAGTCAGGAGCCAAGCCGGGTCAAGTACTGGAGAAGGCAGAGAAAGTCCAGAAACATGCCAAGAGGTCAGGAGCCAGGGGTTCAAGAGAAGCAAGGTCAAAGCAATCCGGGTCGGCAACAGGAGGTCAAGATCAGTAAATAACAAGGCACAAGGAACACAGGAGGCTGACGATCATCCAGCAGCTAGTAACTGTAGCTGCTGGCTTTAAATAGGCCGTTTGGCGCCAAGCGCCATTACGCATTGGTGCCCGCACATTCCTGACTGCGTTTGCCCGGAATTGGCCGCGCATGCGCATTCGCGCCAATGTGCGAATCCGGTGATTGGCCAAAATGTTGGTAGTTCTCTGACACATACCTTTTGAGGAGCTACTAAGCCTGGTGAACCGTCACAGAGATCTTTCTCCAGCTTTTCTCCATTAGAGGAAAATTATCATTTGAAAAGTTGATAAGACCCTTTTGGAGGTCTGTTTGGCAGCTTCCCTACTTTCAAGTCAGGCTTGAACAGGAATCTGACTTTTTGGCTGCATTCCTTTTTAGGGTAACTTGGATTTAGGAAGGGATAAGCTTGTGAGCCAACAACTGGAAAGTGTAATCAGACAGGTTAAAATGGGATGAGCTTAAAGATGAACTGAAACGTCGAAGGCAAGCAGAAGGTCAAAGGACTTGTCATCAGTATTGCCTGTAGGCTCCGTGCAGCTGATCTTTCCCCCATTACTGATATATCATAGATTGTTCTACTCCAGCCTTTATCAACCCTTTTTACCTCAGAAGAACCCTTGAAATAATTTTTAGGTCTTAGGGAACCTCTGCTAAAACCAATTCATTGAAGGTCAGTGAGCCCCTTACATTGGTGGTTATTGGAAAGAATGCCCCTTATATTGGTGGTTATTGGAAAGAATGCCCCTTATATTGGTGGTTATTGGAAAGAATGCCCCTTACATTGGCAGTCAGTTTAGGGAATGCTCCTTACAATGGTGGAAGAATGCTTCTTGCATTGGTGGTCAGTAGGAAGAATGTCCCTTAAAATGGGGGCCAGTGGAAAAATGTCCCTTACATGGGTGGTCATTGGAAAGAATGCTCTTCACATTGAGGGTCATTGAAAAGTATGATTCTCACATTGGTGATCAGTGGGAGGAATGCTCATCACATTGATGGTCATTGGAATTAATGCTCCTTACATGGATGGTTGTTGGAAAGAATGCTCCTTACATTGGTGGTCAGTGGGAAAAATGCTCCTTACTCCTTACATTGGCAGTCAGTGGGAAAAATGCTCCTCACATTGATGATCATTGGAAATAATGCTCCTCACATTGATGGTCATTGGAAGGAATACTCATTACATTGGCGGTCAGTGGGAAAAATGCTCCTTACTCCTTACATTGGTGGTCATTTGGAAAGAATGCTCCTCACATTGATGGTCATTGGAAGGAATGATCCTTACATTGGTGGTCAGTGGGAGAAATGCTCCTTACTCCTTACATTGGTGGTCATTTGGAAAGAATGCTCCTCACATTGATGGTCATTGGAAAGAATGCTCCTCACATTGATGGTCATTGTAAGAAATGATTCTTTTTATTTTAAATATTTTTTTTATTGAGTTTTTCACATACAGTAAATAAGCAACGTACATAAACATATGAAAAGCATATTTGCAATGCGATTGACGTACATTGAAGTATAAAGATAAACGTCTATAAGGACTGCTAGTATCACAGTGCTTGCAAGGACCCACAATATAGGATGAACTTTCGTATCTTGAACAATAATACATTGAAACCGTATGAACCTGTTTGTCCAGGGAAGGAGGAGAGGGGGCACGTATCTGTCATTTGCAACCTCTATAGTGGTCAACGCCACCGGGAGGGACGCCCCGTAAGGGAACACACTGCGTCCTCCCTTCAAACGCCCACTCCCTCTCCCCCCCCCCCAGGACCCCAGCAACTTTAACAATTCTGCAGATAAACATCAGAAATCATTGGGGGCCATGATACCCTACATAAGTGGTCCATATGGACCACCTGGAGTGAAATTGTTGTAGCTTGAAGGCCTGTAAGGCCAGGGTCTTCTCATACACACACGACTCCCCTACTATTTGGATAACCTCCCTCCGAGTTGGGGGGTCGGCACACTTCCATTTACGTGCTATGGACAACCTAGCAGCGAACAAGATATTTTGGACCACCGTCCTATATTGGGGTGGGTATTTGTCCATATTCACACCCAAAATCGCCTGTTCAACTGAAATTTTGTTAAGTATCCCGGTGACTTCCGCTATCAATGTGGAGATGGAGGCCCAGAAGCTTCTCAGGGAAATGCACGTCCACAAAACATGAAGTAGAGTGCCAACCTGCCCGCACTGTCTCCAGCATAAATTAGATGTTTCTGGATAGAATTTAGCAATGGTGTAAGGTGTCTTGTACCACCTAAGGTGAATTTTTAGCAATCCCTCCCTAAAGTTGGAGCATTTGGTATGGGTAAGCGTATGTTTATAGGCTCTCAACCATTGCTCCTCCGTAAAAACCTGACCAATTTCGCCCTCCCATTTTATGTGATATGTGTTTTTTTGGAAGGTTTTCTTGTTGTGCAGGGAGATGTAGAATTTACCTATACCTTTCTGCCGCGCATTAGCTCCAAAACAGAGGGTATAGATCTGTTCCGGGAAAAGAATATGTGTCGATGACATAGATGAAATCAAGTGTGAAACCCGGATAAGTGTGAGGTATTCCTTGGCAAATGATGGAAATTTGTCGCACCATAAGGAAAAGGAAAAACCCTGGGGACTCTGTACAATGTCTCGGATTGTCCTAAGTCCAAAAGAGGACCAATGCGCCACGTTTAAGTCTGGGGAGAGGAAGGAGAGAGCAGTCAGAGGCACAGGAATTTCCACCCTCCCAGCTTGCACGGTGCTATGTGTGTAAAAGTATTGCCACGCCAGTACTGTAGCTGAGATGGTGGGATGGCCCGTACGAAAACTACATTTAGAAAAGGGGATACTGAGTATGAGATCAGCAAGAGAGCCCTGTATTACCTCCGACTGCTCAATCTGTCTCCAAGTGGGTGCCTGAGTCGGATGCAGCCAATAGAGGGACTGGGAAAGGATAGCAGCCATATGGTAGTCCCGTATATCCGGAATCCCCATACCTCCCACCGTGGGATGTTGGACCAAGTATCTATGGGCGCAACGAGGCTTCTTCCCGTCCCATATGAATTTGGATACCAAAGACTGAACCGTACGGTAAAACGATAAGGGGATTTTAATGGGGAGAGCTCTTAGTAGGTATAAAAGTTTTGGAAACGTCAGCATTTTGAACGCTGCAGTCCTTCCTGACCATGACAGATAGTACTTGCCCAATCTAGTCAGTTCGTGCGTTAAAGTGTCAAGGAAAGGGGCAAAATTGGCCTTGAAGAGATCCCCAATCCTGTTTGTGAGCTTGATACCTAGATAGTCAATGTGACCACTACCCCACTTAAATGGAACTATTCTCTGAATATGTTGTGTGAGATCAGCTGACACGTGAACGCCCAACATGTTCGATTTGGTTTCATTAACCTTGTAGTATGAGACAGAACCAAATTCCCTGAGAACCTCCTGGGCCGCTGGTAATGATGATAAGGGAGAGGTCAGAGATAAAATAACATCGTCCGCAAACAACGATATCTTGTTGGAGGAACCTCTAATGTCTATACCCCGAATACCTGGATGAGTTCTGATGCGTTCCGCAAATGGCTCCATCAGGAGAACAAACACCAAAGGTGACAGTGGGCACCCCTGGCGGGTACCGTTTGTTATTGCAAATTTTGTGGAGAACAGACCCTCTGTATAGACATATGCCGAAGGAGCCGTGTACAAGGCCAACACAGCATTCAGTATCTCACCCACCATGCCGAAGCGTTGTAGAACTTTTCGCAGATATCCCCAGTGTATCCTGTCAAAGGCCTTCTCGGCGTCAAGGGACAGGAACACTGTAGGAGTATGAGTAGATTCGGCATGGTGGATGAGATTCAACATCCTTCTTGTGGCATCGGTCGCTTGGCGGCCCGCGACAAACCCCACCTGGTCTTGCCGAATGAGGTTTGGTAGAAACTTGGAAATGCGGGTGGCCAATATTTTCGCGTAGACCTTCAGGTCCACATTGAGTAAAGATATGGGCCTGAAATTCTTCGCACAATCCGGGGGTTTCCCCGGTTTGGGTAGTGTTACTACTGTAGCCTCCAGCATCTCTGGAGGAAAGGAAGCAGAGGAGGCAGCCCTGTGAAACACCCTTCGCAATCTAGGGACCAGAAGATGCATGTATTTTTTGTAGTACTCCGAAGAGAACCCGTCAGGGCCCGGAGCCTTGTTAAGGGGCAAGGATTGGATCGCCCTATTGACTTCTAAGTCGGTGATCGGGAGATTTAGTTCCGCCACTTCTGCCGGTCTTAATGCAGGAAGGGAGACCGAATCCAAGAAATTGTCAATGATCTCAGGAGATGGTTGGGGTGTGGACTGGTCATCCTTTAAGTTATAAAGCGAGCCATAATAGTGGCTGAAGGCGTCGGCAATGTCTTTAGGATTCGTTAAAGACAGTCCGGAAGAATGATGCGTCAATTTAGAGATACGTTGACGAGCATGAATGTCCTTCACATGGGTAGCTAACAATTTACCGGCTTTGTTGCCATGCGCATAAAAGTTTGCCTTAAGCCTACGAACATTAGCTTGATGTTGTCCAATCAAGAGAGAACGTAGGTCATTTTGAGCTTGAGTCAACTGGTTACTAACGTCTGGGAGTGGGTTTGTTTTATTGGTCTGTTCTAGGTTTCGGATCAGGTTCAACAGATCCTCCATACGCTGCCTCCTCTGCCTCCGTATAGCGGCACTCTTAGACATCAAGACACCTCGCATAAATGCCTTATGGGCATTCCAGATACTGGAAGGGCACACCTCCCCACTGTCATTAAACTTGAAGAATTCCTCCAGGGCCGCATGGACCTCAGAGGAAGTCCCCGGGTCAGAGAAAATATGAACATCATTTTTCCATCTGTTGGCCCTCGTTGTAAAAGCCCGGGGACCGACAGTTATGGAAACAGGAGCGTGGTCCGACCACGTTATTTGGCCTATAGAAGAGTCCACAATTTTTTGTAGTAAGAATTTGTCGGTGAAGAACATGTCTATGCGGGAGTAAGAACAGTGAACCTTTGAAAAGAACGAATAGTCCTTCTCTGTAGAATGGTAGCAGCGCCATACATCCTGCAAGCCTGTGGCCGACAGGAAGCCCGCAAGATCTGGTCTGCGGGGACATTTCCGGGGTCCCCCAGAAACGTCTTGACGTAGGTTTGCGACCAAGTTCATGTCCCCCCCAAGGATCACGTGGCCCCTGATATCCACCTTGAGACGTTTCCAAAGTTTACGCAGATAGGTAAGTTGTTTCACATTTGGGGCGTACACATTAATGATGGAGTACACAATATTGTTGAGTTCACAGTGTAAAAGAATGAAACGGCCATCTGGATCCGATATATGGGAGATATACTTGTAGGCCACAGAGTCCTTTATAAGAATGGCCACACCCCCCTTTTTCTTGGGGCCATTGGCAAAGTATGCATGAGGAAATTGTTTGTTCGTGAGTCTAGGGGGAGCTGCAGCACAAAAATGGGTCTCTTGGATGAGCATAACATCACATCCCTGGGACTTGATCTCCCTCCATAACATATGACGTTTACCAGGGCTATTCAATCCATGCACATTCAGGGAGGTTAGTTTGAAGGCCATGGTGAAGTGGTATAGTAGAGTTCGTTGGTAGGAGACCAGTTGTAGGGACTATGTCACTACCAAGGAAGGGCAAAAAGAAAGTGTATAAAACCTTACCCGAGATCGCAGAGTCCGGGACAGTGCAAGGTCGTGGCCGACTGGAGGGGTCCGCGTGTGTTGAGAAGTTAACGGTTGGAACTTGAGAGGGTATGGCTGATGAAGCACTCGTTGCTGTGTGTCACAGGTAATGTACAAAAAGAGAGAAACAATAATAAAAAAAGGTAACAAAACAATCCACCAATGACAGTCGTGACAATCAAGTAGGTATTACTGCAATGCCAAGTTCTCTAAGCAAAACAATATGGATATGGCACTGGGCGCAGGAACTCTAACTGCGCCAAACTGTGTTTAAAAAAGGACGATAACCAAGTGGAAATCTGAGCAGTTATCCAACTGCTAACACGGGGAAACTGGCAAAAAAGGAAAAAAATGAAAAAAAAACAAAACACCATTCGTAGCCGAACAGAACATTCGGAGACTGTAGATCAGGCAGTTAGAACATCAGAGGGTCATCTGATATATAGCTGGAAGGGCCTTGTCAGCCCGGCGTCTCATCTCGGTGGGGAGGTTGTCGGAACCTTGTCAGGAGAATGATCTCCAGGGGGGGTATCATCCTCCAAAATCCCCCACTGGCGCAGAAGCTCAATTCCACGTTCAAGAGAAGAGATCTTGAATTCCCTGTCCCCTCTCGTAACAATGAGGGTGGCAGGGTAGTTCCAGCGATATTGGATGTGGTGATTCCTGAGAGGTTTAGTAATAGTCACAAGGTTTCTCCTGCGGTTCATGGTGTGGGCCGATAAATCTGCGTAAAAGGACAGGCCTTGCATGCCAGCTGGGAGATCTACCGCCTTTCTTACTCTCGCCATCAGTTGTTCTTTCACAGTATAAAAGTGAATTCTTGCAATGGCGTCCCGTGGGTATGCGGCGGGGATATGCTTAGGCTTCGGAAGCCTGTGTATCCTATCAATGGCCAAGTCTCCCAAGGTTGCATCAGGAAGGATTTCCTGCATAAGGGTGGTGAGGAACGCTGCCAGGTCGGGAGGTTTAATAGATTCAGGGATCCCCCTGATTTTCACATTGTTTCTCCTGGAGCGATCCTCGAGATCCGCCACTTTTGATTTTAGCCACTCCAAGTCATCGTCATGGTCATTATGAGCATCCACCATGCTATTGAACGTGTCCGCAAATTCACCCATTTTGTTCTCAATGGTGGAGACTCGATCAGCGACAGCAGCGACAGCTGTGTTGCAGCGGGACACCAGTTGCAGCATATCAGAGTGGATTGCAGACCGTAGGGATAGCATCATCTCCTTAAACATGGATGCCATCACGGGATGGTCCCCTGCAGGGATGGCTGCAATGGAGTCTTGAAACTCCAGGGTGTCATCAACTGTGATGCCGGGGCTGGAGAGCGGCCTATCATGGAAAGTCTTTTGCTTGGATTTGGCAGGGCTGGAAGGTTGTGATTCTGCAGCCGCCTGTGGGGAGAGTCCCGTGGGGTCAGCCTGGGTGCCCGAGAGATGTCTCGGCTGATGCAAATCAGTCCGGTGTGACTGGTGGGGTTGCTTATGAGAGGAGTGTGGCGGGCCGGCGCCATCTTGGCTGCGCGGCCTGGTGTTGGGGGAGAAGAAGTCGATCATCTTACCCGGCTTGTGTCTATCTTTCCGCTTGGGTGGCATGTTCCAGTGATGCCCGGGGTTGCCAGGAGTGCAGATGGACTATTTTGGAGTGACCCTCTCCGTGGAAATTGCTCCGAACGATCTGCTTAGCAAGGAGCTGTTAGCTCACGCTGCCATCTGCCTTGCTAGCCGGCTCCGCCCCCCGGTCGTAAGAAATGATTCTTACATTGGTGGTCAGTGGGAAAAATGCTCCTTCCATTGATCATTGGAAGCAATGCTCCTTACATTGGTGGTCAGTGGGAAGAATGCTCCTCACATTGATGGTCATTGGAAGGAATGATTCTTATATTGGTGGTCAGTGGGAAAAATGCTCCTTACTCCCTACATTGGTGTTCATTGCAAAGAATACTTCTTGCATTGGTGGTCAGTGGGAAGAATGCCCCCTACATTGGTGATCAGTAGGAAGAATGCTCCTTACATTGGTGGTCAGTGGAAAGAATGCTCCTTACATTGGTGGTCAGTGGGAAGAATGCCCCTTACATTGGTGGTCAGTGGGAAGAATGCCCCTTACATTGGTGGTCAGTGGGAAGAATGCCCCTTACATTGGTGGTCAGTGGGAAGAATGCCCCTTACATTGGCAGTTCGTATGGTGAGACTAGCAGTTAGAGGCTGCAGTGGTTTAGATTATCTCAACTATGAGACATACAGCTATGATGACACTTAAGGCACAGGCAGTGAAATTAAGTCAAACGGTACATTTTGCAGGGTACTCCTTCGGTACAAATAACATTTCTATAGGTGTCCTATAAGACAGCAAATCTCCTTTTTTTTTTAGTTCACTTTTAAGCCGTCTACTAAACAAGCCTCAAATAACCATATTCATACTATGTTCCCCTTTTTGACACACAGCAGTGATTATCACAGCGGCTGATCTAGTTGGTCAACATTTACGTTCTGAAACCCTGAAAAAGGGTGATTTAGTAACTCCCAAAATGCATTGGTTATCTATCACTAATAATAAGCCAAGTATTCAAACATAGGAGGATTTACTAAACTGGAGAGTACAAAATCTGGTTCAGCTCGGCATTAAAAACCAATAAGCTTCCAGGTTTTCTTGTCAAAGCTTAACCAATTAAATACCGAGCACTTTTACCCCCTTCCTGCCCATGCAACACTGTACCCAAACTAAGTTTTTATCATTTTGTTCACAGAACTAGAGCTTTCTTTTGGTGGTATTTAACCTCTTAAGGACCACCCGCCACAGTTTTACTCCAGCAGGCTGGCCCTCCTGCACGAACTGATGCAGCTCTACGTCGGTCGCGCGCCTGCAGCAAGGGGGTGAGCGCGGACCGACACCCCCACTCGGGCAGCAGGGACTCCGATGCAGCGGGCAGGCGGCTCCGATTGCCGCCGGCCACCCGCGATCGCTCCCCGCTGAGAGAGAAGGACGGTCAGCTGTTGTAAACACAGCCGACCGTTCTTCTCTCTGGAATGATCACAGAGCGCCTGTGATCCTTCTATATAGGATCACATGTTGCTATTGTAATTCCACAAGCCCTGCCCCCATACAGTGAGGAACACTCCCATAGGCTTACATTTAAGCCCTTGATCACCTACTGTGTTAACCCCTTCCCTGCCAGTGTCATTATTACACTAACAGTGCATATTTTTAGCACTGATTACTGTAGTAATGTCACTGGTCCCCCCCAAAAGTGTCAAAAATGTCAGTTGGGAGTCCGATCTGTCCGCCGCAATGTCGCAGTCCCGCTAAAAATTGCAGATAGCCGCCATTACTAGCATAAAAAAAAATTTCATAAATCATTCCCGTAGTTAGTAGACGCGATAACTTTTACGCAAACTAATCAAAATACGCTTAATGCATAGTTACATATATAGTTACATAGTAGGTGAGGTTGAATAAAGACATATAATAGTCCATCCAGTTCAACCTGTGTAGGTGTGTGTGGCTGTAATCATCTCACATAGCCCTTAATGTCCTGATCCTGGAAATGTAAGTCTAAGAGTCTATTGAAAGCCACCATACTACCCGCAGAAACCACCTCTTGTGGTAGACAATTCCACAATCTTGTAGCCCTAACAGTAAAGAACCCTCCTCGTTGCCTGAGGTTAAAATGCTTCTCCTCTAATCGCATTGTATGTCCTCGAGTCCTCATGCAATCCCTTCGAATGAACAGCTTTTTTTCTAAGCTGAGCTCCCCATTAAGATATTTATAAATTGCTATCATGTCCCCCCTCAGACGTCTCTTCTCCAGGGAGAATAAATCGAGCGATTGCAGACGCTCTTTATAATTAAGGTCCTCCAACCCCCTAATCAGTTTAGTTGCCCTTCTCTGGACTCTCTCCAGCTCCAACACATCCCTCCTGAGGACTGGCGACCAGAACTGGACAGAATACTCTTTTTACCAAAAATATGTAGCAGAAAACAATTTGGCCTACAATGTTAAAACATTTTGATTTTTAAAAATGTATTTTTGGAAATGTTATATAGCAAGTGAAAAACATTTTTTTGTAGAATTGTCGCTCTTTTTTTGTTTATAGCGCAAAAAAAAAAAAAAAATCGCACCAAAAGAAAGCTCTATTTGTGGGAAAAAAAGGGAAAAATAACGACAGCAATTTTATTTGGGTACAGCGTCGCACGACCGTGCAATTGTCCGTTAAAATAACGCAGTGCCAAATCTCAAAAAATGGCCTGGTCATTAAGGGTGCAAATCCTTCCGGTCCAGAAGTGGTTAATCACTGCTGGATTTTTCATTTTTTGCTAAATAAATAAAAAAAAGACTGAAAATTTTGCGTTTTATTATTTTCGTTTAAAATTTTGCAAATAAATAGTTGTTCTTCATAAATTTAGACCAATGCATATATTCTGCTAAATTTCTTTGGTAAAAATAACCCAAATCAGTGTATATTAGTTATGCTGTAGAAAGGTTATATGTCCACAAACTATGGTATATACTATATATCTGAAAAGTGATCAATCCCAATGTACTGACAGCTCTCATTTCTTGAGGCCCAAAAATGTCAGGACAGTACAAATACCCCCCAAATTACCCCTTTTTGGAAATTAGACAGTCCAAGGTATTTATATTAAGAGGCATGTCATATCTTTCTGGAAAATAAAGGAATTACAAAAAAATAATAATTTTTTAAATACATACTGTCACCAGTGCAGTACAGCGTCATCATAAAACTGGTGTGGCAGGGATCAGAAATACTGTCTGGTGACAGTACGAAAAAAAAACAATATATTCATTTTTTTAAATTTTTTTAAATGTTTTCAATTTTTTATTACTATTTCTTTTGATACAATTATTTTTAACACACTGTGACCAGAGCAATATAATGTTACAATAGTAACATTGTACTACTCTGGGGAAGTGATCAGGATTTGTTTTCTTTTTTGTTTACACATTATGATTGCTTATAGCAGTGAATTTCATTGCTATAAGCAAGCATTTTACTGAATAAAATTGATTCAGTTTGTTTTGTTGTGATTAGCAGTGATTGGCCAGAGCTAATCACATGATACAGATGGGCTGCGATTGGCCCTGTCTGTACCATGTGATCACTGTGAACAATCACAGCTAGCAACACAATTGTACACGATGGATGGCATGAAAGGAAGCCATCCATCGTTTACAATTGTGTTCTGCTCTGCTGTGATTGGTCACAGTGATCACATGGTACCGGCAGCGAGCCAGTACACTGATCCGGTGACAAAATGTGCTGCAGTGTGGCCCCGTATCGACAAAAGTCCCGGCCGGCTGTCATTTTGCTATAGGATGGGTGGGAACTGGTTAAATAAAGCTGAAGTCTGACGTTAGAAGCTGATTGGTTACTATGCACAGCTGCACCAGATTATGAGTTCTTCAGTTTTAGTAAATCTCCCCTATACGGTCCAATTTGTTGCATGAGGATGAGATCAGCTCCCCCTTGTTGCCTACTGTCCCTCACACTACACAGATCAGACCAGGAGTTCATCTATCGACTTTCTAACTTTCCCACAGAGATTCACAGGAAGGATACTGGCTACTCCAGCTAGCTCCAAATCATAGTCTGTAGGGTTCAATACTAAGTTGGCCCACCCTTTGCAGCTATAACAGCTTCAACTCTTCTGGGAAGGCTGTCCACAAGGTTTAGGAGTGTGTCTATGGGAATGTTTGACCATTCTTCCAGAAGAGCATTTGTGAGGTCAGGCGAAGGCCTGGCTCGCAGTCTTCCCTCTAATTCATCCCAAAGGTGTTCTATTGGGTTGAAGTCAGGACAGTCAAGTTCCTCCACCCCAAACTCGCTCATCCATGTCTTTATGGACCTTGCTTTGTGTATTGGTCTAAATCATTTGTTGGAGGGGGGATTATGGTGTGGGGTTGTTTTTCAGGGGTTTGGCTTGGCCCCTTTAGTTCCAGTGAAGGGAACTCCTAAGGCACGTATGTCAAACACAAGGCCCGCGGGTCGAATGTGGCCCTCCAGGCCTTGTCATGTGGCCCTCACATCCAGTTTTACAGCTGGAACATGACTGGAACCCCATTCTGCCACCTCCTGCTCTCAACCTCTGCTCCGTGGGGAAGCTTCATGGGGGAAGGGGTTGGGGGTTACAAAACTCAGTGCATCCCTCGTAACGTCCTCCTGAACCATGCACTCTGTACGTAGCACACACCTGAACCCTGCACTCTGTACAAAGTGAACTCCTGAACCCTGCACTCTGTATGTAGTGCAACTCCTGAACCCTGCACTCTGTATGTAGTGCACCCCAGATACAACCGGCCCTTTGAAGACAACCCTACTGCTGATGCGGCCCACGATTAAATTGAGTTTGACACCCCTGTCCTAAGGCATCAGCATATCAAGACATTTTGGACAATTTTATGCTCCCAACTTTGTGGGAACTTTTTGGAAACAGTTTGGGGATGGCCCCTTCCTGTTCCAACATGACTGCGCACCAGTGCACAAAGCAAGGTCCATAAAGACATGGATGAGCGGGTTTGGGTTGGAGGAACTTAACTGGCCTGCACAGAGTCCTGACCTCAATCCGATAGAACTAGAGCAGGGACTGTGAGCCAGGCCTTCTCATTCAACACCAGTGCCTGTCCTCACAAATGAGCTTCTGGAAGAATGGTCAAACATTCCCAAAGACACTCCTAAACCTTGTGGACAGCCTTCCCAGAAGAGTTGAAGCTGATATAGCTGCAAAGGGTGGGCCAACTCAATATTGAACCCTACGGACTAAGACTGGGATGCCACTAAAGTTCATGTGTGTAAAGGCAGGCGTCCCAACACTTATGACAGTATAGTGTACATCAAATGATTCCCGGGATCAGCCAAAGGACATCTGTTCACAGTTTTACCAGTTGGATTGTCCACACTTGTACAACTGTCCCTTTGTTGGCCTCTAGAATACCGCCCAGCAACTGCTAGAGGGGTTTTGAGGTTTTTTTCAGGAACAACAGGTTGTATCAGAAGACTTCTAAATCATTTCATGTGTCTCCCGAACGGCCATGCAGCTGTTGCTACACAATTTGTTTACCTCTGTTTATCCCGTAAACAGGACCACACTGTCCAACCATAAACACTGGGATTGCACCATTATTCCGAGGATGCCCAAAGGCTACCGCCGTCTTTACCTTCTCAGATTTCATCTCGCTTTTCTACTGGAAGAGTTACCAACTGACCCTATCAAGGTGGGAAATCTCTACCCCCCACCCCCCACCCCCCTGTACATTTTATCAGGATTATTAACCACTTCAGCGCTGGAAGGTTTTACCCCCCTAATGACCAGGCCATTTTTTGCGATTCGGCACTGCGTTAATTTAACTGACATTTGCGCGGTGGTGCGACGATGTACTGAAATACAAATGATGTCCTTCTTTTCCCACAAACAGAGCTTTCTTTTGGTGGTATTTGATCACCTCTGCGGTTTTTCGTTTTTGCGCAATAAACAAAAAAATAGCGCCAATTTTGAAAAAACGCCAATATTTTCTAGATTCTGCTATAAAACATTCCCAATAAAAAAATTTAAAAAAATCAATTTTTTTTTATCAGGTTAGGCCAATTTGTATTCTGCTACATATTTTTGGTAAAAAAAAAAAACATCCCAAAAAGCGTATAATAATTGGTCTGCGCAAAAGTTATAGCGTTTACAAACTACGGGATAGATTTATGGACTTTTTATTTTTTTTATTAGTAAGGCTCACATTTAACCCCTTGATCACCCACAGTGTTAACCCCTTCCCTGCCAGTGTCATTATTACATTAACAGTGCATATTTTTAGCACTGATTACTGTAATAATGTCACTGGTCCCCCCTACAGTGTCAAAACTGTCAGTTAGGGGTCTGATCCGCAATGTCGCAGTCCCGCTAAAAATCACAGATTGCCACCAGTACTAGAAAAAAAACCAATAAAAATTATATAAATCTTTCCCGTAGTTAGTAGACGCGATAACTTTTGGAACTTTTTCAGACTCTTGACTGACATTTTTGACACTTTTGGGGGTACCAGCGACATTACTACAGTAATCAGTGCTATAAATATGCACTGTTACTGTAAAAATGACACTGGCAGGGAAGGGGTTAACTTTATTAGTGATCAAGGGGTTCAGTGTGTCCCTAGGGGCGTGATTCTAGCTGTCAAGGGGCGTGGCTTGTGATGGAACCACAGAGACATACGATCCTACATAGCAGGATCGTACAGTCTCTGCTGTTACATCAGGGAGAATGACAGGCGGCTATGTTTACATCAGCCGCCTGCCTTTCTCCCTCTCCAGCGGGAGATCGCGAGTGACTGACGGAAATCGGAGCCGCAAGTCACTCACGCGGGATGTTAGTGACCGAGCGGGGGCGGGAGCGTGCCTCCGGCGGCGCGCGCTCGCCCCCTAGAGGCTCGCGGGCGAGCGATGTAGCGCTACATCGTTTTGCCTGTAGGGGGCTGACTGCCACAGCGTCAGGGATGTTGTGGCAGAGCCTGACGTGTAGAGGAATGTCTCATCGGATGAAGAGCCTATGTGCGATCCCACGACAGGGATGCTGACAGGATATCTTAGCAGGACACAGGTTCACCAGAGGCGCGGAGTCTAAGTGCTAGCCGGTATTCACCAGGGCCCCTGATGGTGGGGATGGATTTGGCTGCGTGCTAACACCGGGTCGCGGCCCTCTGGATTCCCCAGCCAGGCCAAGAGCAGGTCCAGGTCCAATAGCCGGTAACGGATAAGCAGATCAGGGTGAGGCAGAAGAGTAGTCAAGACAAGCCGAGGTCAGGGCAGGCAGCAGGTAATCAAGGTCGAAGACAAGCCGGGTCAGATGATCGGGAACAGCAGGTAATTCAGGTACAGGAGAGCTGAAGATCACACTGCAAGGAATCAATGTGACCACTGCCCTTAAATAGGGCGTTTGGCGCCAAATATGATAGGGTAGCCTCGAACTATTCCATGGTAGCCTCGGACTGTTCCATGGTAGCCTCGGACTGTTCCATGGTAGCCTCAAACTCTTCCACGGTAGCCTCGAAGTATTCCATGGTAGCCTCGCACTGTTTCACGGTATTATTATTATTATTATTATACAGGATTTATATAGCTCCAACAGTTTGTGCAGCACTTTACAATGCGAGGGAAGACAATACAGTTACAATACAATTCAAAACAGGAGGAAGTAGAGGGCCCTGCTCGTTAGAGCTAACAATCTAGAATGGTAGCCTCGAACTGTTCCGTGGTAGCCTCGAACTATTACATGGTAGCCTCTAACTATTCAAGGCGCCTCTGCGTACTTCTCTGCGTACGTGCATGCGCATAAGCGTTTGCCGGATTGCGGCGCCAGTGCGCCTGCGCATAATAGGGAATCCCTGACGCGCAGTAAATAGTCGTGCGGCGGTCGGCAAGTGGTTAAACACCTTTCTAGCTTCCAACCTACCTACAGCAAGTGCTATAGCTAGCCCCTGTTATCTGTGGCTATACTCTATCAGTTGTCCCTCCTTCCCACCCCTTGTCCCGGCCCTGCCCAGCGGTGTAGAACAAGATCATCTAGAGTTCTTCTTTAACTGGGAGAATTTCTATTTTTTTTTTTGCAATGTTCACTTGTTGCACGACGTTACTGATTAGATCAATAACCAGTAACACGACATTGTAAAGGAAGCGACAGACAATGGTCTTTGAAGACCATTGAAGAGGGAAGCGCTGCAGTACAAGGGTCCCCTCTGTGCATCCCCCCCGAGGGATATATAAAATCCCATTTAAGCTATGACACGGTTTTATTTGGCCACATTGACTCTTTTGATCTTTTTTTTTTTGCAGATTTCAGCTGCACTCCATTATATTTTATGAGGGTTAGCCTTAAGGTTATTAGGGGTCATGTGATGCTTTTTCACGGCAATATCTGTGCGGTGTGTTATTAAAAAAGGCGTTCTTGCTTATGGTTACGATGATTTGATTACCCAACTGCAATGTTTGGAGCCGAGGTCCCGTGCTCCAGTGTCTGACCTCGATTTTCCCTCGTCATATGATCTTTAGAACTGAGGTCTAATCAGTGGTGTAAGGCTTTCCTCTCCAGTCTCATGATAGTTTCTCAGTGTTTATCTGGCAATCGAAGCTACGAGATTGCTCCACGCAGGCATGGTACAGGGAACAGGTGGTGAGAATACTTTTACGATGGTACATAGAGTTATCTTAGGTCCTGTATGCCTCTAACAGCTCACTAATCTTTAGCCATCATCTCCAGCACCCCAATAATCCTAAATCCAAGAGTGAGCTACTATGTAGGTTCACACTTGTGACACCGCATATGATTCGGATAGGAATCGCACCGCATTCCTTTTCAAATCACATGCGGTTCTTTGCAGTGCGATTTAAGCTGCAAAGGGTGGGCAAACTCAATATTGAACCCTATGGACTAAGACTGGGATGGTATTAACCACTTCTGGACCGGAAGGATTTGCCCCCTTAATGACCAGGCCTTTTTTTGCGATTCAGCACTTCGTTAATTTAACAGACAATTGCGCGGTCGTGAGATGCTGTACCCAAATAAAATTTATGTCCTTTTTTTGTCACAAATAGAGCTTTCTTTTGGTGGTATTTGATCACCTGTGCGATTTTTATTTTTTGCACTATAAACAAAAAAATAGCAACAATTTTGAAAAAAAAAAAAAAAACAATATTTTTCACATTCTGCTATATGACATTCTCAAAAAGAAATTAAAAATCAAATTTTTTTTAACATTTTAGGCCAATTTCTGCTACATAGTTTAGGTAAAAAAATCGCAATAAGCGTATTTTGATTGGTTTGCGTGAAAGTTATCACGTCTACTAACTACGGGAAAGATTTATGTCATTTTTTTTATTTATTTTTTTTTTACTAGTAATAGCAGCAATCTGCGATTTTTTTGTGGTGTATAACTTCGGGAAAGATTTATGTCATTTTTTTTATTTATTTGTTTTTTTTTTACTAGTAATAGCGGCAATCTGCGATTTTTTTGTGCTGTATAACATTCCCAAAAAAATCTAAAAATCCATTTTTTTCATCCTTGTAGGCCAATTTGTATTCTGCTAAATATTTTTGGTAAAAAAAAAATTCGCAATAAGCGTATTTTGATTGGTTTGCGCGAAAGTTATCACGTCTACTAACTACGGGAAAGATTTATGTCATTTTTTTTATTTTATTTTTTTTTTACTAGTAATAGCGGCAATCTGCGATTTTTTGTACTGTATAACATTCCCCAAAAAATCTAAAAATCCATTTTTTTCATCCTTGTAGGCCAATTTGTATTCTGCTAAATATTTTTGGTAAAAAAAAAAAATCGCAATAAGCGTATTTTGATTGGTTTGCGCGAAAGTTATCACGTCTACTAACTACGGGAAAGATTTATGTCATTTTTTTTATTTATTTTTTTTTTTTTACTAGTAATAGCGGCAATCTGCGATTTTTTGTGCTGTATAACATTCCCAAAAAAATCTAAAAATCCATTTTTTTCATCCTTGTAGGCCAATTTGTATTCTGCTAAATATTTTTGGTAAAAAAAAAAAAAATCGCAATAAGCGTATTTTGATTGGTTTGCGCGAAAGTTATCACGTCTACTAACTACGGGAAAGATTTATGTCATTTTTTTTATTTTATTTTTTTTTTTTACTAGTAATAGCGGCAATCTGCAATTTTTTGTACTGTATAACATTCCCCAAAAAATCTAAAAATCCATTTTTTTCATCCTTGTAGGCCAATTTGTATTCTGCTAAATATTTTTGGTAAAAAAAAAAATCGCAATAAGCGTATTTTGATTGGTTTGCGCGAAAGTTATCACGTCTACTAACTACGGGAAAGATTTATGTCATTTTTTTTATTTTATTTTTTTTTTTTTTACTAGTAATAGCGGCAATCTGCGATTTTTTGTGCTGTATAACATTCCCAAAAAAATCTAAAAATCCATTTTTTTCATCCTTGTAGGCCAATATGTATTCTGCTAAATATTTTTGGTAAAAAAAAAAAAATCGCAATAAGCGTATTTTGATTGGTTTGCGCGAAAGTTATCACGTCTACTAACTACGGGAAAGATTTATGTCATTTTTTTTATTTTATTTTTTTTTTTTACTAGTAATAGCGGCAATCTGCGATTTTTTTGTGCTGTATAACATTCCCAAAAAAATCTAAAAATCCATTTTTTTCATCCTTGTAGGCCAATTTGTATTCTGCTAAATATTTTTGGTAAAAAAAAAAAAAATCGCAATAAGCGTATTTTGATTGGTTTGCGCGAAAGTTATCACGTCTACTAACTACGGGAAAGATTTATGTCATTTTTTTTATTTTTTTTTTTTTTTTTTACTAGTAATAGCGGCAATCTGCGATTTTTTGTGCTGTATAACATTCCCAAAAAAATCTAAAAATCCATTTTTTTCATCCTTGTAGGCCAATTTGTATTCTGCTAAATATTTTTGGTAAAAAAAAAAAAATCGCAATAAGCGTATTTTGATTGGTTTGCGCGAAAGTTATCACGTCTACTAACTACGGGAAAGATTTATGTCATTTTTTTTATTTTATTTTTTTTTTTTTACTAGTAATAGCGGCAATCTGCGATTTTTTTGTGCTGTATAACATTCCCAAAAAAATCTAAAAATCCATTTTTTTCATCCTTGTAGGCCAATTTGTATTCTGCTAAATATTTTTGGTAAAAAAAAAAAAATCGCAATAAGCGTATTTTGATTGGTTTGCGCGAAAGTTATCACGTCTACTAACTACGGGAAAGATTTATGTCATTTTTTTTATTTTATTTTTTTTTTTTTACTAGTAATAGCGGCAATCTGCGATTTTTTTGTGCTGTATAACATTCCCAAAAAAATCTAAAAATCCATTTTTTTCATCCTTGTAGGCCAATTTGTATTCTGCTAAATATTTTTGGTAAAAAAAAAAAAATCGCAATAAGCGTATTTTGATTGGTTTGCGCGAAAGTTATCACGTCTACTAATTACGGAAAAGATTTATGTCATTTTTTTTATTTTTTTTTTTTTTACTAGTAATAGCGGCAATCTGCGATTTTTTTGTGCTGTATAACATTCCCAAAAAAAATCTAAAAATCAAATTTTTTCATTCATTTAGGCCAATTTGTATTCTGCTAAATATTTTTGATAAAAAAAATCGCAATAAGCGCATTTTGATTAGTTTGTGCAAAAGTTATCGCGTCTACTAACTACGGAAAAGATTCATGTCATTTTTATTTATTTATTTACTTTTTACTAGTAATGGCGGCGATCTGCGATTTTTAGCGAGACTGCAACATTGCAGGGGACAGATCGGACCCCTAACTGATATTTTTGACACTTTTGGGGGGGACCAGTGACATTACTACAGTAATCACTGCTAAAAAAAAACATGCACTGTTACTGTAATAATGACACTGGCAGGGAAGGGGTTAACCTAGGGGTGATCAAAGGGTTAATTGTGAGCCTAGGGGAGTGTTTTCTAACTGTCGGGGGGAGGGGCTTGTGAAATGACCATAGAGACATGAGATCCTATATAGAAGGATCACAGGCGCTCTGTGATCATTCCAGGGAGACGAACGGTCAGCTGTGTTTACAACAGCCGACCGTCCTTCTCTCTCAGCGGGGAGCGATCACAGGTGCCCGGAGGCAAATGCGGCCACCGGCCCCGTGGATCAGCATCCCCGCTGCCTAAGGGGGGGCGGGAGTGCGTCCCCAAGCACCCTGCGCGTGACTGACATAAAGCTACATCGGTAAACGCAGTAAAACTGCAGCGGGCAGTTGGGAAGCATTTAAAAATCATGTGAGTGTAAAGGTAGGCGTCCCAATACTTTTGACTATATATTGTAAATGCGGTGTAGATTCTTACAGAGCCGTTCTCTGTTCACTCACAGCTGTCAAAAAAAGAGCCTCTGTCCCCGTTCACACTAAGGCGACCTGTGAGGCCACCTGGTCGCCTCACAGGTCGCCGTAGGTCGCCTTCCATAGGGAAGCTGCGGACCCGTTCTAATAGGAGTGACACAAGTCGCTCCGACTTAGAAAAAGGGTCCGGAGCTTCTTTGGGGCAACCCGGAGGCGACCGCCATAGACTTCAATGTTATGAAGTCCGTGGCGGCCGCTCCGAGGTCGCGGCGCGCTGCTCGCACCGCGACCTCGGAGGTCGCCCCCCCCCAAGTCGGATCGCGGCAATGTGAACGGGGCCTCTGGCAAATGTTTATTGTTCAGGCTGCTAGATAACTATAAACACAATGTTTTACAATGTATCATTTCAATCTTTTAGATCAAAGGAATAAACTTCCGTCTAAGTGAGGGCAGTTTAACCTCTATAGGCCCCTTTCACACATGGGAGGCCGACGGCGGACTCCGTTTTTCTCAGCGAGGGATCGATCCGCCAATCCCCCGCTTAGCAGGCGGATGGCAGCTCTGTCTTCCGCTCTGTGTGCGGAGACAGAGCTGTCAGGTCCCCCCTCTTCTCTATGGGGGAATCGGATGAGAACGGACCGTCTGTCCGTTCTCATCCGATCCCATCCGATCCGATCGGGTTTCTATCCGTCCAGATTTCATGGACCGGATCAGATTGGATGTCAGCGGACATGTCTCCGCTGCCCCATAGAGATGCATGGGGCATCCATTCAGATCCGCCTGAAAAACTGGCAGGTGGATCTGAACAGTCCGCTAGGGCAGTGGTCCTCAACTCCGGTCTTCGGGACCCACTAACAGGCCAGGTTTGCAAGATAACTAAATTACATCACAGGCGATCTCATTTGCTGCTCAGTGATTGCAGTATTCTAGTCTGCTTCTCCCTAAGGTAATACTTAAAATCTTGCCTGTTAGTGGGCCCAGAGGACCGGAGTTGAGGACCACTGCGCTAGGGTGAAAGGGGCCTAAAGGCTGAGCCTTTTTCTGACATTTGTTGCTTACAAGTTAAAATCAGTATTTTTTGAAAATTACTTAGAATTACTTAGAACCCCCAAACATTATTTATATTATTTTATATATTATATTTTATATATTATTTTAATATATATATTTTATATATATATATTTTTTTTTAGAAGAGACCCTAGAGAATAAAATAGTGCTCATTGCAATCTTTTATGTCACACTGTGTTTGCGCAGAAGCCTTTCAAACGCAGTTTTTTGGGAAAAAATAACCTTTAATGAATTTTAAAAAATCTAAACAGTAACGTTAGCCCAATTTGTATGTATGATATAAAAGATGATGTTACGCCGAGAATCGTGATCTTTATTCTAAGCAAAAAAAATAATTTTATCCAGAATCGTGCAGCTCTAATATACAGTATATAATGTACTTTGTAGTAAACAGATTGCAATTTATCAAATGATGCATTAAGAGGTTGAGATTAATTTCTTGGGGTATTATAGAACTATTTTTTCTTTTAATCTGTACCCCTAAAAATAAAGAGCGGGCCCAGGAAAATAATATTTTTGATGGCTTATTTCTTGCTATATGTGTGTATAGGTCTGTGACTTCAGCACTAGCTGGATGGACAGCACATCCAGATCTGCATGCAGGTGAGCACAGACCTGAATGAGGGCAATAAAGATGCCTATTTACTAAACTTCCAGCTGTTTTCTATCTAAATCCTTATTCCTCAGAGATCTTATATAAATCATCTTATGTAAAACACACTTTCTGAAACCTTAAAGTAGATCTTAACATTTAATTTGCTAAAGCTCTGTGTATCATAAGCAATTGCCATTTATTTTTAAATAAAATAGTTCTCACCCTCTTTTTCCATCCTTTGTTACATCTCAGTGCAGCTGATCTCCTGCAATCTATTTGCAGCCAGGGATGACTACATGGCATTGCTCGGGGCGGGCTTCCTGATGGTAACTACAATGAACCATGCCTGAGTAATGTGCTGAAGTAGCCACTTGCAGTTTCCCCTGGAAGCCCGTGTGACAGGGTGACAACGTAGGAGCACCTTCAGGAGATAAGAGCAGAGCGTTGTCACCCTATAACAGGAAGTGCTTTAATCTCTTCTGGTTCAGCGACGAACCCGTACGTCACGGGACTTTCAGTGGTTATACCAGGATGATATACAGCTGCAGGCATCACCCTGGTACCGCTATTCAGAGCCGGCGGTCGGCTCTCTTGTTATAGCAATCCGAGCGGCTCACCAGCCACTTGATTGCTATTACAAGCAGTGGGAGGGGACATCCCCCCCCCCTCCTCGGCTCTCTCAGGCTCTCCTGAGTCCCGACCCACTGAGAAACCCGAACGACCAGCTGGCGCATCACCTGGTTGGCCGGACAGCCAAGGCTATTCGTGATAGTAACCCGGAAGCAATCACATGACATCACTTCTGGTTTACTCGGAAACCATCGGCGCCATTTTTATGAAAATCTAAAATGTTTAGAAACACCGATCTTGGTGTTAATAATGCTTTAATATATACAGTATATATATATATATACAAAGCAACAGTGTAAAAGTAAAAGAATAAAACCCAATAATTAAAATAAAAATGAAAGTGCCCCTGTCCTCCCATGCTTGCACGCAAAGGTGAATGCGTGATTTGGTTACACACGCAAACACACGACCGTCCCACACATGTGAGGTATCGTCGCAAACGTCAGATCATGGGCAAAAATTCTAGCACCAGATCTCCTCCTTAAATCTAAAGTGGTAACCTGTAAAGGCTTTCAACCACTTGCTGACCAGCCGCCTCAGTGATACTACAGCAGGTTGGCAGGTTTCTGCGAATCGCCGTACCTTTATGGCGGTTCACGGGAGCGATTCCGTTGGCGCGTGCCCGCGCCCCTTTGCCAGCGGGGAAGCCAAGGCATGGGGCCAGCCATGTCTTTATGGACCTTGATTTGTGCACTGGTGCACAGTCATGGTGGAACAGGAAGGGGCCATCCCCAAACTGTTCCCACAAAGTTGGGAGCATGAAATTGTACAAAATGTCTTGGTATGCTGATGCCTTAGAAGTTCCCTTCACAGGAACTAAGGGGCAGAGCCCAAGCCCTGAAAAACAACCCCATACTATAATCCCCCCTCCACCAAATGATTTAGACCGGTGCACAAAGCAAGGTCAATAAAGACATGGGTGAGCGAGTTTGGGATGGAGGAACTTGACTGGCCTGCACAGAGTCCTGACCCCAACCCGATAGAACCCCTTTGGGGTGAAATAGAGCGGAGACTGCGAGCCAGGCCTTCTCGTCCAACACTCCTAAAACTTGTGGACAGCCTTCCCAGAAGAGTTGAAGCTGTTATAGCTGCAAAGGGTGGGCCAACTCAATATTCAAAAACAATATCAGTAGTAGAAATTGTACTCCATCATTCGTATCAGTGGGAAGAATAGTACTCCATCATTGGTGTCAGTGGGAAGAATAGTACTCCATCATTGGTGTCAGTGGGAGGAATAATGTCCCATCATTGGTGTCAGTGGGAGGAATAGTGCCCCATCATTGGTGTCAGTGGGAGGAATAGTGCCCCATCATTGGTATCAGTGGGAGGAATAGTGCCCCATCATTAGTATCGGTGCGAGGAATAGTGCCCCATCATTGGTGTCAGTGAGAGTAATAGTGCCACATCATTGGTATCAGTGGGAGGAATAATACCCTATCATTGGTAGCAGTGTGATGAATAGTGCCCATCATTGGTGTCAGTGGGGGGATTAGTGCCCCATCATTGGTATCAGTGGGAGGAATAGTGTCCCATCATTGGTGCCAGTGGGAGGATTAGTGCCCCATCATTGGTATCAGTGGGAGGAATAGTGTCCCATCATTGGTGCCAGTGGGAGGAATAGTGTCCCATGATTGGTGTCAGTGGGAGGAATAGTGCCCCATCATTGGTGCCAGTGGGAGGAATAGTGCCCAGTCATTGGTATTAAAGGGAGGAATAGTGTCCCATCATTGGTGTCAGTGGGAGAAATAGCGCCCCATTTTGGTGTCAGTGGAGGGAATAGTGCCCCATCATTGGTATCAGTGGGAGGAATAGTGCCCCATAATTGGTATCAGTGGGAGGAATAGTCCCCCATCATTGGTGCCAGTGGGAGGAATAGTGCCCAGTCATTGGTATTAAAGGGAGGAATAGTGTCCCATATTTGGTGTCAGTGAGAGGACTAGGGCCCCATTGTGGGTGTCAGCAGCAGTGGGAGTGAATAATGCCCCAGGGGCTGGATAAAAACAAGTAAATGGCCACAGTTTTGAGACCACTGGGCTATATGATGCTGACTGTCTTCCAGACGGGAAACGAGGCGGGTTCTATCTGACTCCAATGCACATTGTGAGAAGTTCACAGTGTGCAGTGAAATCAGAGTAAGCCATTTCAGTGCTGGAGAGGAGCCGAGTGCAAGCGGAAAGCCGGATTTGTTAGATACATAACGTTATTTATTGATTTTTTTTTATCTCTCTAGATTTAGGAAATAAGTGACATTGCCCCTTTCAAGACCATTGCATATTTGATACAGAATAATAGTACTTGATAGGAAGCCATGACTTCCCTTATGTTCCATTATTTGTATCCCCATCTGCAAGGCCACATCACATCTCCTTCACTCGGCAACAATGACTCATCTCTATTTTATGTGGTCACAATACAGTCATCGTTGTCACACATCACTCACCTATAGTTCTAATTTATCTTCAAGGCTACTTTCCAAGGATTTCCAAATTCTAAGGGAACTAAATACACACAGCTGATGATTCGTGTGGTTCCGTGAACCTCAAGCTTTATTTCTAACCAGCCCCTACAAAGTAAGGACATGGGCGATTACAATCTAAGGGAAGAGAAGGGAGCTGTGCGCAGGGGACGGGTCTGTGCCGAATTTTAATTTACAGTCTTTGCTTTGTCTTCCTAGTAGAATAACACAGGGCGCAGGGGAGGACTGGGCCAGGGGGCAGGGGGGCAATTGCCCCCTGGGACACTCTGATGAATCGTAAAAAGGCTGCACCGCTTCTGCCACAGACATGCCTAAAGGGTTCCTGGTGAAGAGAAGTAAAAAGTCCCTGCTGCCGACCTACTGAGTGTGGGTTGAAGACAAGTACAGTGCACAGGCCCCATCCCCCCCCAGCATGGATGGTGTAAACTGTGTCTGAGCAGAGGCCGGTTCCATGCTCTACTGGAGCCCCAACGGAGCTGTCCCAGCTCCCCCCAACTGCCCTCTGCTGGCAAGGTCTGGAACCAGGTTTCTGCCTATGAGTAGAGAGTACCTGGAGCAGAAGTTCAGCCTGGAATGGGGGTCAGGAGGGGGCCGGGAAGAGGGAGAGTGGGAGGGGGGCCAAGGTGCTGCAGTATGGGCCTCTGGTTTGTACTTGCCCCCTGGGCCAAAAGTTACCAGTCAGCCCCTGACAGGGTGCCTTTCAGTTCTAAAGATCTAGGACACCTTGTGGCAAAGAAGAAGTAATGCGGGGGATAGCTCTGGATTGAAGGAGAATATTGCAAAACTGTTTCATTGATTTTAATAAAGTATAACAAAAGACAAAACTTTGGACAGAGTAGAGAGGGATTAGAATACCTGTTGGGTTTTTTATTGCTGTCTGTGTCTCCGTTAGGGAAATCCACACTCTCTGTTTAACCTGTAATATAGTTGAAAGTGAAAGTAAAATAATTCCAACTTTTGGGTTGTCAACCTTTTTTCCAGTCAGGGCACCCTTTAAAACTTACAGACAGACAATCTCGATGCACCCTCCAAAACTATGAACAATCTCGAGGCACCCTCCAAAATTATGAACAGTCTCGAGGCACCCTCCAAAATTTTGAACAATCTTGAGGCACCCTCCAAAACTATGAACAGTCTTGAGGCACCCTCCAACTCTATGAACAGTCTTGAGGCACCCTCCAAAATTATGAACAGTCTTAAGGCACCCTCCAAAATTATGAACAGTCTTGAGGCACCCTCCAAAACTATTAACAGTCTTGAGGGACCCTCCAAAACTATCAACAGTCTTGAGGCACCCTCCAAAATTATGAACAGTCTTGAGGCATCCTCCAAAATTATGAACAATCTTGAGGCACCCTCCAAAACTATGAACAGTCTTGAGGCACCATCCAAAATTATGAACAGTCTTGAGGGACCCTCCAAAACTATCAACAGTCTTGAGGCACCCTCCAAAATTATGAACAGTCTTGAGGCACCCTCCAACACTATGAACAGTCTTGAGGCACCCTCCAAAACTATGAACAGTCTTGAGGCATCCTCCAAAACTATTAACAGTCTTGAGGCACCCTCCAAAACTATGAACAGTCTTGAGGCACCCTCCAAAACTATGAACAGTCTTGAGGCACCCTCCAAAATTATGAACAGTCTTGAGGCACCCTCCAACACTATGAACATTCTTGAGGCACCCTCCAACACTCTGAACAGTCTTGAGGCTCCCTCCAAAACTATGAACAGTCTTAAGGCACCTTCCAAATTTATGAACAGTCTTGAGGCACCCTCCAAAATTATGAACAGTCTTGAGGCACCCTCCAAAACTGTGAACCGTCTTGAGGCACCCTCGAAAACTATGAACAGTCTTGAGGCACCCTCCAAAACTATGAACAGTCATGAGGCATCCTCCAAAACTATTAACAGTCTTGAGGCACCCTCCAAAACTATGAACAGTCTTGAGGCACCCTCCAAAACTATGAACAGTCTTGAGGCACCCTCCAAAATTATGAACAGTCTTGAGGCACCCTCCAACACTATGAACAGTCTTGAGGCACCCTCCAACACTCTGAACAGTCTTGAGGCACCCTCCAAAACTATGAACAGTCTTAAGGCACCTTCCAAATTTATGAACAGTCTTGAGGCACCATCCAAAATTATGAACAGTCTTGAGGCACCCTCCAAAACTATGAACCATCTTGAGGCACCCTCGAAAACTATGAACAGTCTTTAGGCACCCTCGAAAACTATGAACAGTCTTGAGGCACCCTCCAAAACTATGAACAGTCTTGAGGCACCCTCCAAAACTATGAACAGTCTTGAGGCACCCTCCAAAATTATGAACAGTCTTGAGGCACCCTCCAAAATTTTGAACAGTCTTGAGGCACCCTCCAAAACTATGAACAGTCTTGAGGCACCCTCCAAAACTATGAACAGTCTTGAGGCACCCTCCAAAACTATGAATAGTCTTGAGGCACCCTCAAAAACTATGAACAATCTTGAGGCACCCTCCAAAACTATGAACAGTCTTGAGGCGCCTTCCAAATTTATGAACAGTCTTGAGGCACTCTCCAAAATTATGAACAGTCTTGAGGCACCCTCCAAAATTTTGAACAGTCTTGAGGCACCCTCCAAAACTATGACCAGTCTTGAGGCACCCTCCAAAATTATGAACA
Organism: Pelophylax lessonae; assembly: GCF_965119305.1. Classification (NCBI taxonomy): domain Eukaryota; kingdom Metazoa; phylum Chordata; class Amphibia; order Anura; family Ranidae; genus Pelophylax; species Pelophylax lessonae. Next base: position 210,743,805 of record NC_138779.1, on the reverse strand, counting down.
GTCTTGAGGCACCCTCCAAAACTATTAACAGTCTTGAGGCACCCTCGAAAACTATGAACAGTCTTGAGGCACCCTCCAAAATTATAAACCGTCTTGAGGCACCCTCCAAACATATGAACAGTCTTGAGCCACCCTCCAAAATTATGAACAGTCTTGAGGCACCCTCCAAAATTTTGAACAGTCTTGAGGGACCCTCCAAAACTATCAACAGTCTTGAGGCACCCTCCAAAACTATTAACAGTCTTGAGGTACCTTCCAAAACTATGACCAGTCTTGATGCATCCCATTCCTAAATGTAAAAACGATTCTGATAGTTGTACATAATGCAGCAACATCCACACATGTAGGAAACCCAACGTTAAACGTTATTTACTCTTCCAGAGTAAATACACTTTTGCAAATTGGTACTGACTAGTATGCCAATGTTTCTCTTCTCCCTTGTTTAGCTAATATGACCCCAACACTGATGGAAAAGGGCAGGGCAGGCTTAAATAAGGATGCTTTGCTGGCGACTGACATCCTCCTTATTAACTGATGATGTCATTGGTCGTTAGTACGCCGGCAGCAAGAAGATTGTAATGGTGCACACTGAAATCCCATGGCTTTGCGTAACTTGAAGGGAGGTTTCATCCATTTGCTGGCTTGTATACAATTTTTGGGCAATTTTTTGGGCATTTGCCAAGGCACCCCTGAAGAAACCCTAAGGCACCCCAGGTTGCCTGGACACCCTGGTTGAAAAAGGCTGCTCTAAAAAAGTAATTTAAAGAATAAAAGAAAAGTAAAAGAGGAGAAATCTTCCAATGGTAGTTTTGGTGACCTGGCAGGTGGCACTGTAGCGGTCATGTGACACTGTAGCCAAATAAAATTGATGTCCTTTTTTTTCCCATAAATAGAGCTTTCTTTTGGTGGTATTTGATCACCTCTGCGGTTTATATTTTTAATTTGTGCTATAAATAAAAAAACTGACAATTAAAAAAACAAAAAAAAAAAAAACAATATTTTTTACATTCTGCTGACAATTGCACGGTCAAGTGACGCTGTACCCAAATAAAATTGATGTCCTTTTTTCCCATAAATAGAGTTTTCTTTTGGTGGTGATCACCTCTGAAGTCTATATTTTGTTTGTGCTATAAATAAAAAAAACAACAAATAAAAAAACCAAAAAACAATATTTTTTACATTCTGTTATAAAACATATCCAATAAAAAAATTGAAAAAAATCTAATTTCTTCATAAATTTAGGCCAATATGTATTCTGCTACATATTTTTGGTAAAAAAAAATCCCAATCAGCGTATATTAATTGGTTTGCACAAATGTTATTGCGTCTACAAATTATGAGATATTTTTATTTATTTATTTTTTACTAGTAATAGCGGCAATCAGTAACTTATAGTGGGACTGCGATATTGCTGCGGACATTCAGACACTAACTGACACTTCTGACACTTTGTGGGGACCAGTGACTTCAATATAGTGAGAGTGCATATTTTTTAGCACTGATCAAAGTATTAGTGAGTGGTGCTTTTCCCAGGGGAAGACATGGATCCTACTCCCTGCTTTGCAGAGACATAGGATCCATGCCTTCCCTCCTGTCAGAACAGCGATCTGCCTTGTTTACATAGGCAGAATGCCGTTCTGTCTCTCTGAAAGATAATCAGCAGGTGTCGGCGGACATCATGTCCGGGGTACCTGCCGATAGGCTCCTGCTGTGTGTAACCACAGCGGGAGCAATCCGCCAGTGGCGCGCATGTGCACCACCTACCTGAACATGTCAGATCCCATATATCTGTGTAATTCAAAGAGAATCCTTGTGAGCTGCCAAGTATGTTCACACGTGAATTCAATCCAAATAAAACCAAGCTGCTGACACTGGTCACAATCCTATAAATATGTGCAAAAAACGAAACAAAATAATAAATGTGCCGCATTGTGTATACCAATCCTTGTGTGTGTATATACACTCATTGTGTGCTCATTAACCATTGATAACCACTTAAAAAACAGTAAACACTATTGTATGCAAATAATCAAATATAATGACATGCATTGAGTGAATGGTGCTACATAAAGTCCTTCAAAATACAATACAAGTGTCCCACATCTGAGTTGACTGTAATGGTAAATCAAATTCGATGGTGAACTTTGCGATCCAACAAGAAGTGCTTCAACAACCGCTGTGCCACCTCACGTGTGCTCCCCCCTCATAGGTGTATTCTCACCTCAAGGCGTGTGACCCCCTCACTTTGGTTGGGTCAAAAAGCGCTTGTAAGCCTCTCCAGGGCTCAGTATGGTGGATTTAGGTCCGCTGGTTCCGGCGCTCTTCCATATGAAACTCTTTCCATCAATGGAAATATACATATAGATGATATAGTTGAAAAAAACATGTATTATCTTTGTTGATATTATTATTTGATTTCACTATCATGATTATTGGTGGCCTATATTAGCAATTTTTATTAACTATATAGTACACATAATATTGAATTTAAATAATATTTTTTTTTTAATTCTTTATTTTGACTAATAAGTATCCAACAAACTACACCCCCCCCTTTTACTATATATAGTATATTAACCATATATTACACATAATAATTAGTAACAATAATTAAAAACTATTCTATATTTGGAAAAAATAAATATTGAAAAATTATTATTAAAAATAGTAGTTTTATTTGTATTATTAATGTCATATAAATTATATCACACATTATAATAATTGTAAATATACATAAAGATAATAAAGTTGAAAAACATGTATTATTATTGTTGAAATTAGCATTTGATTTCATGATAATTATTATTGGTGTCCTGTATTAGCAATTTTTATTAACTAGTATATAGTACACATATTGAATTTAAATAATAATTCAAACTTTTTTTAAATTCTTTATTTTAAATAATAAGTATCCAACAAAAAATGTTTTTTTATTTACATATTTATAATATATACAGTATTCTTGGAAAAAATACTATTATTAGTTATTTTTTAACTGTAAAACTTGTACTTTTACTATATATAGTATATTAACCATATATTACATATAATAATTATTAACAATAATTTAAAACAATTCTATATTTGGAAAACAAATATTGAAAAATTATTATTAAAAATAGTAGTTTTGTTTTTATTATTATCACACTATAATAGATGATGAGTATATTAGCAATGTCATATAAATAATATTACACATTATAATAATTGTAAAGATACATAAAGATGATATAGTTAAAAAACATGTATTATTATTATTGTTGAAATTAGCATTTGATTTCATGATAATTATTATTGGTGGCCTATATTAGCATTTTTTATTAACTAGTATATAGTACACATATTGAATTTAAATAATGTATCCAACAAACTACATCCAGGCAAGACCAAAAAAAAAATGTTTTTATTTACATATTTATAATATATACAGTATTCTTGGAAAAAATACTATTATTAGTTATTTTTTAACTGTAAAACTTGTACTTTTACTATATATAGTATATTAACCATATATTACATATAATAATTATTAACAATAATTTAAAACAATTCTATATTTGGAAAAAAAATATTGAAAAATTATTATTAAAAATAGTCGTTTTATTTGTATTATTAATGTCATATAAATTATATCACCCATTATAATAGTTGTAAATATACATAAAGATAATAAAGTTGAAAAACATGTATTATTTTTGTTGAAATTAGCATTTGAATTCATGATAATTATTATTGGTGGCCTGTATTAGCAATTCATATTAACTAGTATATAGTACACATATTGAATTTAAATAATAATTCAAACTTTTTTTTAATTCTTTATTTTAAATAATAAGTATCCAACAAAAAATTTTTTTATTTACATATTTATAATATATACAGTATTCTTGGAAAAAATACTATTATTAGTTATTTTTTAACTGTAAAACTTGTACTTTTACTATATATAGTATATTAACCATATATTACATATAATAATTATTAACAATAATTTAAAACAATTCTATATTTGGAAAAAAAAATATTGAAAAATTATTATTAAAAATAGTTTTGTTTTTATTATTATCACACTATAATAGATGATGAGTATATTAGCAATGTCATATAAATGATATGACACATTCTAATAATTTTAAATATACATAAAGATGATATAGTTGAAAAACATGTATTATTATTGTTGATATTATTATTTGATTTCACTATCATTAATATTGGTGGCCTATATTAGCAATTTTTATTAACTATATATAGTTCACATATTGAATTTAAATAATAATTCAAACTTTTTTTTAAATTCTTTATTTTAACTAATAAGTATCTAACATACTACATCCAGGCAAGACCAAAAAACTATTTTTATTGACATATTTATAATATATACAGTATTCTTGGGAAAAATACTATTATTAGTTATTTTTTAAATGAATTGTAAAACTTGTACTTTTACTATATATATTATATATATATATATACATATATATTAACTAGTATATAGTACACATATTGAATTTAAATAATAATTCAAACTTTATTTTAAATTCTTAAGTATCCAACAAACTACATCCAGGCAAGAGCAAAAAAAAAATTTTTTTATTTACATATTTATAATATATACAGTATTCTTGGAAAAAATACTATTATTAGTTATTTTTTACCTGTAAAACTAGTACTTTTAATATATATAGTATATTAACCATATATTACACATAATAATTATTAACAATAATTTAAAACAATTCTATATTTGGAAAAAAAAATATTGAAAAATTATTATTAACATTAGTAGTTTTATTTGTATTATTAATGTCATATAAATGATATCACACATTATAATAATTGTAAATATACATAATGATGATATAGTTGAAAAACATGTATTATTATTGTTGATATTAGTATTTGATTTCATGATAATTATTATGGGTGGCCTATATTAGCAATTTTTATTAACTAGTATATACTACACATATTGAATTTAAATAATAATTCAAACTTTTTTAAAATTATTTATTATAAATAATAAGTATCCAACAAACTGCATCCAGGCAAGACCAACATTTTTTTTTTTTTTTTTATTGACATATTTATAATATATACAGTATTCTTGGAAAAAATACTATTATGTTATTTTTTAAATGAATTGTAAAACTTGTACTTTTACTATATATATAGTATATTAACCATATATTACACATAATAATTATTAACAATAATTGAAAACAATTATATATTTGGAAAAAAAATATTGAAAAATTATTATTAAAAATAGTAGTTTTATTTTTATTATTATCACACTATAATAGATGATGATGAGTATATTAGCAATGTCATATAAATGATATTACACATTCTAATAATTTTAAATATACATAAAGATGATATCGTTGAAAAACATTTATTATTATTGTTGATATTATTATTTGATTTCACTATCATTAATATTGGTGGCCTATATTAGCAATTTTTATTAACTATATATATAGTTCACATATTGAATTTAAATAATAATGCAAACTTTTTTTTAATTCTTTATTTTAACTAATAAGTATCTAACATACTACATCCAGGCAAGACCAAAAAACTATTTTTTCTTTGACATTTATAATATATACAGTATTCTTGGAAAAAATACTATTATTAGTTATTTTTTAAATGAATTGTAAAACTTTACTATATATAGTATATTAACCATATATTAAATATAATAATTATTAACAATAATTTAAAACAATTCTATATTTGGAAAGAAAAATATTGAAAAATTATTATTAAAAATAGTAGTTTTATTTGTATTATTAATGTCATATAAATTATTTCACACATTATAATAATTGTAAATATACATAAAGATAATATAGTTGAAAAACATGTATTATTTTTGTTGAAATTAGCATTTGATTTCATGATAATTATTATTGGTGGCCTATATTAGCAATTTTTATTAACTAGTATATAGTACACATACTGAATTTAAATAATAATTCAAACTTTTTTAAATTCTTTATTTTGAATAATAAGTATCCAACAAACTACATCCAGGCAAGACCAAAAATTTTTTTTTTATTTAGATATTTATAATATATACAGTATTCATGGAAAAAATACTGTTATTAATTATTTTTTAAATGAATTGTAAAACTTGTACTTTTACTATATATAGTATATTAACCATGTATTACACATAATAATTATTAATAATAATTTAAAACAATTCTATATTTGGAAAAAAAAATATTGAAAAATTATTATTAAAAATAGTAGTTTTATTTGTATTATTAATGTCATATAAATTATTTCACACATTATAATAATTGTAAATATACATAAAGATGATATAGTTGAAAAACATGTATTATTATTGTTGATATTATTATTTGATTTCACTATCATTAATATTGGTGGCCTATATTAGCAATTTTTATTAACTATATATATATAGTTCACATATTGAATTTAAATAATAATGCAAACTTTTTTTAAAATTCTTTATTTTAACTAATAAGTATCTAACATACTACATCCAGGCAAGACCGAAAAACTATTTTGTATATTTTGAATTGTAAAACTTTACTATATATAGTATATTAACCATATGTTACTCATAATAATTATTAACAATAATTTAAAACAATTCTATATTTGGAAAAAAAAATATTAAAAAATTATTATTAAAAATAGTAGTTTTATTTTTATTTTTATTGTCATATAAATTATTTCACACATTATAATAGTTGTAAATATACATAAAGATAATAAAGTTGAAAAACATGTATTATTTTTGTTGAAATTAGCATTTGATTATTGGTGGCCTATATTAGCAATTTTTATTAACTATATAGTACACATATTGAATTTAAATAATAATTCAAACTTTTTTTTTTAATTCTTTATTTTGACTAATAAGTATCCAACAAACTACACCCCCCCCCCCTTTTACTATATATAGTATATTAACCATATATTACACATAATAATTAGTAACAATAATTAAAAACTATTCTATATTTGGAAAAAATAAATATTGAAAAATTATTATTAAAAATAGTAGTTTTATTTGTATTATTAATGTCATATAAATTATATCACACATTATAATAATTGTAAATATACATAAAGATGATATAGTTGAAAAACAATTTTTATTTACATATTTATAATATATATATATAGTAGTCTTGGAAAAAATACTATTATTAGTTATTTTTTTTAAATGAATTATAAAACTTGTATATATAAGAATAATTAGGCAACACCTAAAACCAATTTTTATTTACATATTTATATTATATACAGTATACTTGAAAAAAAATACTATTAGTTCTTTTTTTTTTTAATAATTATAAAACTTGTATATATATATATAAAAGAATAAATATATTGATTGTTATGATTTTGATCATTTTCTTATTAGGACTAAGCTTTGGTTGATCATTGGGGTTGTGTGTAGCTGGTGGGCGTGGCCTGTGCCCAGGGGTGGGGTAGCGGGGGCGTGCTCCGTTGCGGCGTGTCTCGCGCAGGCCCCTCCCCTGAGCGGAGGCGGCGGAGAGCCGTTGCGCAGTGCGCAGGCGCGCTCACGTGACTTCTCCTCAGCGGCTGTTGCGTCGGTTTGTTTTCGCAGCCATTTTGTGTGGCATTACTGGGAAAAAAAAAAAAAAGCCCCCAGTGCCGGAGAGCGCGGCGGAGGCGGCCAGCTGTCACAGCCTCCCCCCCCTCTCCCTTCCTCCCTTCCCCTCCTTCCATCCCGACACCGAGCCCGGCCTCCTCCGCCAGGATGAAGATGATGACGAGGGGGACGTGCCGCCGCGTCCAGCCGGGGAGAAGCAGCCGCTGCGCCTGAGGTAGGTAGAGTGAGGGAAGCGGAGGGGGAAGGCTGTATTAGGAAAGTCCGGGGATTGCGGCCTGTGTGTGGGGGGTACGCTGGGACTTGTAGTTCCTTGGATGAGGGGGGGTGGTCACAGACACAGCCTGTCCCGGGCGGTGATAGGACGGACGGGGCGGCCTGTATCCAGGGGGAGAGCCTAGTCTGCCTCTGCCGGATGGAGGCCATCAGTCTGAGGTGACAGGGCTCGCTGGGCCTTGTGGTGCCTCACACAGGCGGGGACATCATTGGGTGGGGGAGGAGGGGGGCTACTGGACTCTGCCGCAGGGCAGGCTGGGACTTTTAGTACCACAGAAGCTGCCAGTCTATGGAGGGACCTCCCATAATGCTGGTAATAGAATGAATGGGATGGACTGTCTACACTCTGATTGGTGGGCGGTGACAGGGCATGCTGGGAGTTGTAGTTCATCAATTGGAAGACTATATAACCCTATAGGGAGGGGGAGGTTCTATCATGCTGGTAATAGAATGAATGGGATGGACTGTCTACACTGTGATTGGTGGGTGGTGACAGGGCATGCTGGGAGTTGTAGTTCAGCTGGAGGAGTATATATATTGATGGGGGGAGGTTCTATGATGCTGGTAAATGAATGGGATGGACTGTCTACACTCTGGTGGGCGGTGACAGGGCATGCTGGGAGTTGTAGTTCATCAATTGGAAGACTATATAACCCTATAGGGAGGGGGAGGTTCTATCATGCTGGTAATAGAATGAATGGGATGGACTGTCTACACTCTGATTGGTGGGTGGTGACAGGGCATGCTGGGAGTTGTAGTTCTTCATCCGTAGAATGTATAACCCTATAGGGAGGGGGAGGTTCTATCATGCTGGTAATAGAATGAATGGGATGGACTGTCTACACTCTGATTGGTGGGTGGTGACAGGGCATGCTGGGAGTTGTAGTTCTTCATCCGTAGAATGTATAACCCTATAGGGTGGGGGAGGTTCTATCATGCTGGTAATAGAATGAATGGGATGGCCTGTGTACACTCTGATTGGTGGGTGGTGACAGGACATGCTGGGAGTTGTAGTTCAGCTGGAGTATATATAAACCTATAATTGGGGGGGCGTTCTATCATGTTGGTAAATGAATGGAATGGACTGTGTACTCTGATTGGTGGATGGGGACAGGGCATGCTGGGAGTTGTAGTTCTTCATCCGTACAATGTATAACCCTATAGGGAGGGGGAGGTTCTATCATGCTGGTAACAGAATGAATGGGATGGACTGTGTACACTGGTGGGCGGTGACAGGGCATGCTGGGAGTTGTAGTTCGTCTGTTGGACAAGAATATATAACCCTATAGGGGGGGGGGGGGGATCTTCAATCATGCTGGTAATAGAATGAATGGGATGGACTGTGTACACTCTGGTGGGTGGTGACAGGGCATGCTGGGAGTTGTAGTTCTTCATCAGTTAGTTGAGTGTATATATATATATATATATATATATATATATATATATATATATATATATATATATATATATATATAACCCTATGGGGGGAAACACCCATCATTCTGGTAATAGAATGAACGGCATGGATTGTGTGCCATCTGATTGGTGGGTGGTGACAGGGCATGCTGGGAGTTGTAGTTCTTCATCAGTTGGTGGAGTATATATAACCCTATGGGGGGAAACACCCATCATTCTGGTAATAGAATGAACGGCATGGACTGTGTGCCACCTGATTGGTGGGTGGTGACAGGGCATGCTGGGAGTTGTAGTTCTTCAGCTGGAGGAGTATATATAACCCTTTGGGGGGGTTCTTCCTAATGCTGGTTTTAGAATGAATGGGACGGCCTGTTTAGACTCTGCCACCTTTTATAGTGATTGGTCAGTAGTGACAGGACATGCTGGGTGTTGTAGTTCATCAGTTGGAGGCATGTATAACCCAATGGGGGGATCTTCTATGGTGCTGGTAGTAGAATGAATGAGGTGACCTGTATGTATGGGGTCTTATACTCTGCCACCTCTATAATCATTAGTCAGTAGTGACAGAGCATGCTGGAACTTGTAGTTCTTCGGCAGCTTGGATGGAGCCTCAGTTGGTATAGCCCTATGAAGGGATCTCCCATCATGCTGACAGTAGAATGAATGGGACGGCCCATAATGATGGAGGTATTCTACTCTCTATAATAATAATTGGTGAGTAGTGACAGGGCATACTGGGGCTTGTAGTTCTCCATCAGATGTAGGAGCAGCAGTTTGTTTAGCTGTATAAAAGGATCTCCCATCATGCCAGCATTAGAGTGAATGAGATTGCCTGCATTAATAGGGGCAATTATATGAGTGGTGACAGGGCATGCTGGGAATTGTAGTTCTTTCATGGGTTGAATAGCCCCATGAAGGGATCTCCCATCACACTGCTAATAGAATAAATGCGATGGCCTGTATCCATGAGGCCTTATAGCCATCCATGTATATAGTAATAATGGACAGAGGTTGTTGGTGAGTAGTGATGGAGCATGCTGGGGCTTGTAGTTCTTTAGCAGCTGCCAGAATGACATCCTGAAAAGATTTCCCTTCATGGTGGTATTAGAATGAATGAGATGGCCTGTATCAGTGGGGTCTGTCATTCTGTCACCTGTATAGTAATGCATGTTGAGTAGTGATGGAGCATGCTGGGAATTGTAGTTCATAATTAGCTTTTTATTGCTCTGTGAAGGGATCTTCCATCACATTGGTAGTAGAGGGAATGAGGTGTCATGAATCCGCTCTACAACATCTGTAATGGTTGGTGAGTAGTGGCAGGGCATGCTGGGACTTGTAGTTCTTCAGCCGCTGGAGGAGAATGTGTAACCCTGTTTCTAGGCTCTTGTGTCATGCTGGTAGAAAAATGAATGGGATGATCTGTATCCTTATCCTTGGGTTTTATACACAGCCACCTTTGTAATAATTGGTCAGTCGTGACAAAGCATGCTGGGACTTGTAGTTCTTTATCAGCTGGAGGAGTGGCAGCATCTTGTGTAGCCCTGTGAATGAAGGGATCTTTCATCATGCTGACAGTAAAATAAATGGTCCGTATTATTGGGATCTTATACCCATCCATTTATGCCAGGGGTCTTCAAACGATGGTCCTCCAGCTGTTCAGGAACTACAATTCCCATTATGCCTAGTCATGTCTGCGAATTTCAGAGTTTTACAATGCCTCATGGGACGTGTAGTTCCGCAACAGCTGGAGGGCCGTAGTTTGAGGATCCCTGATTTATGCAATGGTAGTGGATGGAGGGTGTTGGTGGGTTGTGACAGGGCATGCTGGGACTTGTAGTTCTTCAGTGGGTGGCAGAATGACAGCCGGTACAGTCTTATTAAAGGATACCCATCATGTTGCTATTAGAATGAATGGCCTGTATAGTAATAAGGGTTGAGTAGTGGGGGAGCATGCTGGGAATTGTAGTTCTTCCTTGGGTTGTATTGCTCTTTGCAGGCATCTCCCATCATGCTGTAAATAGCAAATAAGATGGCCTGTATTGATGGGGCTCTTATTCTTTGCCACCCACATAATAATTGGTGATCTGTGAAAGGGAATGCTGGGAATTGTAGTTCTTCTATTAGTTGTATAGCACTGTGAAGGGATCTCCCATCGCACTGTTCCATGGACTCTTATACCCATCTGTTTATATGGTAATTATGGGATGAAGTTGTGGGTGAGTAGATACAGGGCATGCTGAGAGTTGTAGTTCTTCTATGGATTGCGTAGTTCTGTGAAGGGATCTCTCATCACACTGCTAGAATGAATGAGGTGGACTGTATCCATGGGGTCTTATACTCTGCCACCTGTATAATAAGTATTGGTTAGTAATGGGGCATGCTGAGAATTGTAGTTCTTCCATGGATTGCGTAGTTCTGTGAAGGGATCTCTCATCACACTGCTAGAATGAATGAGGTGGACTGTATCCATGGGGTCTTATACTCTGCCACCTGTATAATAAGTATTGGTTAGTAATGGGGCATGCTGAGAATTGTAGTTCTTCCATGGATTGTGTAGCTCTGTGAAGGGAATTCTCATCACGCTGCTAGAATGAATGAATGAGACTGTATCTATGATGCCTTTTACTCGGCCACCTGTAATTATTGGTTAGTAATGGGGCATGCTGGGAATTGTAGTTCTTCCTTGGGTTGTATTGCTCAATGAAGTGGCCTACCATCAGGCTAGTAGTTGAATAAATGGAATGGTCTGTACCCATGCAGTCTTATACCTATCTGTTTATATAGTAATGATGAGAAGGTGTGTGTGTGTGAGTAGTGACAGGGCATGCTGGGAATTGTAGTTCTTCAGTGGCTTGTATAGCCCTGTGAAGGGATCTCCCATCATTCTGACAAAAGACTGAATGGGGTGGCCTGTATTGATGAGGACATTATGCTCTGTCACCTCTACAATAATAATAATTAGTAGTGACAGGGCATGCTGGG